>NW_006160052.1:3253577-3313701 GCF_000334495.1 Tupaia belangeri chinensis | reverse complement strand
ATGTCAAGGTTTTGTAAAAAATGCCCCCTTTTTTTTTTTTTTTTTTTTTTTTTTTTGAGAGATTTCTGCTATTGGGAGCATGTGTTCACCACAGACATAGAGACAAAAAGTGAGAAATCACCCTTCCCCCCCAAGGGGAGGACACGCCAAAATTCCTTCTCCTCCATTCTTCTCTCAGGATTTTGGGCACACAGGCACATGCACACAGTGTGAGTTTTAAGCCTCCAGGTCTGGGACTCTAACCATGGTCATCTACATGGGAGTCCAGTGATATAACCATTACGCCACCAGCTGGTCCCCAAAAGTGCCTAATTTTCAAAGAGAAATGCTGAAGTATATTATACTGGAACTGATCCCACAACATAGGGGATCTTGATTTCAATGAGCGAAACAACTGACATCTATATATAAAACAACCTTCTATATATAAAATGGTAAAATGTGAATTACGTCATAGAACCTTTGAAGTAGATTCACAAATGATTAAACAACAAAAAGTAATGATAATAGCTGGAAGCAAATTTAAGCAGGATTAAAGGATAATTATGTCCCCTACAGCCCTCTGAAATTCAACATTTTAAATA
Source organism: Tupaia belangeri chinensis (assembly GCF_000334495.1). Lineage (NCBI taxonomy): Eukaryota > Metazoa > Chordata > Mammalia > Scandentia > Tupaiidae > Tupaia > Tupaia belangeri. The sequence goes on along the minus strand of NW_006160052.1, from coordinate 3,313,117 downwards.
ATTATTTAGATGTAGACAATAACACAAAGTGCTTATCAAATCTGTAACTGATACCAAACTGATAGAAATAAGACCAAAAATGATACAATTACAATTTAGTACCATTTATTCCATCTGAAATGCAGTGTTGAAAGCAATATGAAGACATAAGACAATAAACACAAGATCTAATTCCAAGTTTAAACATTTTAAAAAGTCTCAAACAAAACACTGAAGACCTGACATCTGTACAATCCGCACAAAGAAATATCTAAAGGCTTTTACTTCATATGCAGGGTCAGTAAGGCCAAAAAATTGTGATGTGTCTGTATAAGAAGGGAACATAGTCTTGTATTAGAGTCTAGAAAACACGTCATAGTTAAAGGAGCGAAAGTTACACCTCTTGCCTAACTGTTTAAAATAAAACCATCCCCGTCACTTTATACCTGGAGGGTCAAGGACTTGTTCACAGTAGAAGAGAGAAAGCTTCTCTGCTATGCTTCCATACATCTGTGGTTCTCCAGGAGTCAGTTTCAGAATCTAATTATTCTTAGTAGAAACTGAAGGGAAAATAAGATTTAACTCAATATAGAAAAGAATTCTACTTCTAGAATTCATTAATGCTATTACCAGATAATGAGCTCTGTCTCTAGAGAATTTAAATAAGGCTGATGGCTTATACTAGAGAAAGAACTTCTATTTATAAGACAGGTTGGTCTAGATTAATTTTAAACAGTCTTCAAACTCTAAATCCTGTGTTTGTATTTCTAATTTGCAACAGCTCTATCAAAGGCTATAAAATTATATATTTTAAGATTAAGATGCGCTATCATTAATGACTTAAAAAACTTGGGGTCAGCAGATGGCACAGAGGTTATATCGCTGGATTCCCAAATGGCTGATCGCAGTTCAAGTCCCAGACCTGGTGGCTTGAAACTCACACTTGGATGTGTGTGCATGAATGCCCAAGATCCCAGGAGGAAAATGGAGAAGGGACTGCGGCATGGCCAACCCTTCTGGGGCATGATTTCTCACTTTCTCTCTCACTGTCTCTTGTCTGTGAGCAGACCCGCTCCCAAACCTAAAAAAAAAAAAAAAAAAATCTCTTAAAAAAAAAAAACTCAACTTTTTTTTAAAATCAACCCTTTAATTTTAATGCCCACATACTGTCATATTATTTCTTAAAGCTAAAAAAAAATAATAATAAAAATGTTATTATTTGTATTATTTACTTCCTATTAAAACACTGATTTCAATTGTACCATGAGCAGTAGTGTGCTGCTCAATGTACAGCAAACTGCTCTCCAAGTGTAGTTTGGAGTACAGGTTGGTATTTTTGTTTATATCAATGACGTTATGAGTAACTTCACTGCTGAAGCAAATCATTTTTAAATAACGGAAGAACTACATCCTCATTTTTTTTGAGTCATATACAGTATATCTAAAGACAAGACATATTTGCATTAGTAGCATTTTCTCCATCATTTTTAAGTCTAGATAATCAATGAATAATAAGTCAAGCCCTGATTTATGGCATTTGCCAATCTCTGTGGTGTAAATACTCTCACCATAGCTAAATTTAAGCTACCAACACGATGTCACTAAAGATGGAGTTGGGGAAACATATACAGAAGCACACCATTACGTAGCATTTACATAACAAAGGTATAAATTACATAAACAATTTCAAGAGCACATATATGGTAACTTTGGAATCATAAATGTGGTAAAATAATTAGGAAATGATGAGTGCTAAGTATTTATTACCTTTTAAATTTTTAAATTTCACTTAATGGTAAGTCTATGTGATTTACCTTTAAATAATGGCTATGTTCAACAGTCAGCTCACAGAATTTAATTTTTTTTTTTTGAGAGGTTTTTGCTATAGGGTGCATGCGCTCACCAGGAAGACAGAGAGAGATAGAAAGTGAGAAATCACCCCCCTGGAGGGAATGCCCATGCCGCAATCCCTTCTCCTCCACTCTCCTCTGGGGATCTTGGGCAAGCACGCACGCGTGCCCAGCGTGAGTTTAAGCCACCGTGTCTAGGACTCGAACTGTGGTTGACTACATGGGAGTCCAGTGACACAGTCATTATGCCAACTGCTGGCCCCACAATTTCTAAAATTTTAACAATCAGCTCTCAGGCCAGAGGAATATGCTCCGATCCATCACTGGCTGTGACTATTCTTATAACCCACAGAAATAAAAAAAGAGGAGCATCCCCATCTTGTGGACTTTTAAGATATTGCCAATTTAATTTAAGGCCTTGTATTTTTTATGAATTTCTTTTGCAACCTTTGGCATGAAAGGCCTTTAACTCTGGGGAGTAGGGCTGTCTGTAATATATCATTTTAAAACACCTATCTTGGATAAAAATTTCCCACCTATTTACTTACCATCAGCACTTGATATCTTCTCTTTTAACACTGTTTTAGTTTATTCACAATATTCTAAGTTCTTTTATCAGTCCAATTTACTTCTTAACAACGGGGGAAAAAAGTTATTTGGGGTGCACTGTGCAGCTAACTTCTCCTGGAAGGACCATTAGCATGCAATTCTGTTCAAAATCACATTTTCTACAGGGAATAAAAAATTCAGATTCATTTATGATGAATTCAGTCGATTGCTAACATGTCTTTAAAATATTTTAGGCCAAATCATTCTCAGTATTGTATTTTGAAGACTGGGATCATACCCAAACACCTGTCCGGTTGCTTCTACAATTTCAAAGTCCCCTTGAGGAAAAAAAAAATATTAGTAACTTCTTTTAGGTACCTCTCCAATCCATCTTCACAAGAAAGTGAGCTAGTGGGATCAGTAGTTGGCATAATGGCTGTGTCGCTAGACTCCCATGTAGTCGACCGTGGTTCAAGTCCCGGACCCAGTGATTTAAACTCAAGATGGGCGCGTGTGCGTGTGGGCCCAAGATCCTGAGAGGAGAATGGAGGAGAAGGGATTGCGGCATGGCCATCCCCCCTGGGGGGTGATTTCCTGCTTTCTGTCTCTCTCTCTCTCTCTGTCTAGCGCACGTGCCCTATAGCGAAAACCTCTCCTCCCCCCCCAAAAAAAGGAAGAAAGTGAGCTAGCACAAAATAAATGTCAGTGCTGTTTGTCCCATATTGGTATCTAAAACATATGGGCCTCTCTTCAACGAACGCCAGGGTATTGGCACTTAAGGCATTCACTGGATAAATTCAACCACGAATCAATTTAATCCGGTACTTACCACGGGTTCAATGATATTTGAGAGAAACTGCCTTACAGGCATGTTAACTAGTCATTCTTCCAGAACCGATTCTGTAAGCTCTATCACTCTGCTACTTCATCAGAATGCACCATAACTAAATCATGTATATATTATTTTAACTTGTATTTGAAAATAATTTCAAAACTACAGATAAGTTAAAAAAAATAAATATAGGAAACAGTACTTAAATGTCCTTTACCTGTACCCACCTACTGACATTGCCTCATTTGCAATTCTGCACCTTCCTTTCCTCCCTTTTTCTCTCTACACACACCATACAGTTTTTCCCCCTGAGACTTTCAAGGGCAAATTACAGATATCATGGCCCTTTGCCCAAAATGGTTCAGAGTATATTTCCTACAAACAGAGATATTCTTGTACAAAAACCACAATACAGTTATCGATGTCAGCAAATTTCAACACTGATACAATACTCTCATCCAGTGTAAATACCCAATTCTGCCCCATGATGCAATAATGCCCTTTATAGCAAGCTCCCCTCCCAGGACAGGATTCAGTGTAGGGTCAGGTACTGCACTGAGCTGCCAGGTCTTCTCAGTCTCCTGCATTCTGGAGTATGTCCATAGCCTTTCATTGTCTTTCATGACACTGACATTTTACAAGAAAAACTGCCCCCCCCGACCCTTCTGTTTTAGGAGAATGGGCCTCATTTGAGGTTAATCTGATGTCTCCGTATGGTTAGACTGAACTAGCTATTCTCACACAGAACACTACACAGGTGGTGATGTGTCCTCAGGGCCCCGTGTCTGAAGCACATGATTTCCATCTGCCTCTCAATGATGCTCTTAACTTTGATCATCCAGTCAGGGTGCTGTCCAATTTCTCTACTGTATAATTACTGTGTATTTTTCTCCTTTGCAATGAATAGGCAGCCTGTGGGGTGGCACTCTAAAAGCATGCAAATATCCTGCTTCCTTATCAAAGCTTCCCCCTTAGATTTACATCCTAAATGCTAAATTTGATGACTTTATTATGATGCTTGTAAAATGATGACTTTCCAATTCCAGCAGACCCTCCACATTTACCAGTCCATTTTTCTGACAGCAAAAGTAAACCAGGTATCTTAGCTCACCAAAAATGAAAAACTTCCTAAGTTGAGAGTCAATGTTAAAATATCAGCTATAGGAACCAGCAGTTAGCGTAATGGCTATTTCACTGGACTCCCATGTAGTCGACCGTGGTTCAAGTCCTGGACCCGATGGCTTAAACTCATGCCAGGCGCGTGTGCATGTGTGCCCAAGATCCTGAGAGGAGAATGGAGGAGAAGGGATTACGGCGTGGCCATCCCCCCGGGGGGTGATTTCTCACTTTCTGTCTCTCTGTCTCTGTCTTTCTAGTGAGCGCATGCGCCCTATAGCAAAAACCACTCAAAAAAAAAAAAAATCAGCTATAGTTGGCTAATACAGAAAATCATTTGAAAAACTTTCTAACTTTTGCAAAATCAAAGTTGATGGCCACTATCATCTTATCCAATGCCCTTTTATAAAAAGAAGGGGGAAAAGTACGTCTCTCAGACAAAGTTATACCCAGAATTAAAGTCTGGTGTTCAAATATAGTGACTGCTTCACCCCAGGTGTCTGCTATTTATTTCTCTGTCCCTTTTTAAAGCCATCTCAAATTCCTTTGTGAAGGAGATAAGGACAATCAATTCATGTATGTTAATAAACAGAATTATGAGTATATGGGAGGAAAAGTTTTTATGGAAAATATTTAGATAATATATTCATTTAAAATCTATTTTCTGAAGAATATCTTTTTGTTCCATTAACACAAATCTATTTGAACTATAATATATTCCTTAGAAGTATGAAATTTCTCAAATGAGTTATTTACAAAATTCTGACCCTGGCACCCTCTTCAAATGATCAGCAAAAACTATGCAATACAAAAACATTTTTTATATTAAGTATATACTACCAAGTCATTATAATTCTCATATATCAAAATGCCAATGCAAATTTCCTGAATGCAAGATTCAACAGCTCTATATATAATAACAGCAAAAAGAAACTTTTTTTATTGCTATTTAATTTGTACCCCTGCTCAGGCTTTTTTCTTTTTTTTTTTTTCATTTAGCAATACAGAACTTTTGCTGTTGTTTATTTTATTAATGACAGAGAATGTGGACATACAAATGAATGAAAGAGAGTGCGAGAGAGAGAGAGGGAGGAAAGGAAAGAAGGCACCCATGGCAGGACCTGGTCGTGCTGCCATCCCTGTCTCCCAGCCCTCTAAGCCCATCGGGATCCTGGGCACCCCGTGTGGCCCAGCGTGTTCCAGGCTGCAGAGATCGAGCCCTGTGGTCAGCCACGTGGCCCCCAGCACTACAGTCTGGCACACTGCCGCTGGCACTACCAATACTGGGCCTCTGTTTCCTTATTTTACCTTTAATCATTTTCAACATTTGCATGTTATTACCTAACAGCTGTTATTATTATTACTGTAACTTTTATTTTTAAGAAGGTTCTCATTATATTTAGTTATTATTATTTAATATTCAATAAAGTTGGCCCTTTGAATTTGCAGATTCGGCCAACAAAGCTAGAAAATATTTGGGGGGAAAAATGGTTATATCTGTACAAAACATAAAAAACCTTTTCTTCTTGTCTTTATTCCCTAAACACACTGTTAACAACTATGTTCGTAGTGTTTACATTGTATTAGGTATGATAAGCAAGCTAGAGATGAATAAAGTATGAGGGAGGACGTCCACGGGTTCCTATGGCATTTTACATAAGCGACCTGAGCATCAGCAGATTTCGGCTTCTGGAGCCAACGACGATACCAGTGGACACTGAGGGACGGCTGGACCTACTATTCAATTCTACTTTAGTGTTCTTGAGGATTTAGTTGTGCCGTTTACTGCATCTCTGACTTCCCTTTAGGAACTGCTGACTTTCTTTTTTCTATCTTTTATAGTTTTCAGTAGTGAACTCCACTTTGGTGGGGCTTCATCTGTCGAATCTCACACAGCCAGACCACAAAGCATTCCTCCAGAATGGATCAGCATTGATGCTAAGTTTTCAGTTTGGGGTTTTATAGACCATGAAGTTCATTTAAATTTGAAACACAAATCCATATAAGGGTGAAACAGTAGCTACAAATTCTCAAGAGGAAATTTCTCCCCTTCACTCAGAGCCAAGATGAAAAACAAAGCCTATTTTCTTTCCACGACTTTGAGTAATTTTTTTTCTTCTAATCTGCTCTCCAGTTAAGGGCAGAGCCCTTTGAGATTTAAGACTTTGGAGGTGAACACAGCTTCCAAATCCTCATCAGCCCCAGGCTCAGTTCCTCCTCCCGTTTCCTACATGGCTATTAGTGACCAAGAATAGTTACTACCAATAGTAATAAATAAGCAAAAATTGTAATTGATCTATTACTTCAATAACAGAAGTAACTTTTATTACGGTATGTTCATACAGTGAATGGGTATCCAACAATGCTATATGAAAAAAGAACATTACAATTCCGACTCACTTTTTCTCACACAAATGTGTGTGTGTGCATGCGTATGAGTATGCAGACAAGTGTAGGTTGTAATTCCTAGTACAGAACCCCAGCTCTAACACTTGACTAGTCCTTTTATAAGACAAATTATTTAACTTTATGTGTGTCAAAGGTTACCACTCTAAGCCTTAGTTCACTGAAAGTATAAAATAAGGACAGATACTTCATAAGTACATAAATAAAATGACTCACATATAGAAATTTGTCAGTCATGTAAAAGTTTCCATACAAGTTAGTTGTTATTACTTACATAAGCAGTTGAATTCCTTACAAGTTTGCAGAGGAAGTTGAAAGTGCTTGTAATAGAGTAAGATACAAAGTGTGCCCTGATCACCTATAAAATCCATTTCTACTGGACAGTAAATCTATTGCGAGTATGTATCCCCACTTTGTCCAAAAATCTCTTTAAAAAAATTTTTTTTTATACCAGAGGGCATGTACAGGAGAGAGTGAGCAGCCCCCAACAAGGTCTTGTCACCCACAATCCTTTATCCTCAAATCTCCATCCTGTCAGGACCCTGGGCATGTGCCTACACCTAACACGTAAGCCTTAAGGACCAGGACTCGAGCCCTGTACAGCCATGGGGATCCCCTCCTGGATAGCCATGTGGGATCCAGCTTCCTCCGCACAGTACGTAACTGTACTATGGAGCTAGCCCTGCCCGTCAGTCTCTCACAAATAGTCTGATGCTGTAAAAATCAAATATTACAAAGTAAACACAAAACAACTCAAATGTATTGTGGAAATTAGAAATCTTGAAAAGAATTTAGGATTACCTAAAGACTATGAAAATAGCACTGAAAGAATTCATCTCACAGCAAAACCCTATAATATGGTAAGAATCAAACCAATAGTAATGAAAGAAGAGAAAATTCAACAAGGATGATGACAGAATAGTAATTAAAGAGAATGTTAAGTTACGAAAATCTCGTGAGAAACTGATAAAGTTCTTAATAGCTTTGGTAAAACTGATGTATTACTCTAGTCTATGTGGCAAATGCTAGACAGATCAAACACAAAATGAAAGACGCTATCAGACCATCACAGAATTTATTGAAAACTTATGCCAAGAAAATATCACATCATTTTTTGTTAATTCTGAGAATTAGCACAGCTCCAAGTACAATTCAAACTTTGTTAAACATGGTAAAATAAATGTTTCCATTTCTAAAGTTTGTCCCTACCAAATGTTGTTTTTTAAATTAATAATCATGAAACTTTAATCTTCATTTTTAATGTTTACTTTTTCTTTTTTTAATATATTTTATTTTTATACATTCAATCACCGTATATCATTACAGCATGCAAAATGAATTTTCCTAGCATGAATATACTACATATGAGTCTGGTTAAAGATATTATCATACATGTTATCATCAATAGATAATTTTCCATTTTTATGTTCCTTAAATGTTTTACTTCTTTTCCCCCTTGATTCTCTTCCTCTTACTCCCAACCCCCCATTTCCCACCTCTCCCCACACTGTCTCTAGTACTTTTTTCTCACTAGGTTTTTGCCATAAGGCAAGTGGAGAGAGACAGACAGAAAGGGAAAGTGAGAAATCACCCCCTGGGTGGAATGGCCACACCACAATCCCCTCTCCTGCATTCTCTTCTCAGGATTTTGGGCACACATACACACACGCACCCTGTGTTTTCAGACTGCCAGATCCAAGACTTGAACCATGCAGTCGGCTATGTAGATCCAGAACCTTAACCACCATGATACCTGCTGTCCCAAACATCTACTTTTTTAAGAGGTCTTTGCTGTAGAACATGTGTGCTTGCCAGAAAGACAGAAAGTGTGAGAAATAACCTCCACATGGGGGATGGTCATGCCACAATCCCTTCTCCTCCATTCTCTTAGGATCTTGGGGACGCACATACATCTGTCCAGATGAATTTTAAGCTGCTGAGTCCAGGAACTGAATCGTAGTTGACTATGTGGGAGTCCAGTGACGTGACCATTATATCATCTGCAGGTCTTTCCAAATATCTTCTTTTAAGAAGTATTTCCAAGTACCCATTTTCTCAGTTAGCAAGAATTTCTCATGAACATACACTCCTGGCACACCTAGGGTGGCACATGTGGGAGAGCACCACTAAGTGATGGCTGAGTTTGCATGAGAGGTCCAGGTTCAGTTTCTAGCCCAATCCAGAACAGGTGGGGCTCAGTGTGCCCACCTATGGTACTAGCTAAAGGGAAGCCAGGCAGGAGTTTTACAATATTGTAACCCTGTTGAAAAATGCCTACCTCTCTCCCATGCTCACTCCATCTCAATAAAGGGGGGGGGGCAATAGTGTAGCAGTAAATTATGATGCTCTGTGAGGCTGACAAGATGAGAAGGTCCTCAGGGACCGGACCAGCAGTTAGCGTAATGGCTATGTCGCTGGACTCCCACGTAGTCAACCGCAGTTCAAGTCCTGGACCCGGTGGCTTAAACTCACGCCGGGTGCGTGTGCATGTGTGCCTAAGATCCCAAGAGGAGAATGGAGGAGAAGGGATTTGTGGGTTGGCCATCCCCCCTGGGGGGTGATTTCTCGCTATTTGTCTCTCTGTCTTTCTGGCCCCCATGCTCTATAGCAAAAACCTCTACCCCCCCCCAAAAAAAAAAAGTAAAGTTACTGCTTCGTAAATGAGAAAGTAATATCAATTGGATGACAGTTCCACAATGTAAAAGTTACAACAAACTTAAAGACATTTTTTATGTTCAAGTGTTGAGGGCCCTAGATAAAGAGTCATTGCCGTATATTAGTAAAACAGCTTCCTTAATTTTACTATTACTGAGAGCATTCCTAATTCTCATTGTTCTACTTAGAAACTGGCAAAACTAAAGACACCAGAGCCCAATTCAACAGGGTATAATGTTCATTTGTAAATGAATGAAAGCACAGGTAGAACATCTCTTATCCAAAATACCTGGTCTGAGAAGTATTTCATACTTTGGAATTTTCCCCCCAGATTTTGGAATACTTGTGTATACACAATGAGATATCTTACGAATGGGATCCACATCTAAATATAAAATTCATTTATGATTCAGATACACCTTACACACAGTCTGAAGTATTATAATTTTATATGATATGCTTGTATTGCAGCATTTTGACTATGATTCCTCACCAGAAGAAGACATCACATGAGGTGTAGAACTCTGTAAATGTAGAATCATGTTGGCACTCAAAAGATTTCGGATTTTAGAGCATTTTGGATTCTTGGTTTAGAGATACTCAACCTATATCTTAAAAGTAAATGTGGTATGTTTTCAAGTAAATGTAATATACAAAATAAATATATTAAGTGCCACAAGTAACCCACAAAATTTCTGGGCACTAAGATAATTACATAATTTTTAAAATTTTATTTAACTTTATTTATTTTATTTATTATTATTATTATTATTTAAATTTGACCAGAGAGGGAGAGAAAGAGAGAAAGTGAGAAAGCAAGCCGCCAGGTATGGGATTTGAACCATGGTCGGCCATGTGGGAGTCCAGTGCCCTTAACCACCATGCCACCTGCTGGTCCCTATTTTTTGTTTTAATTGCCAGAGAGTACATGTACTTCCTTGAGAGATAGAAAAGGGAAGGGTGAAAGAGAAAAAGTGCCTCCCCCCATGGGTCATGTTAATGTCACAATCCTTTTTCCTTCATTCCCTCATTCCATCAGGATTTTGAGCACACACATGCACATATACACCTGTCATGTTTTTCAAGCCACCAGGGCTGGGACTTGATCTGCAGTGGGCCATATGGGATCTAGCTTTCTCTGAACAGAGCTTGACCAATGAGTTATGGGATTAGCCCAATAAATTATGTACTTTTAAATTCTAGCCATCCCTTCAAAAAAAAAAATTACTGCTTTCCCCTGCCCAATTTCACAGTTTTGTGAACAGTGTCATTGTTACTGTCATTATTCCTAACACTTCAGTCAATTACCAAGTCCCATTCATTCTACTTCTACACGGCTTTTAGTATCTTTCTAAAATACAAATCACATTGGGTCATTTCCCTGTTCAAAATCCTTCAGTGGCTCTTTATCACATAGCAATTTCAAAGTAGTCTCTATAGCATACATGGCCCTGCATACTCCAGCTCCCTCACTACTCCTATCTGCCCAGTCCCCTCTCCAGCTATTACTAATTTCAGACTTTCTGTTCCACCAATTCCAACTCTGGTAGTACTAGAAACACGCCCTACCCCTCTCTGTGGTTTAAAACACACCAGGTTCTCAGTTGGATGCTTGCCTGACAGGATCCTACTCATCCTTCAAGTCTCACCACTTCCTGTAACTCTGTCACTGATTCTCCCACATAAACGATGGCTTCCCTGTAGGGCCCATGAAATACCGCTATATATACCTTCGTCACAGTGAGTATCACATGGCTTTGGTTGCATACTTGCCTCTGCCAGTGTAGGGTTAGTGTCTTTTTGTCTTTGTACTACAATGCCATAGCACTTCCTAAATAAATATTTTTAAGTCAAGGTGAGTAAGGCTTTTAAATAGGTAATATACCCTTAGTCCAGCTGAGATTTGGGGCTCATTCATTCACTCCACAAATATTTACTGAATACCTACTCTCTGCCACAACCTAACTTAGGTACCAAAAATACAACAATGAATAAAACAAAGTCCTGGCCTCAAGAAGCTCATGTTCCAATGGTGGAGACAAGTAGTACATAAACAGACATGTAAACACATACTGTAATGTGTGATGATGATATGAAGCAGGGATCTCCACACAGTGTTGGGATATGTGGATGTTTCAGAAGCAAAGACTATGGGGTAAAACAAGGAAGTCTTCTCTGTGGTGGTCTTGAATTGAGTGGAACGCACAAAGTATCAGGAAAAAGAGAAATGCAAAAAAAAAGAAGAAGAAGAAGAAGAAGAAGAAGAAAGAACAAGAGCAAAAACTGTGAAGCAGGACAAACTTGGCATGTACAAGGAGTAACGCAAACAGGGGTAGCCAGTAGAGTAAGAAGGGACAGCCAGACCAGCTATGACAGCTCAGGGCCAGAACAAGGAAGGGTTTTTAGGCTCTGGCAAGAGCTTTAGATTTTATTTTCACTGTGTTGGAAAATCGCTGGAATGTTTTCAGCAAGAGAAAAACATGATCTGATTTACTTTTGCTAAAGATCATTCTAGCAATGGGACCAACAGTTAGTGTAATGGCTATGTCACTGGACTCCCATGTAGTCGACTGCAGTTCAAGTCCCGGATCCAGTGGCTTAAACTCACTCCGGGTGCGTGTGTGTGCATGCCCAAGATCCCAAGAGGAGAATGGAGGAGAATGGACTGCAAGATCCCAAGATCCCCCCGGGGGGTGATTTCTCGCTTTCTGTCTCTCTCCGTCTTTCTGGTGAGCGCACGCACCCTATAGCAAAAAAAGAAAAAGAAAAAAACACCTCTCAAAAAAGAAAAAAATCATTCTAGTAGAGTCCTAGCAAGTCTCAAGCAGTAGTCGCATTAATAATAGACTCTGAAAGCAAAGCTAACGAAATTTGGTGGAATGGCTGTATGGGATGTGAAGGGAAGAATTAATTTGAGATTTTTGGTCTTAGCAACCTGAGTTATAACATTTACATTTACTAAGATGGGAAAGATGAGAGAAGCATAAAGGAAAGGAGGAATCCAAAGTTTTGATTTGAACATATTAAATCTGAACCTAACATCCTTGTACAATTATTAAGGAAGTAATTGGAAATGTAAGTCTGAAACTTTGACGAAATGGAAGAACTGGAGATAAAAACTTGTAAGTCATAAACAAAAGGATTCAAGCCTCCAGCTTTGTTCTTTCTCAAGCATGCTTTGGCTATTTGGGCTCCTTTGAGATTCTCTATTAATTTTAGGATGGTTTTGACCTACTCTGCAAAAAATACCACTGGAATTATGATAGTAATTGCACTGATTCTATAGACTGCTTTGGGTAGCACAAACTTTTTTTTTTTTTTAAAGAGAGATTTTTGCTTTCTGCTCCCAAGAGAGACAGAAAGAGAGAAATCACTTCTGAGGGAAGATGGCCATGCCACGGTCCTTTCTCTTCCATTCTCCTCTCATGATTTTGGGCATGCAACACACATGTGTCCAGCATGAGTTTCAAGCCACTGGGTCTGGGACTTGAACCATAGTCAAACATGGGAGTCCAGAGTGTTAACCACTATGTCAACTCCAGGCTCCTAGTACAGGCATTTTAACATTAAGTCTTCCCATTCATAAACAGTGCTACATAAATATTTATCAAGGATATTGATCTACGGCTTTATTTTTTCTTTCCAATTTTTCAGAGGGCATGTGCACTCACTGGAGATAGAGATATGGGGGTGGGGGGGTTTAGAAAGCACCCCAAGTTGGGGATGGTCACACTGCAATCCTTTCTCTATTGTTCCATTCGGGACTTTGGGCATGTGTGCACATACAAGTGCCCAGCATATTTTTCAAGCTGCTGGGTCTGGGACTCAAACCATGCAATTGGACATCTGGGATCCAGTTGCCTTAACCACCATGCCACTGGTTGGCCCAGTCTGTAGTTTTCTAATAGTATTTTTGTCTGGCTTTGATATTAGGGTAATGTTGATACCAAATGGATGTCTTTCCATTTGTCTACATGTCTTTAATTTCTTCTTTGGTGAGTGTATTCCTAAGTATTTTATTCTTTGTGATACTACTGTAACAAATTCTTTCACATTTCTCTATTCATGATAAAGTTTACGTGCACACGCCTAGGAGAAAGGAGAGGCTGGGAGAAAGGAGAGGCGGGAGAGAAGCACCCTCCACAGGTCTGGTCAGAGCATGATCCTTCGTTCCAGTACTCCAGCCCCTCGCATCTCGGGCACTGATGCGCATGAGTGCCTGCTTCCGGCTGGGAAACTGAACCGCAATTGCCACGTGGGATTCAGCTTCTCATGAGTAGCACATTACCACTGCACCACAGTGCCCGCCCTGTGATGCTTGAGCAAATAAGTAGGAAGGTCTTCTTCATTTCCTTTTCAAATCATTCATTGTTAGTGTACAAAAATGCAAGTGACTTTTGATTATTTATTAAGTATGTTGCAAGTTTGTTGAAATAGTTCTAACAGTGAGTTTTTTGTTTGTTATCTCTGAGGTTTTCTACATATAAGGTCATACTATCTGTAAACCAGGGGATGATTTCACTTCCTCCTTTCTAATTTGGATGTATTTTATTTCTTTTTCTTGTCCAACTGCTGGCTAGAACTTCCACTACTATGTGGAACAAAAATAATGATGGTGAGCACCCTTGCCTTGTTCCTGATCTTAGAGGAAAAACATTCAGTTTCTCCCCTTTAGGCACGCTGTCAGTGGTAGACTTTCACATATGCCTGTTACGCTAAGGTCATTTCCTTCTTTCCTGGCTTGCCTTGTATTTTTATCAGGAAAGGATACTGTGTTTTGTCAAATGCTTTTGACAAACACTCTGTCAAACTGCATCAGTTGGGATGATGGTATAATTTTTGTCCTGCGTTCTGTTAATATGGTCTATTACACATTTACTGATTTTTGTATGTTCAACCATCCTTGCATCCCAGGGATAAATGCCACTTGATCATGGTGTAAGATCCTAATGTGTTACATGGTTGAGAATTTCTGCATCAAGTATTCATCAGGGATATTGGTCTTAGTTTGCTTTTTATATAGTATCTCTACCTGGCTTTGATACCAGGGTAATGCTGACCTCATAAAATGAGTTGGAAATGTTCCCTCCTCTTCATCCTCTTCATTTTTTTAGAGGAGTTGGAGAAAAACTGGTTTAAATCTCCTCTGAATGTTTGGTAAGACTGTCCAGTGAAGCCATTTGGGCCTGTACTTTTCTTCATTAGGAAGTTTTTAATTACTGATGTAACTTCTGTATTAGTTATAAATCTGCCTAGATTTTCTGTTTATTTATAATTCCGTCTTGCTATGTATCTAGGAATCTATCCACGTTTTTTTTCTCTAGGTTACCCAATTTGTTGGTACATAGTGGTCTCTTCCTCTCTTTTTCTTTTTGTAATTTTGTCAGAGGGTACATGTGTTCACCAGAGAGAGAGTGGAGATAGAGAGAGTGAAAGAGAGAGAGAAGAAGGAGAAAAGTGGAAAAGCACCTTCCACAAGGAATGGTCACACCGCAACCTTTTCTCCTCTATTTTTCCCTCCTTTGGGGATTTTTTTTTAGGTACACATGCACACAGCCAGTGTGTTTTTCAAGCTGCCAGGTCTGGGACTCAAGCATGCTGTCAGCCATGTGGGATCAAGCTGCCTTAACTACCATACCACCAGCTGGTCCCACAGTAGCCTCTTATGATCCTTTTTAGTTCTGTGGCATCTGTAATATTTCCTTTCATTCCCAATTTTAGTTGGTCAACTGTTCTCTCTTTTCTTAGGCTAGCTAAGGGTTTGTCAACTTTGTCGATTTTTTCCAAAAACCAACTATTAGTTTAAATTTTCCTACTTTTTTTCTATTCTCTAATTTATTCATACTCTAGCTTTAATTCTTCCAAGACCTTTGTATGTATTTTTCACAACTTTGTAAACAAGACTTACCTGCTATGGACATAGACTCCTACATAGAAAAACTTCCTAGGCCAGTTTTTGTCCAAATTTTGTCTGCAATCCACAGTAAGAACACTTCACATTCACAGTACACTGAGACTCCCACACACATATGACTAAAAATAAACCATAAAATACCCTTACTACATGCACTATGCTTGTTTTTTATATGCAGCTGGTCCTCAACTTACAATGGTTCAACTTAAAAGTTTTCAGTTTTACAATAGTGTGAAAGTGTTGGGCAGGTACTTTGATTTTTTTTAACCTTCTCCTGGGCTGGCAACATGTGGCAAGATACTCTCGCAAGCTGCTGGGCAGCGGCAGTGAGCTGCAGCTCCCTGTCAGGAGCATGATCCTACGGGTACACAACTGACGCTCTACAGTGCACTGTGCTGCCACGTGATGTACCTAACTGTGGGCTAACATAAGTCTTCTCAGCACATGCAAGGCAAGCTAGGGTAAGCTATGGTGGTTGGTACGTTAAATGTATTAAATGCATTTCAACTTAATGTATTTCCAACTTACAAAGGCTTTATAAGAACACAAGCACATCATAAGCCAAGGAGCATCTGTATTCTTGTGAGTCGTCGGGAAAGTCATGATGCATTTTTGCATAGAAAACCACAGAAAAATATGTCATGACTTTCCTGATGACATAATATTTTAAAACTTTTAATTCCTATAATTTAAAAACCATTTGTTCACTAAATTGGTTTGCCTGACAGTTTGAAAAACACTGTTCTACATAGCAAATTCAATGGGAGAAATTTATACAACAGGCATGGAAAACACGTTATATTTCAAATGATTTGTAATTACAGTTGTAGAGCAAGGTAAAAGGGATAATAAAATAGGAGTAAAAAATTAGAGGATTACAGCACCTGATAGGACTCTTTAGCAGAACAATAAAATTAGGAACATACCCAATCTCCATTCTTGCAAGGTCCTCCACTCCCAGTGTCAAATATGAGTAAATGAGAAACTAAGAAATGTCCTTTCTTGCATCAGAGCTTTGCTTTAAAACATACTCCACCCAAATGCAATGCAGAGGCACTTGTATGTAACATAATAACATAAAAAATTATACTTGGACAGCAGAGAAATGGCTTCATATTTTAAAACTATAAAATATGCTAATGAACCACAACTGATTCTGCTGTAGTTTTCTTTTATGCATCTTTCCATAAATGCATTTGCACTAGTTAATACTAGACATATTTCACACTTGAAAACACAAAATAATTCCTTCATCCACTTGGAGGTTCATTTTTCTATTTAAACCTGGCTGTACAAAATATATATTACAATTTAAATTAATAGAATAAGACAATAATTTGTAACATTAAAGTGTATGGCCTTTAAATGTTAAACTCTAGGCCCTCTCTTTAATACACCTGGACTGAAGATAAATAAACTTTTAAACGTGGTAGACACTCATTTAGATACCTTACAAAGACCTTACTAAAAGGTATACAAGACATACATTCATTGGTAGGAAGCAAAGTGAGGAGTCAAACAGCCCTACTCACACTGGGCCAAGTATGAAGCGATGCCTCAGTACCTTAGTCACTGTGAAAGGCTGCCCTACCCCTGTACAATACAACTGGATTACAACCTCAAGACTGTTTTTTAGTGGAATGCCTGATTTATACTCTTTCTGATTCTTCGCCAACTCTAAGTATCTCAATCTAATGAGTACTGCAATTCATATTATATATAAAATAAGAATAAAAGCTTCTAAGTAAAACTCTTAAGTGCTTATTTGAGTAGATGCCACAAACTTTAACATGTAAACTTTAAGATATCTACTTTGGCCATTTAACAGATTTTACTTGCTCACTTGGATGACCTTGGTTATATTCAAAATAGTAGCATCTAATTTTATTCTTCCAGCCACCCTATGAAGTGGTATTAGTTATTAGTATTAATCTAATGCAACAAATAAGAAAACTGAGGCACAGAACTAGCCCAATTCTACAAATGAGAAAACTGAGGGATGGAGATATTAAATGATATGGCTGGGCCAGGTGGTGGTTAAGGCAGCTAGATTCAACACAGCTGACCTCCTAAGTCACAGATCCTGTGGCTGGAGAAACACGCCAGGCATGTGTGTGCATGCCCCAAATCCCCAAAGGAGGGAGAAATGGAGAACAGATTACAGTGTGACCATGCCCCATTGGGGGTACTTTCTCATTTTCCCTCTCTCTTGCTGTTCACTCTCAGTAAGAGTATGTGCCCTCTAGCAAATTTTATAATAATAATAATAGTTTTGTTTTGTTTTTGCTAATAATATGGCCAAGGCCAAAAAATTAGAAGGTGGCAGGATTACCTAGGTTGTAAACTAGACAATCTTTTTAAAAATTTTTTAATTTATTCATTTATTCATTTTAATTTGACCAGAGAGACCGAAGGAAAGTGAAAAAGCAAGCCACCAGGACCAGGACTTGAACCATGGTCAGCCATGTGGGAGTGTCCAGTGCCTTAACCACCAGACCACCTGCTGGTCCCCTAAACTAGACAATCATACATCAATGTTTGTGACTGTTAATGCCTGACGGTAATATGCTATGCTGCCCTATGGTAATGTGTGTGTTACTGGAGAAAGAGCAGGGAACCAGCAGTTAGCGTAATGGCTACGTTGCTCGACTCCCACGTAGTCTACCGCGGTTCAGGTCCCAGTCCCGGTGGCTTAAAACTCACGTCGGGCGCGTGTGCGTGCATGCCCAAGATCCCAAGAGGAGAATGGAGAAGGGATTGCGGCATGACCATCCCCCCTGGGGGGATGATTTCTCGCTTTCTGTCTCTCTGACTTTCTCTGTCTGTCTGGCGAGTGCACGCGCCCTATAGTGAAAATCTCTCCAAAAAAAAAAGAGAGAAAGAGCAGATATACAGATAAATAAAATAAAATATATTATGAGCCCAGAAGTAGGCTCACAGATATATAATTAACTGACATTCAACAAAGGTATGAAGAAAATTCTATGGAAATAGAATAGTCTTTCCAAGAAACAGTACTGAAATAAATGAAAATTCATATGTGATGAGAACAAAAAGGAACTTTCATCCACACCTCATACCATTAGCAAAAATTCCAAGAATCACAGATCTAAATGCAAATCTAAAACTGTAATACTTTTTTTTTTTGAGAGGTTTTCGTTATAGGGCGCGTGCGCTCGCCAGACAGAGAGAGACAGAGAGACAGAAAGCGAGAAATCACCCCCTAGGGGGGATGGTCACGCCGCAATCCCTTCTCCTCCATTCTCCTCTCGGGATCTTGGGCACGCACGCACACGCGCCCGGCGTGAGTTTTAAGCCACCGGTTCCGGGACGCGAACCGTGGTCGACTACGTGGGAGTCCAGCAACATAGCTATTACGCTAACTGCTGGTTCCTTAAAAACTGTAATACTTTTACAAGAAAATATACGAGAAAATCTTTGCGATCTTGGGTTAGACAAAAGTTTCTTAGCTATAATACCAAAAGCATAATCCATAAAAGATTTGAAAATCAATAAGCTGAAATTCATCACTACTTAGAACTCTTCAAAGACACCATTCATAGAATGAAAAGACGAGCCACAGTCTAGAAGAAAGTATTGTATTTGCAAGTTCACTTTTATCCAGAATATATAATGAACTCTGAAAACCTAATGTCAGAAAATGAATGATCTGAACAATACTTCATTAAAGAGGATATAACCATGGCAGAAGATGCTCACATCATTTTCTCCTAGGGAAATACAATTCCATTTATAAGGCATTTCAGAAAATCCAAACTTTAGAATGAAAACTCATGAATGGTTTCCAGAAGCTTAGGTTCAGCTCAGGGGCTGACTATATAGGAACCAGAGGATTACTTTAGACTTATGAAGCTGTTTTGTATCTTAATTGTATGGGAGCTACCCAACTGTACACTTCTGTCAAAATTCATGGAATGTGCTCTCAGAAAGGAAAATTTGATTGTATGTCATCTTGATCTTTAAAATAGAAAAAAAAAAAGGTGTATACCTTAGTAATCCCTACAAATATATAGCTGACCACACTGAACCTTTCATTTCTGATTTTCAAATTTAAAATATACCTATCTAAAGCCAGTGAGTAATTACTGTAACTTTAATGAAGTTATATTAGTAAGACTAAGAATCAATTTCTTTTTTAAAACTTGAGGCCATAGCCTTTCCTAATTTAATTTTGCAGTCATTACTTAACACTTCCAACTGACTTATTCAACTTTGCATAAGACAAGATTGTAAAACTTGCTCTCCTTTGACTGTCAATTCTATTATCTATTCCATAAATAACCAAATTACACAATCTGTTCTGCACTCAGGGAGATACATAAGCCTCTATTTTTAATCTAGATAGTTTTATTCTGAATCTTACAAAAGAATGCATCAAGAATATTCTAAGGTACTTGGGCAATTCCAAACACCGCTAGGTACATCAAACTATTCCTTCTAAAATACACCTCTTTTCCCATTATTCTTTGCTCAAAAACCTTAGCAACTCATCTACAACATGCAAACTAAGTTTATGGTGCCAATCCATTGTTTGAATCATATTTCTACCACGTGCAGACACAAATCCTCCCTTCTAGGCAAGATGGCATTTCGTACTTCTAAAATGCTCTCCTGGAATAATTGCATTTTAAACAATCCTAGTCACCACTCATTACCGCAAACCCAGCTGTTTCCTGTAACTATTTTGAGGTACACTGAACTCTGGTAGCTATTTTAGATACACTTTTCTATGAATTCGTGTGCATTTACCAACTATGGTGTTCATTTACCATTAGAAACTACCTCACAGTCTTGTGCAAGTGTTTCATTTATGAGTACCATCCTAAATGTTTTTTGAAGGCAGATACTATCTTTCACACAATTCTAGGATAACAAATAATATTTAGAGGAAAAAAATGTACAAAATAATTTTAAATTACTTTGAATTTTATATTAATTTAAAATCAGTCTAACAACTTCCTGGAAAAGTTTACCTTATAATATGAGAAAACTCTGCTCCTTGAGATCTGCAGCTCATCATCCCTTCTCTGGAGTTAAATACAGTGCCCAACTCATGAAAAATACTAAAATATTTAAAGATGTAGCTAAAGTTCATTTCAAGCCACCAAGTAGGAAATGGAACCTTGGGGTTCTATTACAAGCCTTCAAGATTGTATTAGTACCTTAAAATGTTCTCTGATTTCTTAAACTTATTCACATATTCTCCCTGGAAAAAGACTACACGTACCACAAAGACAAAAGCTATCCTTTCTCTTTGTGAAGTTCACAAACCAACTACCGCAGACCCAAGTACATGCATAGTAGGTAGGCAAAATTCCTATCAGAGTTCTTCAATGCAACATAATAGCATTTAATATATAGGTTTCTGTCCCACGCAAAAACATGTTAGTTACTCTTCTATTGGGAAGATTTATTTTTCATCATCTTTGGCACAAATTCTAGAATGCTGCCTGCCAGGTCCCATGCCCCAATAAATATGCATCCACAAGCAATTATGGAGATAGATAGCTTATGGGGAGGGGACACTCGCTGGTCAGGTCCCAATGCTGGCCTGTGGTTAGGGGGGAAGGGAGAGTGGGGGGAGGGGTGTGGCCCTGTGATTAATCACTGCCCACTCTGCTTAGGGGTATTTATCACAGCTCGCTGTCAGGTAAATCACTGGAAAAACACCTCTTCAGTAATTAATGTGAAGTGACGGATGGACAGCCCCTGGGCCCATTAATCAGGAACATCAGCAGCCTACTGAGATTATGAATGTCAGGATGCATAAACTGCCGGTGGATCAATAGGCCCAGGAATCCGTCCAAGGCTCTCATTTCCGAGGCATCTCCGGTACATTAGGCTCCCTCAGCCCCTCCCCCAACCTGAAGTGAAAAGTAAGGCCCCAGAACAAAGAGCAGGAGCTGAGGTCTGAAGTGACTGACCACTGCGAGAAACAGTCACTGAAGCTGGTCACCGCCAGGCACAGTGTGGAGAGAGGCGACAGGAGCACCACCAGGCTCTCTCAGAAGGCTCGGTGTACTAGAAAAACAGAGGAGCCGGGAAGACACAGTTAATGCTCAATTGCTCAATGATTATTATCCTTTTTGGGATCATCCAGCTTCCTGCTTCTAAATTTTTACCCATTTTACCGTCTACTTCTTTTCTTTTCTATCATTACCACAAATCGAGGGTAGAGAAAATTTAATTTTTACTACCTAACAGTCTAGGTACAAAGTTTAATTTAAGAGGAAAAAGAATTTGTATAAACTAAATCATTGAACTGTCTCTGAATTTAATTTCATCTCATCCCTCACTCTCATGAACAGAAGTATCCATGGTGTTAAACAAGAAAATGCCCCATCAAATGGGTTTGTTCCACTTGTACAACCACCTGGGGCTGAAAGAATTAGGTTCTACTGGTCTTCCAAGCTTAGTCGATTCTGTGTGGGGAGTGAGGCTGGGCTACAGCTTCAAACCTACACACTGGGCTGGCAGTGACGGGAAGGAGACTGCACTTGCCGCCACATCCCGCCAAACCCCAGCGCTGTGCTTTGTGGTCAGACTCAGGCCAGGGCTGCAACTGTTGGTCAGAAAGGATCTTAGAGTTACGGCTGCCTGTTCCGCTAAATCTCATTTCATCCTACTGATGGATGGATGGACAGATGGCTGCTTGGTGAAAGCAACATTATCAGCCAGCTTCTATGGAGCCCCCGAATGATGGATAGCCCTCTTTCTACTTTCTCCAAACCACCATCGATCCAAGCCATATTTCAGCGGTCAGAAGCCCAGTAATATTAAGACACACAATCAGGTTAAGTTACTTGCAGTGTAAACCTCTAGAACAGAAATCCTAACACCTTTGCTTTGCTGTCATGAACTAGGCTAAAAATGTTACCATTTCATTCTTTCTAGCTGCTAACCCAATGAATTCCACCAGCTCAAAGCCCAAAGGGAACAGCTGGGCTCCATTCCTAGCAGCACTTGAAAAGGAGCTTGCCTGCCAAATGTTTTACTAGCCAGTTCATTTCTGTGAAATGAACTCTGCAGCCGTGGTGCGCAGATCTGTGAATATGTGATGTCCAGCGGAGTGTAACACTGTTAGAAGCATCACACTGCCTAGTCTGTCAGTGATACAATCACCGGCCTCAAACAGGTGGAGCCTTAGACCAACCAGACTGTCTACCAACACCAAGGATGGTGACTAAAGCCAGGACAGATTAACTTCAGTCTTTTGTACATTTCCCAAAAATGCTGTTTCCGTCTAGTTTGCCTGACTGGTATTCTACTCTCTTAGGCACATATCAAATTCTAAGTACCAATTCTCGGCCTTCACAAGCATACTTCCCTACCCGCCTGCTGTCACCTACTAGACACTCGGCTCAGCTGGTCTATCTACACACCATGCCTTTCCTTTCTGTGTTCCTTCTGTGTGATCCTGAGCTCTCGGACTGCAACACATATGTGTGTAACTGGATTCTGTATCAGTTATTTCCACCGGTAGGCGTGGCTCGAAGAAATGGACTCTTACTCCAGCTGTGGGATAGAGATCCCCAGAATCCACAAGCCCCTTTTTTTGAAGTTTACTAACCCTTCAAATGACTTCTCTAAATGCTTCGCTACAGACCAGTTTAGCCTGGCTCTTAGTCTTGGCTCCTTCTGGCTGCACATGAGCCTACACTCACAGAAAACATGTTTATATTTGATTGTAGGGTTAGGAAAATGCCTCAGTGGAATGGCAACTGCTGTTCTTTTTGCTATATAATAGCATACCTTCATACTTCAATATTTATGCCTCAACAACATCTACAGCTGTTTCTATCAAAAAATAAAAAGCACATACATGAAGTACTTTTGTTTTTCTTTTAAGCAAAAATGCTTCATAGCTTTCCCGGCGACCAATATTTTAAAAAAATAAACTACTACTTTATTACAGTGTTGTATTAAGAGCAGCACTGCACTTCAAATAAACATTGAAATATTTTTATAAGAGCTTAGAATTGGATGAGTGAAAGAGGTTTTATGAGTTAGAATTCAACATCCTAATTTCTAAAGTAAGGATACTGAGGATCCAAGTATGTTATGTCCATGGTTACATTGATACTCAGTGGCAAAACAAGTCTGGAACCTAGTAACAATTCCCAGTGCTGTGCTCATTCTACTAAATTTCTCAGAGGTTTTGATTTCATCCTTGGGTTTTCTGAGAGTGGGAGGAATGAGGGCTGGGTGTTAGCTGTGTACGTGCCTGTATATTTTGGAAGAGGAAGGTGGCCACAAATAATTAAATCTGGTCACTCATACTGTAGTACTTCCCACCAAAGATGCCTTTGAGTCATCTGGGGGCTATTCACTATCTTAAGAGAACAAAATCAGATGAATCCCTGACAGCAGGCCCAGTTCTATCCAGAAGTTGAAAAGAAAAAAAGCAGGAAGGTACCTAATACAAGCAGACAGGCAAGAGGCTCCACGCTTAACTAAATGGTCAGAGAAGCAACGTGTCCTCCTCACTTCCCAGAATGCCATATTCGGACCAAATACAGAACACAGAACACAGGATGACTGACTGGTCTTCACTCTCTGGTGGCTGAAATGTGTCACTACTGCAGTTCCTAACTTTCAGCTACTTCCAAACAAGTCTTATAACTTTATAGTTATTTAAAAAGGACCTTCGAAAGTCATGTTGCATAACCTGCTCATCTAAAGGTAAGAAAACTGGTTAAGGAATTTATATACTGATGGCTACTTCAGTGGGAACTAAGGCCAGAACTCAGCGTATGAACCTAACTAGTGGTTTTATCACCACCACAGAAGCGTCACCCAGTTTTCCACCAAGGGTATGATCAGGACACATGCTGAGCCAAGTTTAATCAGAAAGTTAATTGTGCTGCAAAAATAACCTCATAATGCACATCAAACCCAAATACATTATTCACACTAATGTTCATCTCCAGTAGTGTAAATGAGCAGAACTTTTCCAATCCCCTTCCCACAGAAACCGTGCCTCACACACTGGACGGGAATTCTATTATGACTATTCTTAACAGCAGGAAAAAGTATTTCTCCTGAAAAAACAGCTTGTCTAAGGTGAGTAGTAAGAAAGGACAATTCTTTGAACTCATTTTAGTACTATGTACCACCTTACTTTATAGAAAGGTTATTATCTACATTGACCGAATACATTTTAGAGTAATCAATGTTTATACTACTTGCAAAGCTACCTTAACCACTTGAAGATCTTTATATTTCATTTTAAGAAGCATTTTTAGAGAGTTTGTTTGGTTAAGAAGGAAGTACTAAGCCATGCCTAAGGGAACAATGACATATTTCTCAAAATCTGCTGCTATGAACCATGTCTAATTACGTTTTCCATTTCATTAAGGTTTAGACCTCACAAGCAAAAGTGAAGGAATGGTGGAGTAACACCAGGAGAAGCAGGACGGGAGAAAAGAAAGAATAATGAGCTTTTGTTTAGTGAGCACTTATTACGTCAAAGCAGCCATGCTAAATGTGTGTGTGTGTGTGTGTGTGTGCATGCGCACATGTGTGTAATCTTAATTGATTCCAACTATAATCTATGAGGTAGCTATTATTATCCCGATTTTACAGATAAGAAACCTGGAGCTTAAATAACTCCATACTACACAGTTACAGCATGCTGCTTAGGATTTCAAACTCCTACACTCAGCCACCACACTAGACTTACTGGATATGCAGCAAGATGGTCTGTCTCACGATAATGTACCAATCCATAAATATTCACAATTTGTTTAGAATGTGTGTAAATGTGGAACCAAAAAGAGTTAAGGACTACAGCAACAAAATGAGAACACCAAGCAAGTTAAGAACAAAAGAACATTAATGCTTTCATGGCGTGTCTATTTCCAATAACCTTCTAGACTTAAAGTGCTGACAATAATAATTCACCATTGTCTCTGAAACTTCCTCATTCACCTTGCCTCACCCTCAAAGCCATATGGTGAAGAACCTCACCAGGTGTCAGGAGAGGAATTCCCTCTCTTCTATTCCCCATAAGAATAATTTCTATACTTCTTCCTACCAACTCCCCTAAGCATCTGAAAATGTTATCCTTTCTACACCTCTGCTTCTCCAGAGGAACAGGCAAACACAGGAAAAATGACCAGTGAAACTAACACCACAGCGCTTCGACTGGAGGAAGTTTTAACACAGAATACAGAGTACACTTTCAATCTGAGCCTAAAACAGAAGAAATCTGTACATCAAATACCAAGCGCAGATGGGATTTCCAGATGCAATCTTCAACAGTATATAATAGTTACCGTATTTTAATATGAAGTCAGCCTTGGACATTCATAGCCTTTATTCCTGCCTGTGGTTAGACAAAGAACACACTCTGTAAAACCGAAGAAACAGTTCTTGAAGATGCTGAGTTATCAAGACAATGAAAGATAGGAGATATAGGATTACAGTAGATGTTGGGGATGCCAAAATACTCAAACCATGGCATAAAGAGGCTTTCTCACTTCGTGACCCCAACGTATTTTACAGTCCACTGACCACAGTGGCCAAGCATCAGCACCAACTGATTTCACGCTTTACAGGCTGGGCAACAGTCCGCGGCTTAGTCTCTTTCACACTCCACTGACATGGTAACCCCATGGCTGGCCAACTTAACTGTTCCAAGTTTAGAATTAGCACCTATCATCAACCACCTCAAAAGACAGAGCAATCTTCAATATAATCAACAACAGCAATATAATATATAATAGGTAGTAAGAAAAGGCTGCTTTCTATCCTGCATATATACTTGGTAGTAGGGGGCAGAGACGAAGAAAAGAACTCCATCCTAAAATTTTTTTCCCTCACTACACATCTGGAGTTTGGTCTGTGTTTCTGGAGTTATCTGAAATTAGTTCCTCTCCTGGGGACACCCTGGTTTAAATGACATACTATAGTTTGTAATAAAGGAGCTTAAAGGGATAAAGCTTTGGGGGCTATACCTCAATTCTGACATGTGTTAAATATGATCCTCTCCCCAACCTCCATTAGGATTCATAGACTAAAGTTAATAAGCCACGGAGCATATTTTGAAAGTAGAGGCCACTAGACTTAACCTATGCCAAGAGTCTTATACGTATTATCTCGCTGGATCCCAACCACAATACTAAGAGGTAGCTATATCACCCCAACTTTACAGAAGAGAAATCTGAAAGGTAAGCTTACCTAAGATCACACACCTAAGTGCTGGCTAGGATTTCAAAGTTCCTGCATTTAATTACTACACTAGATCAGAAGATGTACCTTCTAAAACTTGTGATGGCATAAAATAAAGCATAGCTGAGTATAATTAAAAAAAAAAAAAAAGGTATAATAATAGCAAAAAAAAAAAAAAACACCAAGGTATAATAATAGCGAAAATGAACAACTGCAAATGAGATAGTCTATATATTCAAATATATAGACTCTCTACCTCTTCCTCCATTGTAGTTATGTCAGCAAGTGTGAAAACCAAATATGCTTGGTGAGAAACAGAAACCAAAAGAAGCAAGTTTTACTTCAAAGCAGGCAAAGAAAGCACTAGAAGTTAATGAGTGTCTCTTCCATGAAGTTCTACAGTTTATACTACTTAGAGTTTAAAGAATAACAAAGAATTGCCTTCGAATACAATAATATCTTCAAACCAATGTTACTTTAAAGATCAGAAAGTCTGTACAGAAGGTTACAGAAGGCTTCAAAGAATAATCTACTGAACAAACACGGCTCAGGTACTGAAACTGTATTCTACTCTATTATTCCTATGATACAAAGATAAATGTTAAATATGGGAAAAAGCTACCAAAGATAATGGCATTTTCTCACCCTCAAAGACTTATTTGCACTATGCTGGGGCACTGGAGATTGTAAAGTAGGACCACAAGTAACAGCGTGTTTGAAACACCTGAGTGAAAATGCTGCTTCCTCCTTATGATATCACTACCTAACTGGACAGGTATGCTTTAAAAAGTCATTTTAAGGGAGAACATATTTGCCAAATAAAAATAAAAAGAGTAAATGATAAAGCCTAGAAGAGAGAGTCTAGAATGACTGCAGAAAGTAAGTGGGAAGAACTGGAGCGAGGCCTTTAGAAGCTGGTATTCAGACAAAGATCTGAAGGGAGACATTCTCAGCGCAAGGCACAGACTGAACGCGTGAAGAGGCAGTCAGTAAGAAAGCGGTTGTGGAGACAGTTACAGACACTAGTTGTCTTAGGCGGTGTGGGCTACTATAACAGGGAACTGTAGACCGGGTGACTCCCAGTGGAAATTCCTCGCAGTTCTGGAGCTGCCAAGTCCATGATCACAGTGCCAGCATGGCCCTGGCCTGTGAGGAGGGCCCTCTTCCAGGCTGCAGGGAGTGGGCTTCTCACTGTACCCTCACATGGGGGAAAGGGAATAAGCTAGCTGCCTGTTCTCTTCTGGGCACTAACTGCACTTATGAAGGCTCCATCCCCATGACCAATTTACCTCCTAAAGGTCCTACCCTCCAAGTACTGTCACAGAAGAAAGAGATTTCAACATATGAATGGCAGCGGGGGTGGGGAGGGGTACCCAACAGAGGGACACAAGCTCTCAGTCTGTAACACTAGTCTTCTGGGCACTAACTGCACTTATGAAGGCTCCATCCCCATGACCCATTTCCCTCCTAAAGGTCCTACCCTCCAAGTACTGTCACAGAAGAAAGAGATTTCAACATATGAATGGCAGCGGGTGGGGTGGGGAGGGGTACCCAACAGAGGGACACAAGCTCTCAGTCTGTAACACTAGTCTAGATAGACTGAAAGGTTCATTGTAGGAAAGCTGTGTGAAATCTTTTCTGCCAGAAAAGACTGTTTTTCTTCCAGAGGGCCTTCAACACTAGATTTAGGCATTCAATACTCCAGGGCAGTGGATAATCAAGTCCAAACTCTATAGACAATTCCTGAGAACTGACACTGCAGTGTCTCAGGTTTCCACATCTTCCCTTATTTATATCACTCGCCCTTCGATTTATCCCCGGAATCATCTCTTATTACTGTCAGACCCAGTGGCTTGAAAATCATGCTTTCTTGCCAGAGAAAGGGGGAGGGCAGAAAGCAACCCCCTATGGGGGGGGGGGGCGTTCACAACGGAATCCTTTTATCTCCATTCGTCTTTCCCATCAAGATTTCGAGCACACATGCACATGCACTTGCCATATTGTTCAGGCTGCTGGGGCCAGAATTCAAATCTCAATAAACCAGGTAGGCTCTGGCTGCCTAAACCACTGCACTTCAGGGCCAGCCTTTCTTGCTTTCAAATTTAAGACAGAGAGCATGCACAGGAGAGAGAGAAAGAGAGAGAGAGACAGACAGACAGACAGACACCCTCAACAGGGTTTGGGCACACCACAATCTGCTTTCCCCAGCCCTCCAGCTCACCAGGCTCTCGAGCACCTGCGTACATGCCTAGTACATTTTCAGCCAACTGGGGATCTGCACCAGCACTCAGGCATGTGGCCACGACCCAGGGCTAGCCAAAACTGGAAGCAGGTCACAGTATCAGGACCCTGTTGAGCTGCTGTCTTTCCCTTGCCTTTGTTGATGACATAAATAAATAAATAAACTTTCAAAAAGTACCCTGTTATGCTGTGGTATCACTTCTATGGAATTAGTGCCACCTCAATTAGATTTATTTACCTCCTATTCATCTCTTGCCCATCTTCCACTCTTCTGTGTCAGAACTGATGCTTAGTTTAAAAAATGATTATTACTAGATAGTGTGATATGGGTAATTCTTAAAACTATCTTATCTGAACTTAGCTTAACTTTTTAAAAAGGTATGTGTCTAATTTTATGAAAATATTAATTTAAAAATAAAAGGAAAAGGAAATTTTCCAAGTGGCATCTCCATTGTATAAATATGTATATTTACTTAGAGAAAGGAGACAAGTTTGCCAAATATTCTAGAGTACTCTGTACTACCCAGGTTGGGCCTCTTTTTTAATACTATCATCAATATAGAGAAGGTAAAACAACAGTGATGTTAAGATTATGCTTACTGCGGCTGGCAAGTGGCATGGTGGTTAAGGCACTGAACTCCCACATGGCTGACCATGGTTCAAGTCCCGACCTGGTGGTTTACTTTCTCGCCTTCCCTCTCTCTCTCTTTCTCTGTCTCTCTCTGGTCAAATTAAAATAATAGTAATAATAATAATAATAATAATAAATAAAGTTTAAATAAAAAGATTATGCTTACTTAATCCAATGTATCTGTGACCAAGCAGTAACACATTTAACCTCAAACCAGAAGTGAAATCAACAGGCAGGACGACCTCCATAGCAATGTGCCCCAAGCCTGATTCCATATTCAGAACTAGACACCACGACTAGGGGAGCAAGCGGATAAATTTACTTGGTATAACCATTCTAATAATCAAGGAAAGAAGAATTGAACCTCGGCTTGCCCAACATTAAATTTTACTCCATAATCCAAACAATACCTAGAAATCTACTCTTTGATGTCTGACAAAGATTGCTACAACTGGTCTGGTATTTCCAAAACAATATCTGCTGGTATGTGTGTGTATTTGTGTATAAAGTTTAATAAGTAAATAACAAGATACACATCCATCTGTGATAAAGTCCCTGCCATTTTGGATCTAGATTTGGTAACTGGCCTTATTACTACTACTACCACAATTCAGGAAAAAGATAAAACACCTCCCCATTGTCCTGACCCTTCAGTTTCCTTTGCTGACATAAAATAACAGTTATCACCTCTTTGAAAATTTCAATTCCATCCAATCATATTCTCACCAATGGAGCATCTAACTTTGCAGTTCTGATGACAGACTGAAACAGTAACACCATGAAAAGGAAAGTGAAATAAACTGTTTCCACCTGTCTAAACCACACCCCTGCCCCCATACTCTAGGTGTTTGTTTCACCAACAGATTAGATTAGCAGAACCTAACTAGACTAGCTCCTATTCAAACCACCCACAAAACCTGAGTTGTCCTGGTCTTCTCTCACTTCCTCCCCTCCCTGTCTCCTTCCTAACTTAAAACCACCTCACTCTGCTGTCCATCTTCCCCAACTGCTGCCCAACAATTCACAGGCTGTCACAGATTGTCAGCACTGCGTTTGGGGACCCGGGAAGTACTCTTGTGGGACAGCACAGTGTATTAGTACAGCATTTTCCGGGACACAATGTCACTCTTTATAGCCAGTTGCAAATTAGTTTCTTCTTAAAAAAAATACTTCTAATAAGACAGGTACAAGGAGACTTTAAATAACCAAGATTAAAACTCATTTTGGTCTGCTCTGAAATCGGAGCCATTTCAGCCGTGCACAATGAAATTCCATGCCCTCACTTACATAAGTCATGCACAATATAAAAAAGCTTCTTTAGATCACTTTCTAATGCTGACAAAAGCAAAAATACCAAAAAAGCAAAGGAGAATCTTACTTTCCTCTTTTTCTTCTGGGCCTGTGGCTTCTCTCTTGGATTCTACCTTTGAGAACACTTGGTTTAAACACAACTTTCAACATCAACACTTCCTTCTTGCTTCGTCTAACTGTTCAAAACCATATAAAAGCCAATTCTGCAAATCACCAGTATCATGTCATGATAATTTCCACTCGACTTTTGCCTGTTTCAGTAGCATATAGGTACAATAATTTCTGATGGTTGCTGTGACCAACCCTCTAGTTAGCCAAATCCTTCACCCTGTACATTAACCTCCCGGTTGCCACTGGCTGAGAGTAAACAGGGTCAGAAGCTAGAATACACTACAAGATCAGAGGATGGGTAAGAAAACCCCTAACAGGGCCAGCAGGTGGCATGGTGGTTAAAGCACTGGACTCCCAGATGGCTGACTGTTGTTCAAATCCTGGTGTTGGCAGCTTAAAAATCATGCCAGGGACATGTGCGAGTATACCCAAAATCCCAGGAGGAGAATGGAGAAGGAATCGCTACATGGCCATTCTCCCTCGGGTGACTTCTCACCTTCTCACCCTCAGGCCTTTCCTTCCCCCTTCTGCTTCTCCTTCTCCCTCACTTCTCCCAAGCACTCATGGGAAAAACTTAAAAAAAAAGGGGGGCGAGGAGGCAACAGGTGGCATAATGATTAAAGTGCTAGACTGCCACATGTTGGACTGCAGTTCGAGTCCTAGACTTGGTGCCTTGAAACTCACTCCAGGTGCGTACGTGTGCCCAAAACCCTAGAAGGAGAATGGAGAAGGGATTGCAGAATGGTATCTGCTTGGGGGGAGGGGTTTCCTCACCTTCCCTCTCACTGCCTCTCCCTGTCTCTCTCTGATGAGCACATGCACTCTATGGCAAAAACCTTTAGAAAGGAAAAAAGAAAAGAAAAGGAAAGGAAAGAAACTCCTTGCAAAGCAATAGATTACAGCAACTTACTGAATCTTTTTTTGGGAAAAATGTTTTAACTGAAAACAAAAACCTATAGGATAATAGTAAATCATTAAAATCAGCTTTATCTGATTAATCCAACACTGAAAATAAATTCCAAGATTTAATTAGCCCATTCTCAGCAAACACCAAATTAACACCCTATATAACAAAAACCCTGCATAATAAACACGAAAAGTAAAATGACAGTGAATAGAGGCAAGAAAATCTTTAAAAGACTTTAGGTCTTTCAGGAGGTTTCTAGCTACAAAATAAAATGACACTAAAGTAACAAATATAAGCAAACAATTATTTAGAATTATTTAAATAAACACTATTTCTATAAAATAAGCATAAGCATAGGCAACTTACCACACAAGTGACATCTATTTTTTGAATATTAAAACTCTGCAACATGCAGAGAAACTGTGTCTCAAGGCAATCTGCCCAAAAGTTCCTTCTGATAGACAGCAGCCTTACCTGGAAAAGAATAATTATTTTTATTAAAATACAGTTATTTGACACCTGTCGAGGTACTTAACTTTCATGATCTCATTTTGTAAACACTAAAGTTTAACATGGTGATCTGCCACAGAACATCCAATAAAGACAAACACAAAAACACTTTTAGAGCTCTTCAACAAAACCGAGTAAGAAACTTCCATAACTCATTCCAGAACTCTGAGGACTAGTGTTAGGGGACAGAAATGTTTACTAACCACCCTCAGACAAAGAGATAAGAAACATTTTGAAAAGGATTGGGCCAGATAGTGGCATGGTGGTTAAGGCAGCTGGATCCCACATGGCCAACTGAGCAATTCAAGTCCCAGATCCAGTGACTTGAAAACCATAGTGGGTACATGTGTGCGTGCCCAAAATCCCAAGAGGAGGATAGAGAAGGGACTGCAGCATGGCCATCCCCCACAGGGGACACTTACCCACCACCCCCGTGAGCACACGTGCTCTATAACAAACTGAGTAATAATACAAAGGATCAAAAAATTACTATATTTCTAACACATAAGACAGCTTACGGCACATGGTAAATGATCAATATCTGACTGGCTTAGCTAGCTAAAAACAAACCATATCAGTTAGCAAAGGAAAAATAAATCACAAAAGTTACAATGAAATGCAAAATAAAGGTACTCTTCTTGCCTATCAAGCTGGCAAAGATTAAAAAGAGACTGGCTGGGGCTGACAGATGGCCTGGTGGTTAAGGCACTGAACTCCCAAGTGACTGCCTGAGCTTTGAGTCCCGGACATGGCTGCTTACATTTTTACTCTCCCTCTCAATGCCTCACTTTCTCTCTCTGGCTCCAGTCAAATTTAAGAAGAAGAAATTAAATTAAATAAATAATTTTTGAAAAAGAGAGATGGATCGATGGGCAAGGTCCCATTCTGGTGAGTGTCAACAGAACAGGGCTCAAATACACTGCTGGAAATACACATTTTATTAATATAAAAAGCATTTTAACAATATGTTTTGGAAACTTATATATATCAAAGGGCCTTTGACAACGTAAATCTCTTTTGACGAATGTATCATAAAGAAATAACTATAAGGAAACTTCTATAAGGATACTTAGTCCAGTGCCGTTTTATTAATAGCTAAAAATGATAAATAACGTAATGTCCATCTATATGGGCCAGGTTAAATAAATTATGGTATATCCACAATACAGAAAAACATTGAAAAGAATAATATAGCTCTATAAATACTGGCATAAAGACCTATAAGACATATAACTGAATTTTTAAGAAGTAGAGAATTTTATAGACATACAAAACTATTATGAAGAAAATCTTAAAACATTTCTGAAAGACACAAAAGTAGATCTGAACAAACGAAGATATTCTTTTCTTAGATATAAAATTCTACACAACTCAACATCATAAAAATGTCAGTTCTCCCTAAAATAATTAATAAAAATAATGGTGAGCTTTTTTTCTAAATGCAGATAGATGGGCTGGTACTAAAATTCAACAGAAAGAAAAAGATGTAAAATTCAGAAAACATTAGAATTTTTAAAAAGCTAAGCTGTGATATACCATCAAGCCTCTACAACTGAATCAGTGCCAGAATAAAAGTCCAGAAATAGGGGGTAGAGTGGTGGCACAGTGGTAATGCATCTGGACACACACATCAAAGATTCTGGGTGCACGTCCCAGGAGGTCCCTGAGCACACAGGGTGCACACATGCACACCCAAGATCTAGGCTAGTTAAGGTAGGGTGGATCATGACATGAGACCCTTATTGTGGCTGCCTGTCTCCTAGTCTCTCTTTCTCTCTCTTTTCTCTCTTTCTCTCTCATGTGGAAGAAATAAATAACTTAAAATGAAAGAAAGTACAGAAATAAGCCAAATGGAAATTTCAATGTATGATAAAAGTGGCATCTAAAAAACCACTGGAACAAAATTCGTCTTTTTATTTTTATTTATTTATTTATTTATTTTTGGAAAGGTTTTTGCTACAGGGCATGTGCACACGCCGGAGAGAGACAGAGAGACAGAAAACTCATCTTTTAAAAAAAAAAAATGTTGAGATAACTAATTTGGAAATAAATCATTGAACACACATAAAATTCATTTACAAAAGCAACAAACCACAACAACAAAACTCCAAACGGATCAGGAATGCACAACTAAATTCATCTAAGTATTTCTTAGGAAACCATGGGTATAGGAAAAGATTTTCTAATATTAATCCAAAATTCAAAAGACTGAAAAACTGGACTATATAAAATGAAAGCCCAAACATATATGCACGCACATTATGAAAAAAAGTCAAAAGGTAACCAACAAACTGGGAGAAAATATTTGTAAAAATACATCACTGATAAAGAGCTAATATTCCTAAAATTAAAAAAATAATAATTAAAAATTAAGGGAGGTAAAAACAAAAATCTGACAGAAAAATGAAGATACAAGACAGCCATGCTAAATGTGTGTGTGTGTGTGCCCAAGATCCCGAGAGGAGAATGGAGGAGAAGGGATTGCAGCGTGGCCCTCCCCCCTGGGGGGTGATTTCTCACTTTCTGTCTCTCTGTCTCTGTCTGGCGAGCACATGCGCCCTATAGCAAAAAAAAAAACAAACAAAAAAAAAAAACTCCCATAAATAAATAAATATATTTTTAAAAGAAAAGAAAAAATGAAGATACAAGACAGTTCACACACAAGAACAAAATTTTAAATTACTTTTAAACATATAAAAAAGTGTTCAGCTTCACTAATAGAAATGAACAGTAAAACTATTTTGAGATGCCATTTGTTACCTATTAAGTTAGCAAAATATATTTTTTAAAGTATACCAGTAGGTTCTAACAGTGAGACGGGAAGGAAACTAACACTCTCATAAATTGCTGGTGGGTATTCAAATTTGTATAACCCCAAGAAAGGGATTTAACAATATTTAAGTAAACTATATATGCTTTTAGCTTCTGACCCAACTATTCTATTTTAAGAATTTACCTAACCTCCAACATATAAAAATACAAATAGATAAGGTTGCAGCACAATCTGTAAATGTAAAATATTGGAAGCAGCAGCAGAATACAAAAGAGTACCTATAGTATGCTACCTTTTGTATAAGAAAGAGAAAATACATGTATCTTAATCCTGAGGGGGAAAACATAAGGAAGAGTAACAGACAGAGCATATGATTCATATCTGTAGAGAATGGGTGGGCACAAGGCGGAAAGGAAAAGATAGATGGAAGATGTGACACCACACTGAGCATACAGGTTTTGTACAATTCTGACTTTAGGAACAAGTTAATGTTTCACATAATCAAGAATAAATAAAATCAATTAGGATAAAGGAAAAAAGCAGGTATTACAAATAAAAACAAATTAACAGAACTGTGTGTCAAATGAACAAAACCACCAACCACTAGGGCAAGGGAAGGAATGTTTAAGAAAGAAAGAAATCCAATGGAGATTAAGACTACAGTTTCTTAAACTAGAGAAAACGAACTATAAACAAACTCTAAACCTACTCACTAGGTGTCTTAGTCCACGACTGCACTGCTAACAGAAATACCTAAGACTGAGTGATTCATAAGAATAGAAGTATATCAGCTCACAGTCTGGAGGGCCACGGTCCAGGATCATCTTTTGGGGAGACAACAATATGGCTGAGGGCGAGATCTTCAGCACAGTAGCTGTCCATGCATTTCTGCGTATTCTGGTTTCCCTTACCCTCTTACAACATACCAGAACACAATCAGAGCCCTACCCTAGTAACTATCACACCCAAAGGTCCCATCCAGGGACACCATGAGAAATTAAATTTTCAGGTAAAACCTTTACTATTCAACCAAGACCCAATACATGAATTTCTCTGGGAGACCAAACTACAGAACTAGGTGTCTTTTAAACAGTGGAATGAGTTAGCAATTCTTACATTACTATATGAAATTCTAGAACTAAACCAGTAAGCAAAAATAAGAAAAACTGGGGCCAGTTTTTCCACTACTGGAAAAAGGTACTATAAATATGAAATGAAGAAAGGATACAATAAGCCCTTATATTTATGATCAGAGGTATCAGTGTAAGTTCACTGCTTTAAATAGACAGATAAAGATATACTACTGTGTGTATATACACACATAAACACACTTATCTATTTCCAAGATGTCTGCTGAGAGGGCCTAGAAGCAATGTCACCCAGTAGCATCTAAGTTCAGATCATGACTTAAAAAGCCATTCTATACTAAAATAAGAAATCCCTCATTTCCAGGTTGGGGGTACGAAAGTGAACCTGTATTATCTTTTTTGTATTATTATTTTTTCCAGAGGACACTGTGTACTTACCAAGAGAAAGAGACAGAGAGAGAGGGAAGAAGATACCCCCCCTTGGGGTGTGGTCATGGCAATCTCTTCTCCATTTCTCCATCCTGTAAGGATCTGAGGCATGTATGTGCACAAGGTCAGCATGTTTTTCAAGCTACTGGGGCTGGGATTCAAACTGTGGTATTGAAACCATGGCCATGTGGAATACAGTTCCCTTAACCCCTAGGCCATGGGGCCAGCCCATAGCTTGTACCTTCTTGTGGCAGAAAGTAAGGAAGTGCTCAAAAAAATAACAGGGGCAAATCAAAAGGAGACTGAAACTAGTTAGAAAGTGTTCCCACTGGCCAAATCAAGGACAGCATCAAAATAAAGCACTAATATGGGTAAACATAGAATGACAGAATTAGAAAAATCACCATTTAGAAACCATTAGGAAACTAGGAACCAGCAGTTAGTATAATGGCTATGTCACTGGATTCCCCCCATAGTCAACTGCCGTTCGCATCCTGGACCCGGTGGCTTAGAACTCACGCTGGGCGCGTGTGCGTGCGTGCCCAAGATCCCAAGAGGAGAATAGAGAAGGGATTGCGGCGTGACCACCCCCCCGGGGGGTGATTTCTCACTTTCTGTCTCTCTGTCTCTATCTGTCTGGCGAGCACACGCGCCCTATAGCGAAAACCTCTCAAAAAAAAAAAAAGGAAACCACTAGGAAACTTATTCAAGCAGATATCACCAATAGATAATAAAATCAGTGAAAGTTCAAGGAGTAACAGGTATCTACATAGTCTCAAAGCATTATTCCACAAAATACTGTAAAATTACACAGAGAATATGAATTGCACAGGGAATGTGATGCTGTTGAGCTATACACTTAAAACTGGTTAAATATAAAAATATGTTATGTGTATTTCATCACAAAAAAATTACAAAAAAATAATGGTAAGTTTACAGTGGAAACTTGTCAGACATCACCTTAATGAGGGTGATCGAAGATCACATTACCAATATTTCAATATCTTGTTCCTCTTGATAATGATTCCCTGAGAAGCATGACCTTTACTTCTTTGGTACTTCTACCAAAAATGAATAACCTGAATTCAGTCATGAGAAAACCCTGGATAAAACCAAACTGAAGGCATTCTACAAAATAACCAGCCTGTACTCTTCAAAACTGTCCATGTTATGAAAGAGGAATTGCTTTAGATTAAAGGAAACTAAACAGATTACTGAATGTACTCCATAATCCAGAATTTTATTTTAATATAAAGTTCACTATTGGGAAATGAGTAAGATCTGAACAAATCTGTAGAATAGATAATACTGTTAAATCAATATTAATTTTATGGCTTTGGCAGTGGTACCATGTTTGCATATAAAAGAATGTGTTTTTGGAAAATGTACACTGACCTATTAACGTATAAAGGAGAGTAAGGTCTAAGTCTACTCTCATAAGAAATATATACCTATTCTTAGAGGGAGAGAAAGAAAATATAAATGCTAACATTTGGAGTATGTGAGTGAATTCTTTGTAACAAATTCTTAGAACTTTTTAGGTGGTATGAAATATAAAAAAGATTAGCTCAGTGTCTGGCACATAAACAATACTTATATAAATAGTAGTTGTTACATACTGTTAATAATCTCTAGGAGTCTGTGCCAAAAAAAAATTCTCTTGACTAAAAAGATACACATTTTTATGGGGGAAAAAAGAGAAAGGAACAAAATAACACATATATGTATGCTCCATTTAAACAGAGATACACAAATAAATAGGTAAATGTATACAAAAAACTAAAAGATATACATTGAACCTGTTAATATTGGTCAGCTCTGTGTAGTGGAACTACTATAACAAGATTATTTCTTCCCTCATGCATTATCAGTATTTTCTAGTTTGCTTACACTAAAGATGAAATGCTTTTAAGGTTTTTTTCCAGCTGTTATTTTTAGAAATTAGATGGGCAACTAAGGAAGGCATGACATCCTTCCTTTTGTATAGCAGTGCCCTCTCAGCAGACCTGTTAGTTACTGCATTTAAGCATCACACTCTGGGCTACTTTGCCTTTTACATATTAAAACGATAACAATAGTACAGTATCATTTAACATAATAATATTCCATTAGGCTTTCAGTTGTGTGGATGAAGAGAATGGAATGTATATATAATTTTGTTTTTTTCCCAAAAATCCTACTAAATAACAGTAAATTTACGATATAAATCCATAAAGATGGAAAAAAGTAAAAGGAGAAAAAAGGAAGAAAACTTTGGAAATTAGGTCACATATAGATAAATCCTAATTGAAGACCAATTTGGAGAGCTGAATCTTAATCTGGCAGTAAAGAAAGCTACCACCCAACCCAATTTATAGTAAAACCCCTTACAAGTGTGGGGGATTGGCTACACCAACCCAAAACTGGAAGCAAATTGAGTGAGAGGCAATGGCTGAAACTATCATATTTTAGGAGCAGTTAGATTCTTAGATGGCTCTCTTGTTCCCTAAGAAAAGATTCCTGGCTATCTCTGCAGAATATAAAACAAATACTGGCTTGGGGGTTGACTAGAAGTCAGAGGTCTTTAAAATGGAGATTAAGTGAGCACACTAAAATCCACTGCTCACCCCCATCCCCTTATGCCAGCTCCCAGAAAATGCAACTGTCCTGGATGAAAGGTACCTACAAACACCCAGCACGGATAAAACAAGACCTAGATCCAAGGCATATCGTTATGAAATTGCAGAATAAAGCAGCTATCTTACAAGTTTCTAGCAAGAAGATCCAAACAAAAAGAAAAGGATTTATGTTGGCTAAGACAACTCAATAACAAAAAGAAGTAAAAAAGAAACTGCCCTCAAAATTCTAAAGAAAAATATTACGTATTTCTAACTTCTAATTTCATCCTTATCCAAACTATATTTAAATATGAAGACAGAAAACAAAAATATTTTCAGACATGGAAAAGTTCCCATGAATTCTTTCCTAGAAAGTTAGTAGAGGATGGAGAATTTTAAAATTCTTACAAATTTAGAAAAAGACTGATTGTTCATAGCCATAGTGGTAACAGGTTGCCGAGATCCAGTTTTAAACCCATTCTACTGATAAGAACAACTCACCTCAGCACTCTTTCACAAGCCACCAATCAACGTTGGCCCTTGCTTCTGAAAGTCAGCCAATCAGGGTTAGATTCACTCTAAACATACCTCCAAGTGCCAACCAATCAGTAACGGTCTAACTCAAGTTATATGGCTTATATAGATAATGTTAATCCACTTCCACCTCTGATAATTTTCCAATCTCTTAACTCCATGCTCCCCAAAAACACCACATATGTACGAACAGCAATCTACTTTGTTGAGGACATGTGACTGGTCAGATTCCTGGACAGTCAGTGATGGTCTTGCTATCCTTTAACAAATAAGGAACTAGGTTAAAAGAAAAAAGACATGGATACAAAAAACAGGATACCTAACACAGAGAGAAATGAGGGAATACTGGTGAATGGTGATTCCAGTAATAATAACCGAACCAGAAATAAAGGGAACCCACTCCAGACTGAAATTATATGACAGAGAATAGGTACACTGGCATCTGTCACCCCAATAGCTCTCTGTCACAGTACAATCTTTTGAATTTCACACAAATTCTACAGGACGTGCTATACCTCAGAGGGTAAATTAAGAGCGAAGATATAAATTCCAGCAATACTGGGGATCAAACCCAGGAAAGAGAAATGTCTGAGGATAACAACACGGGGAAACCATTCCAGGAAAAGAGCTGTGCAACAGGCCTAGAGCAGGCCCAGAGAGTAGGACAATGGAAGTGTTCATGAGAGACATACGGAGGTCAGAAGGGAGGGTAAGAAGAGAGGGATAGAGGGAAGGAGGAATAGAAGATTACTATGTTTGACCTTGTGGAAAAATGCACTGAGAGGCTATTGAAAACACTATCAGAGAATAAAATCTGCGCAGGCATTAACAATGTAAACCCAACACTTAACGTTTTGATTTAGCCAAATACTGTAAAATAACTAAATTGGGAGAAGAGCAGCAATAGAAATAGCTAAGAACAGGAAAACTTTTTCCACCATAGTAGAAATTCAGTATATAGTACATAAATTGGTAATTCAAAAAACATCATTGTACACATGTATATTACATGTTATATGTTTATGTAAACGTCAAAGAAACAATTTGTTGAAAAGTGGTCACCTTCAAGGAAGGGACTAGAGAAAGTAGGGAAGCATAGGACAAAAACTATTCACTATTTTGTTATTTTTCTTTTACTATTTGACTCTTAAAATTACACCTATTTTAAATTTTCTGTTGGTAAAATATTAGACAATTATTTCAAAAATACAAAAGTCAAGGTAACCAGCAGTTAGCATAATGGCTATGTCGCTGGACTCCCACATAGTCGACAGCGGTTCGCGTTCCGGACCCGGTGGCTTACAACTCACGCCGGGCACATGTGCGTGTGTGCCCAAGATCCCGAGAGGAGAATGGAGGAGAAGGGATTGCAGCGTGACCATCCCCCCTGGGGGGTGATTTCTCGCTTTCTGTCTCTATGTCTCTCTCTGTCTGTGGCAAGCACACATGCCCTATAGCAGGGGGAACCTCTCCAAAAAAAAAAAATACAAAAGTCAAATAGCAACAATAAAACTTTCTTATCTTAAATATATTTTTCATCATTCAAAAATATGTAAAACATTAATTAAAATGTGCTTAAAAAACCTAGGAAAAGAGTTCTCCTCTTTTTGTTGGAGGATCTTTGTATTTCTAATACTGAAAGAGCATAAACATACAAAATATGTACATTTAAAAAGAAAAAGTAAATTTTTTTTAAACAGCCAATAGGTACCAACTGAGGGGACAGAGAGAATTTAGTGATTGTAATACTAGAAGACTATAGGTCTAACCTTACTTACAAATTCATTAATGATCAGGAGACAGTGCAAATAACACATTTAATTAAATTTGCTCATTTATCTATTTTGGGAAATACAATTAACAGCAGTGAGAGAGAGAAGTAATATAAAAGGACAGAGAAAGATTAAGAACATTGGCCAAAAATCCAACTTGGTGAGCAGGTGGAAGGTTACATAAAATTATAGGCTTAAGACAACAAAAGGGTAATATCACAAGATTATTTACCATCAGTTTTACTCTACACTGTCGCATAATAGAGAAAAACACACATACACATGCATACATAACTATACACACGTATCATTTTTCATTTATAAGACAGTGATAGACCTAATTAAGTGAAGAGTCATAAGATTATACCCTAAAAAAGTACTGTTGATGCAATCAGACAAGAGTAGATTTTTACTCAAAATTTCATAATTTAAAAAGCTCTTTATAAGAGCTGGCATGGTGATTAAGGCTCTGGACTGTCCCCATAGCCAGCTGTGACTTGAGTTCTAGATTTGGTGGCTTGACAATCACTCCAGATGTGTGTGTGTGTGTGTGTGTGTGTGTGTCCCCAAAATCCTGAGAGGAGAAAGGAGGAGAAGGCACTGCGATTGGGGCGCCTCCCGGGGGGGGGGGGGGTGATTTCTCACTCTCCCTCTCTGTTTCTCTCAATCTCTCTCTGACAAGCACATGTGCCCTATACCAAAAACCTTAAAAAAAAATAAACTTATCAAGGATTACCAATGATGAATTAAACTGTGCTAAAGACAATTAACTGTTAATTTACCTGTATTCTTCCTCTAGTTGGTCTTGGATTATCTGTTCTTTATTCCGAGGGACTGACCATTCAAAATACAGTATTTCCCAACCCCTCTAGCAAGCAAGGAAGGCGAGAGGACTGACTTAAGGTATCAATGTGACTGGACAGATGGATGCTTAGATGATGATGAGGTACTGTTCATGAGTATGTCAGTGGAGGTGTTTTCTGGAGAGACTGGATTGTGACCAGTCTGAGAGAACCAAGTGGGGAAGATACTCCCTCAATGTGGGCAAGCACCATCCAATAGGCTAGAAACTCAATGGAACAAAAAAGCAAAGAAGGGTGAATTCCTTGTCTGTCTGTCTGTCTCTCTATTCTAAAGTCAGACCACCCTCCTCCTCTGCCTTTGAACACTATGTACTCCAGGTTCTGTACCCCGGGATTTGTGCCACTGCCCTCTGGAGGCGCTCAGGCTTTCAGCCTCAGACTGAGAGTCACACCATTACATTCTTGGCTCTTGGGTTTTTCAACCTGGACTGAGCCACGCTCCCTGATGTCTCTGGTCCTCCAGCCTACAGACAGCCTATCATGGGACTTCTCTGTCTCCATAATTATGTGATCCAATTTCCCTAATAAACCCCCTCTCTAGTACATCCATCTATCTATCTATCTATCTATCTATCTATCTATCTGTCTGTCTCTCTCTCTCTCTGTCTCTCTCCCCCCTACTGATTCCGTCTCTCTGGAGAATCCTGACTAATACAATGTGGCTATATGACTAAGCTTCACCAGTGGAATGAATATGAACAAAAGTAGTATACCTAACTTTAAGGAATTGTTCTGTTCTTTTTTTCTTTTTCTTTTTTTTTTTTTTATTTCTATAGGGTGCATGTACTCACCAGAGAGAGAGATTGGGAAAGTGAAAAATCATCCTCCTGGCCCCAGAGGGGTGTGCCCAGCCACAATGTTTTCTCCATTCTCCTCTCAGGATTTTGGAAACGTATGCACACGCACCTAGCATGTATTGCAAGCAAGCTGCACGGTCTGGCTCAAATCGCCCAGTTGGCCATGTGGAATCCAGTGCCTTAACACTACATGACCTGTTGGCTCAAAGGAATTAATCTTAAAGGGAA
This sequence comes from Tupaia belangeri chinensis, assembly GCF_000334495.1. Taxonomy (NCBI): domain Eukaryota; kingdom Metazoa; phylum Chordata; class Mammalia; order Scandentia; family Tupaiidae; genus Tupaia; species Tupaia belangeri. The sequence goes on along the minus strand of NW_006160052.1, from coordinate 3,269,831 downwards.
GAGGATGCATTCTTTTTCTCCTTTCCACCAGCTAGAATGTGGATAGAATGGTGGGAGCTCTTGTAACTATCTTAGACCTTATAGTGGCCTAGGAAAGGAAGAGAATTCATGCCCAGTACAGCAACAATATGACATCATAGCAAACCATATCAGCCCTAAATTGACTACTTCCAGAACTCCTGAAATCAAGAAAAGTACATTTCTATCATGTTTAAGTATCTGTTACTTGGTTACAATCAAATCTAATCTTAACTATTATAACCTTTATGCTAATATACACTCCTTGCTTTTTGTCTTTCTTTCTCTAAATCTATTTGCTTCTTCTGGCAGCTTCTTTTCTGCTTCCCATGCCCTTACTATGGGTATTTCCAAATATTCCATATATATAGCCTTTCTCACTCTTCTCTTACTAAGCCTTGGAACAAACATTCTTTAAAAAAAATTATAAAACTTACCTCGATGTCTGATCATTTGAGCTCCAAGTTTATCTCCAGCTGCCTATCATTCCACTAGTATGAGACAAATTATACAGGAATATAACTGATTTTTAAAACAAAATAAATAAGTAAACAAAGCTGTGGTGGGAGCAACAGTAGTAATTACTGGGGTGTAATATTCACCAAGCTCTTAATATATGTCATACATTGTTCTTTGTTTTTTGCTCGAGGGTACATGCACTAACCCAAAGAGAGACAGAAAGAGAGAGGAGAAAGCACTCCTTGTGGGGGATGATCACACTGCCACACCACAATCCTTTCTCCATCTCTCCCTCTTTGGGGGGACTTAGGGATGCACGCATGCATGCACACACACACACACACACACACATCATGTTTCTCAAGCCACCTGATCTCAAACCACATCGTCAGTCATGTGAGATCCGGCTGCCTTAACCACTATACCACTGAGCCAGCCACCAGTGTTCTAAATCTAAGCACTAATTCTCACAAAAATCCTACAGTGTAAGGAGTATTATCATCATTCCCATTTTACAAATAAGGATATGGAGACCCAGACAATTTAAGTAACTTGTTCCAGATACACAATATACTAAAGAGATCATTCAAACCCAGGCTCCCCAGAACCTACTTTTAACCAGGGCAAACTAGCATCTTATTCCAAAGATGCTATCACAGTCTAATACTTTTTTTAGAAGAATTATTTAACTTTATTTATTTATTTGCTCATTCAAATTTGACCAGAGAGGGACAGGAGGCTTGGGGGAGGGGGAATTGAGAAAGCAAGCCGCCAGGTCTGGAACTCAAACCACAGTGGGTCATGTGGGAGCCCAGCACCCTTAACCACCACACCACCTGCTGGCCCCCCCTAATGCATATTAAATACTCAGTAACCAAGATACCCATTTAAATATCCTCCAAGGTAATAAATTTTATGCTTCTACAGATTAATTTTTAGAAACTACCAATTTTCATTTAGAAACGAGTACAGTAAAGAAGGGTGACCAAGTAAAATAATACTCTTTTGGAGACAAGGGATGTGAACATCAAGTGATAAGACTGGTTTCCTTTTATGGCTCTACCAGTTCTAAAGCAGTACCAAAAGACAAATTTCAAAGAATATTTATTTGCTAGAAAAAATGCATGGCCTAAAAAACAGGTTACTATTTTGGTTTAATGTCTGGTAATGCATGCACTTGCCAGAGAGAGAGAGAGAGAGAGAGAGAACCAACTACCCAGCAGGGGGGCATGGTCACAAAGCAATCCCTTTCCTCCATTTCTTCTTCTCATCTGGATTTTGGGTATGCATGTGCAAGTGCTAGGAGTGTTTTTCAGATCATCTGGGCCACAATTCAAACCACAGTCAGCCAAGTGAGAGCTGGCTCCTCACGCACAGCTCTTAACCACTCTACACTATGGAGCCAGCCCAAAAAACAAACTACTTTAAAAGGGACAGCATTCATTGAGATTTTTAAACTACCACTTAAATTATTTAATACTTAAAATTTAACATATTAGAAACTGAACTCATTGTCTTTCTCCTAGACCTGAGCTCTCTTCCCAATGTCACTTTCAGTGACTCAATATATTCAATATATCAGGTTCAAAATTTTGAGTATTCTGACTCTTCCATTTCTCCTAACCCCATATCTTCCTACAGAAGAGGTATGTTTTCTATACACACATTATAACCATGTCTATTTCCACATTAATCCACAGTACTATTGAAATACTCTCCAGTCAATCCCTACCTGAGGTTACCTCACCTACAAAGCTACCAAGACAACTATTCTCATACACTATTCGTTTTATGACTCTATAGAAATACAAGCATCTACTGGATCAAATCTAAGTTTTTCAGCCTAGTCTTCAAAGCCTTTCCCTAAGTCTTTTTCATTATGCTCTCATGCATATAAACGTAACAAATGACATCTCTTTATTACTCAATATCAGCTAAAAATCATACTTTCTAGGCCAGACAGTGTCACAATAGTAAAAAGGGATGCTCTACGATGCAATCTCACGTGGGGAGATTTCCAGTTCAAGTCTGGAGACCTCAAGTACACTAGGCGCATTATATCCCCATGATCCAGGGCTGGCTAGAGGCTGATGGTAGATCACTGTATCAGGACCCTATTAGGGGTCTTCCCTTTTTCTCTCGCTTATGGAAGAAATGCATAAGTAAACTTTAAAAATGTCGTGCCTTCTTTTTATACAATAGTCCCTTTCTGTCTTGTTTAGCTCACATACTGCACTCATTTTGCTTCTGACTTCTCACTATTCCCTCTGTCTGGGATTACCTTCCATCTTCTCCTGACAATTTGTTATTCTATCACTTCCTTCAAGATCCTCTCTTCCATGAAGCTTAAACAACCCACACAGATACTGCTGTTTGCATTCCTCAACACAGAGGTCCTCAGTGTGGAGTGGGAGGAATCTCAAAGATAACCAGACTAGTGTGTCTTTCGTTTATGAGTAATTTTCTAAGACAGTTCACTTCCATGAGACCATTGTGTCAAACACTCTGGAAATTCATCTGACAGCAGACACAATAGAAGTCCTGGAATCCTATAATCTGCCTTGAGTTTTTTGAGTTTGGCAACGACAAAGCCAGAATTTGAACTCATTTCCTAGGTTCCCATCTAAAATGAATACACATATAAAGATTACTGCCCATTAATATAATTCATGTTACATTCCAGAAACAGTGCTAGATACTATTAATTAACATGTTGTTTTTTAAATGCAGAATACAAAATTTATGCATAACCACAAGAGATTCCACTTTAAGTGTATATGTGCTGCATTAATACACAAATAGAAAACAGAATGGAAGGAAATAAAACTAAATGTTAATAGCAGTTTCTTCCAGGTAGTAAAGACAGAGTTTATATAATCATCCCCCAGGGGGGATGGTCACGCCACAATCCCTTCTCCTCCATTCTCCTCTCGGGATCTTGAGCACACAAACACACGTGCCCAGCGTGAATTCTAAGATACCAGGTCCAGGATGCGAACCACGGTCGACTACATGGGAATCCAGTGACATAGCCGTTACTCTAACTGCTGGTTCCCATATTTTTCAAATCCTCTGAGTATGTACTAAACTTAATAACTAAAAAAAAAATTAAAACTGCATGATAGTATAAAATCAAAGATGAATTCCTCCACCTGAAGCTCAGTTTCTCCACTAAGAAGACAAAGTACAAATAAATTGGCAGCCAAAATCTTAACAGAGTCGTGTTGTTTTTAATTTAGAGTTTGTTTATGTATTGGGTCGTCGGTAAAGTCATGACGTAGTTTTCTGTTTTTCTATGCAAAAATGCATCATGACTTTTCCAACAACCCCATATCTATACCACAGAGACAGTATCCCCAACAAGGTCTCCATGCCACAATCCATCCCCAACCTCAGATAGCCTCAGATCATAGGCGCACAGCACATTCAGGGAGGTCTTCAGATGCAAATCCAAAACCTTCCCCACGTGAGTCTGCCTCACAGAGCATCATGTTTTACTGTACAGCACCTTCCAGCCTCACAGGCCTTAGACTAGTTTTTAAAGCACTGTCCCTCATCAAAGAATCAGAGGCAAAGAAAAGTTTCAGCATTCTCAAAGAAGCAAAAAAGAAACATAGTACAAAAAAAAAAAAACAAAAAAAAACTATGACACAAAAAAGGGACAAAACAGCAATGTCACACTAAAAACACTGGTGGCAAAAACCAATAACTACACTGCCTCTAGAGCCTGTCAACTTGAGTACCTAATAAATTAGTGGTTCTCATACAAGAGTCAAGAGGCCTAAAAAGTCAACAGAAATTCCGAATGTACTGAGAGATGGTCACAGATGTAAAACAGTTATTTAGGATGGTAACAGACAATTATCAACCATATAAACAAATCAACTCTTATTTCTTGTTTTTTGGGGTTTTTTTTCCAGGATTTTCTGCTAAAAGAAGTGAAATAAAAGCACAAATGTTCTCAGAAGATTGAAATGAAATAGTTTAGAACCAATAGGCTAATAAATATATCTTTTCCTAGCCCTAGGTTTTGATTTTTAATTCCAGTCCAAAGTCCCTCATCTAAAACTCTTAAGGCAAGACAGGCTTCAGAATTCAGAATTTTTTAGATTTTAGAAAGGTTAAAATGTAGTACATATTCTAATGTTACAAAATTTCTCAACCAGGGTCTAGAACAGCACTTTGTAATTAAACATATTAATATTTCTGTAAGAAAAGTAGAAACTGTTACACTACAGAGGATAAACGGACTACAAATAGCCTTACATTACATCATATTGGATTTTGCTAACTTCTTAAAAAAAACTTCCATGGTTTGAATTTAGGAACCATGAATAAAAAATTATAGCTTTACAACTGGTTACAAGTGAGAGGTAAGATTATGGGTTGATTCTGTTTATTTATTGTTTTCCAAATATGTTATCATTTCACTTACAACATTAAGACTGTTGTTCTAAAAGGGGATGGCACAAGGTCCTAGAAACTGACCAACTTGTAAACTGATTTAAAAAGAAAAATAAGGAGCCAGCAGGTGGTATGGAGGTTAAGGCACTGGATTTCACATGGCCCACTCTTTGGTTTGAGTCTTGGACTCAGAGGCTTGAACATCCTAAGAGAGGAATGGAGGAAAAGGGACTGTGGAGTAGCCATCCCCAACCAGAGGATGATTTCTTACTCTTTCTCTTTCTTCTCTGGAAAGCGCATGTACCTTATAGCAAAAACTAAAAAAGAAAAAGAAAATGGCCAGCTGGAGTTGTACAGTAGCAACACAATGCTCTGTGATGCTGAGGCCACAAAGGAAAGTTCTGGGTCCACATCCTAAGTTCTCTCTGTGCTTACCTAGAGCATGCACATGCCCTTGATCATCCTGGCCAGATCAGGCTGGTGGTGGATCACAATGTGAGGAAGCTGTTGGGAGTGCCCCCCCCAACAGTAAATACAAAAAGACAAAAGTAGTAAGATTTTGTTCTGAGCTTAGAAGTGAAGAAATAATTGGAGAGACCAGCGGTTAGCGTAATAGCTATGTCGCTGGACTCCCACATAGTCGACCGCGGTTCACGTCCCGGACCCAGTGGCTTAAAACTCATGCTGGGCACGTGTGCATGCGTGCCCAAGATCCAGAGAGGAGAACGGAGGAGAAGGGATTGCGGCATGGCCATCCCCCCTGGGGGGTGATTTCTCGCTTTCTGTCTCTCTGTCTCTTTCTGTCTGGCAAGCGCACGCGCCCTATAGTGAAAACCTCTCCAAAAAAAAAAAAAAAAAGTGAAGAAATAATTTGAACTAGTTTTAATTTTCTTTTTTATCAAGTTTAATACAAGTTTTTAAACTAGCAAATAAAAGTACTATAACTATGGGAGAAAACCTTTATTAATTTTAATAGACCACTGATTCATTGATACCCAAAAAGTGATACTGTTTCAGGACCAGCAGTTAGCGTAATGGCTATGTCGCTGGACTCCCATGTAGTCAGCCGCAGTTTGAGTCCCGGACCCGGTGGCTTAAACTCACGCCAGGCACATGTGCGTGCATGTCTAAGATCTCGAGAGGACAATGGAGAAGGGATTGCGGCATGGCCATCCTCTCTGGGAGGGTGATTTCTCGCTTTCTATCTCTCTGTCTCTCTCTTTCTGGCGAGCTCACGCGCCCAATAAGAAAAAAAAACTCTGCAAAAGAAAAAAAAAAAAAAAGTGATACTGTTTTAGGGCCAGCAGGTAGTGTGGTGGTTAAAGGTGCTGGACTCCCACATGTCTGCTCATGGTTCAAATACCAAACCTGGTGGCTTGCTTTCTCACTTTCTCTTTCTCTCTCTCTCTCTCTCTCTCTCTCTGCTCTCTCTCTCTGTCCTCAAATTAAAATTAATTAATTAATTCTTTTGAAAAAAATGATACTGTTTCAATTCATTTTTTTATTGCCAGAGGGCATGTGCACTTACCAGAGAAAGAGAGAAAAAGCAACTGCCAGTGGAGTGTAGTTACAACGCAAGCCCTTTTCCTCCATTTTTCTATCCCATTAGGATTTGGGGTGTGTACATACACAAGTGCCCAGGCACCAGGCTGGGAAGTGAACTGCAGTCAGCCATGTGGGATCCTGTTCCCAATGCAACAGGACTCAACCCCCGCACTATGAGACTGGTTCTATTAACTCATTTTTTAACTTACTATTTTTCGTTTCAGTAAATGCTTATAACAGTCTTTCCCAGAGACAGCATCTGTGTCCCATCCCCTCCCCAGTGTTTGTCTTCTAACATGACTCTGACACTCTTATGAGAAGTGGGTTCCTTGTAAATGCCACTCCTTGAATCTGGCTGGCAAGTTCATGATACTACATGACGTTCAGGGCTAGGACACAAAGAACCAGGTCTACCTGCTTCTCTTGGGATGCTCACTCTTAGAAAATTAGCTCCACCGTGCTATAAAAAACACAATAGCCAATGCTGAAAGATTGTATTGGGCTGTCGGGAAAGTCATAACCCATTTTTATGTAGAAAAACACAGGAAAATATCTCATGACTTTCCCAGTGACCTAATACATAGATGTCCTGGGGGATAGCCAATGTCAACTACAAGACATGAGTGAAGAAGCCAGACACCAGCTCCCAGTCATCAAGCATCACCAGCTTTCAAATCTTCCCAGCTAAATCTGAGACAAGTCAACTCCACATTGCCCTGACAGAACAGAATCCACAAGCATAAAACGATTGTTTCATACTACTAAACTTCGGGGTGGCTTAGTGATATAAAACACTAACACATAAAAAAGCAACTTTTCTTAGTTTGGTGGATTCATATAAAACACACACGTGTACACACATTCACACATACACCCTAAAAATGAAGCTTTTCTCAGCTTCAAGGAGTATCCAATCTGCCAATATGTAATTGGGCAGACCTGTTTAATTACAGGGCCTACCAATTTATCTCAAATACCATCTGGGGACCAGCAGATGGCGTATTAGTTACATTGCTGGACTCCCAAGTAGTTGACGGTGGTTTGAGTCCCAGACCCAGTGGCTTAAAAATTTCAAGCCAGGCATGTGCACATACATGCCCGAAATCCCAAGAGGAGAATGGGCTACAGAATGGCCATTGCTCCTGGGGAGTGATTTCTCGCTTTCTGTCTCTCTGGTGAGTGCACACACCCTAAAGCAAAAATCTCTCTAATAAATAACCAACCAACCAACCTGAGTATTTCCTTTGCTAGATGCCTGAGACACAAAGATGAATAACATATAACATACACTATAGTTTGCAGTTATAAAGCTCACAAGCGAAGGAGAGAGGAAATACAAAATAGCCACCACAGAAAGTTTATGAAAGTAACTAAATACCAAAATAAAAATATGAAATTGACTCCACCACAAATAGTTAATTATAGGATCTTTTTGGACTTCTAAACAGCTTTTTTTATTCATTTAAGAAAGCAAGTGGCATAGTGAAGGGTGCTGGACTCCCACATGGCCGACTGCAGTTTGATTCCTGTGAGTCCTGGACCTGGCGACTTGCTTTCTTGCTTGCTTGCTCGCTCCCTCACTCTCTCTTGCTCTCTGGTCAAATTAAAATAAATAAATAAAGTTAAATAAAATAATTCTTTAGAAAATAAAAGAAAGTAGAAGAGCGGGGGCCAGCAGGTGGCATGGTGGTTAGGGAGTTGGACTCCCATATGGCTGACCACGGTTTGAGTCCCAGACCTGGTGGCTTTCTTTCTCACTCTCTATCTCTGTTGACTACAGCAAATTTTAAAATAATAACAAGTAAAATTAAATAAATATTTTTTTTAAAAAGAAAGTAGAGGGGCCAGCAGGTAGCATGGTGGTTAAGACGCTGGACTCCCGCACAAGCAACCACAGATTGAGTCCTGGACCTGGAGGTTTGCTTTCCTACTTTCCCTTTCTCTCTGTCGCTCTAGTCAAATTAAACAAATAATAATGATAACAAATGAAATAAAATAATTCTTTAAAAAACTAAAGTAGAAGTGCTTCAGTAAATGCAGAGAAAAACTAGAAATATGAAAACATTGTATGCAATGTTTAAATTGAGATTGTTTTATTATTCTTTTAAATTTTCTATAGTAAATACGTATTCAATTTTTTAAAAAAATTAAGAAAATAACAAGTAAGAAAACTTTTTAAAGTGCTATGAGGAGGTCAAGTGATAGAGGTCAACAAGTCTACAACACAAACTGGCTTGGTGTTTGCACACTGAATATGCAAAATAAATTTAATATTTAAGGGAAAATGTTAGTAGACTGAAAACCGCTTAAGCATGTTACTTGACTTACTATTAATATCTGCTTTTTCTTCCCTTTCCTAGCAACTATAAATATTTACAAGTGTTCTATAAACAACAGAGAAAACTAACCCAATGAGCTCTCTACCTCTGGATCATGTCCTCCTCGTCCCCTCACTCTCAATTTCTCTGCCTGCCTCCTTGTGTCATCAATCTCTCACTTTTCAATCAGCCCTTCTCTCTACAACTCTATGATTACCCTTGTAACTCTCCTGTGTGACTATCCCTCTCAGTCACTCAGTTTGTAGACATCTTTGTTGTTTACTTCTCCCTTTAATCTCTATTCACAAGAAGGGTTAGTATGACTATCCCTATCTTTCGGATAAGAAAACAGAAACCAGACGATGGGCATAATCTGAGAAAGCAGGGTTTATGTCTAAGTACATCCCTCTGGCATGCCACTGCAAAGAACTTGCAACAGCCCAACTGCAAGCCACGTTTTCTTTTTCAAGAGGTAAATCTATTAAAAAAGAGTGTTAAGGGGCCAGCACTATAGTGTTAATCGCTATGCACTGGGAGCCAGATCCCATATGGCCAACATCTGTTCGAATCCCAGCTCTGGAGACAAAAAAACACACCAAGTCATGTGTGCACGCATGCCCAAAATTCTGATAGGAAGGAGAAATGAACAAAAAAGCTTGCAGTGTGACCACGTCGCACCAAGGGGTGTTCTCTCTATGGTGAGTGCATGCACCCTCTAGTAATTTAGAAGGAAAAAAAGTGTTACAGGATCCAGGTGGTGGGGCAGCAATTAAACACGACTGGACCCACATGTGAAAAATCATGGGCTCACATCCCAAGACCTTCCTTAGCAAGATGGGTGGGTGCATGTGGCCATGATTCAAGCGAGGTGAAATGGGGTAGGTAACGACATGTAGACCCTGTGGATGTGTCTGCTTTCTGTGTCTCTCTCATGGATAAAAGGGGAAAAAGAGTGCTACAAACCTTTTGCCTACATTTGTGACTACACCAAATTCAATGGTCATTAACTGTCAGCCATTTGCCTGTTGCAGAAGTCCTTACCCTGTTCTCAGGTTAACCTGTGTCGCTGGAAAATCTCACAGTATCAAACACCAAACCCTGCTATTTCCAACAATGCTTCTGTTTTTATTCCTAGTCCCAAACCAGCCATGTTTGACCTATAAAAAGATAGCTAGAGAAATGACAACAAATATGAATAAAACTGAAGAGTGAATCTGAGAACAGAAGGCTAGCACGAGATAGTGAAAAAAAGACCCAAGGGGAACAGGAAGCAAATGGTCTACGATTTAAGAGAAGAGAAAATTCTCTCAAATGCAGGCTTACCTCTGCTGAGCATGACCCTCTAACTTTTCCTCTAATGCTCTGACAACTAGAATTTCTCTGTAATTCAATAAGCTCTAAGGAGTTACCCAAACTTCCATCCTACTAGGCTCACTAATGGTGAATTCCAAATTTTTCCCCCACTATTCCGGTAGGTCCAGAAGAGAAGCAGGATTCTCTTCCAAGTCATGAATAGCCTACTTCTATCAGTGGGAACTCTGTCACAAATATAATCCACAACTAGAAGAAATATCTAAGTTATGGTTCAGGTCAATGATTGTTGAAAATCATCTCTAGGTCTTCAGTTTTAAACATAATGTGAGAATTAGTATTATATAAGTTTATAATTCAAAATCTATATGTTCATTCCTGGCACTAGTTAATTTACTTATGTTTAATGAGTTGTATGAGTGCTGAATAAAAAATACACCGGCCTTTTCATTTATTCCATTGAGATATTTGTAAATAGTTTGCTCATGGAGCTAATGAGGACAAGGTCACAGATTCAAACTCCATGTTAGCCAATTTGCTTTGCTGTGTTTCCGGGACCCACGGTCACAGTCAGCAACCTTAACCTTGGCTGACAAAGGAACACACTCATCATGTGAAGCATTAGGAGGATGAATGTAGATTATTGACAAAATCTATGACTATCATAAAGATATAATAATAAAAATTAATACTAACACCTACTTTGTACTAAACCTGGCTAGGAATGTACCTAGTTGAGATAACATTTAATCTTTTCAGCCATGTAGTTAGTATTACTATCCCTACTTTATAGATCATGGAAAGTCTGAATTTACTATAGAATGATTCTGAGAACCAACAGAACCTGGATTTAGATCTAGGTCTGACTCCGAAGCTTAGGTTATTTCCATGATACTGCCTCTCCAGAGCATGGCTCAAGGACAAAGTACAATCAACAAAATGATCTGATTTAGAGCTGTTCACAAAGTCACTACAAAGTGTCTACACTTACATGCTTCTATAGCTGAGAATTAAGTGTACCCTCCAAAAATTCCTTTTAAGTAATAAAAATAAATAAATAAAAATAAAAAGCTAAGGAACAAAAGTGCTTAAAACATAAAGGAAAAAAAATAACACATTACATGGCATACAAAGTAAATTTTAGGCTCATACAGTGAGGACCTGGTACCTTTTTTGTGAAGCGGCAGCTAAGGAGACTCTGGCGCTCGCCACGGCCAAGAAAACACCCAAGGAAGGAGTCAAGACTGAGAAGGACAATCACATTAATTTGAAGGTGGCGGGGCAGGATGGTTCTGTGGTGCAGTTTAAGATTAAGAGACATACATCCAGGCCAGGAAGTGGCATGGTGGCTGGAGGTACTGAACTCCCTCACATGGCCAACCGTGGCTTGAGTCCTAAACCTGGTGGCTTGCTTTCTCACTTTTCCCTTCTCTCTCTCTGTCTGATCAAACTGGAAAACACTAATAATTAATAATAATAAAAAAAGATAATTTTTTTTTTAAAAGAGGCATATGCCACTTAGTAAACTGATGAAAGCCTATTGTGAATGGCAGGGTTTGTCAAGGAGGCAGATCAGATTCCGATTTGATGGGCAGCTGATCAACAAAACAGATACCTGCACAGCTGAAGGGGAGGGAGAAGATAAGACTGAGGTGTTCCAACAGCAGACAGGAAGCGTCTACAAAGGGCACCTGCTACTTTACTCCAGAACTCTGCTCTTTCAGGCCAAGAACACATTCTCCATTACAAAACCACTACTGGTTTCCCCACATCCTGACTACTACAGTGGAGTTTTCTCTATTCTTTCATTTCCCTTCCCCATCCCTTTACTGTACATAAAGTAACTGGTGTACGTGCACAAGCATATCACTTTTTTTTTAACTAAATGGTCAATGGTATGTTTTGACTGACATCAAATGGAGATGGAATGGGGAAAAAAATACCGATTCTGAGAAAATATCCCCTTTATCAATTAGTAGCATACTCATTCAGCTCCCATCTCTATATTCCACTAAGTTATTTTGCTCTGTTTTAACATAAAAAAAAAGAAAAAGAAAATAAAAATCCTTGCATAACTTGTTTGACTGGAGAATTTTAATGTTTTTCATTTATCATTGTAAAACCAAGGACAATTTGATAACTTTTTGGATATAGCTGTTACATGTAGGGCGATCTCTCTTTAAGTAGGGGTAAATTACTCCCAATGAAAAAATAAAAAAGGAATCCTAGATAGTTTTTCCTTCAAATCAAGTGTCTTGTTTAAAAAAACTTCTTGTTTAAGGGGAAAAAAGTAAATTTTAATGGGCTTGACTATTACCGTCATAGCTTTGTACACAAATGTGTTATGAAGAAACAGTTGCCTTGATGATTCATAACTAAAGGGAAGGATGAAGCTGCCAAAGTATAGCTGGGGCTACCACACAGAAAAAGAGAATCAAGGAAACGTTTTCAAAACATTTGAATCTGCAAACATCAGTGGTCAACATGGCACCTGAAGGAAGTAAAAATACATTTTTTAATTCTTTTTTTTTTTTAAGGTTTTTGTACAAGGGTGCATGCAGAGAGAGAGACAGTGAGAAGCAAAGTGAGAAATCACACCCAAAAGGATGCCACGCTGATGCCCTCCTCTCTTGGGCACACATGCACACGGCGTGATTTTTGAGTGGTCTGCGACTTGAATGGCGGCTGGCCACGTGGGAGTCCAGCACTGTAACCACAATGCCAAGTACTGGCCTCCATTTTTTAATACTTAACCCTAAGACTTTGCCTTAACCAACAAAACATTTTTTCTCTATAAGGTTTTTCTTTTTTTTTTGGAGAGGTTTTTGCTATAGGGTGCCAACTGCTGGTCCCACTCCCAGGTTTCTCTAAACTTTCACTCCTTGCAGACACATACTCTCCAATGTCATCATGAGCATCAATCGCTAAGATTTTCCACCTTTTAAAAGTGAAGTCACCATGTCTCCTGGACCCCATCCACCAGACTGAAATTTTAAAAGTCAAGTAGTCTAGCTTAACAAAGAAGCAAGAAGACAAAAAATCCTCTATGAAACTCAATCCAAAATAGATCACTGTCCCACCACAAACTACAATGTACATCAAAATACATTTTTACTATAGCTTATAAAGTATCACTCTGATTTCTATAAACTAGATACAAAGCAACATTTAGAACCTCCAGAACAATAAAAACTGTATATCCCAACACCTTTTCACTTTTTTCTTTTTTTTTTTTTTTAAAAACCTAAGGGTGCATGCACTGGCAGGAGAAATAAGACACAGTTAAGAGGGACTCGAACCACAGTCCACCATGAGGGAGTACAACGCCCTTAACCACCACGTCACCTGCAGGCCCCAAGAAGGAAAGTGAGAAATCACCCCCTAAGGGGGATATAGCCACCCACAAACTCTTTTCCTCCATTCTCCTCCTGGGATCCTGGGTGTGGGGCATGATATTTCAAGTCTTGGGTCTGGAACACGTTGGATCATGCGGGAGTCCACTATGCCGTCGGCTGGTCTCAACAACCTTTTCATAAACAGCATTTTAGGGACCTCTAAACATGAAAAAGGCCTAATATAATTTTTATATAAAATGCAACTGCTAGGGGAACCAGCAGTTAGTGTAATGGCTATGTCGCTCGACTCTCACGTAGTCGACCGCGGTTCGTGTCCCAGACCCGGTGGCTTAAAACCCACGCCGGGCCACGCGTGCTTGCATGCCCAAGATCCCGATTGCATGCCCAAGATCCCGAGAGGAGAACGGAGGAGAAGGGATTGCGGCATGGCCATCCCCTCTGAGGGGTGATTTCTTGCTTTCTGTCTCTCTGTCTCTGTCTGGCGAGCGCACACGCCCTATAGTGAAAAACCTCTCTCAAGAAAAAAAAGAAAATGCAACTGCTAGGACCAGCCCTATAGCTCATCAAAGGAAGGAACTGGAAACTATATGGTAGTCTGTGGTTTTAATCCTGGCCCCAGCAGCTTTAAAAACAGGATAGGGGGACCAGCAGTTGGTGTAATGGCTATGCTGCTTGACTCCCATGTATTTGACCAAGGTTCGAGTCCCGGACCGGTGGCTTAAACTCACGCTGGGTACGTGTGCGTGTGTGCACAAGATCCCGAGAGAATGGAAGACCCATGGGGGGTGATTTCTCACTTTCTTTCTGTCTCTGTCTTTCTGGTGAGCGCACGCGCCCTATAGCAACAACCTCTCAAAAAAAAAAAAAAAAAAAAAAGAAAGAAAGAAAGAAAAAAAAGGATAGGCACGTGTGTGCGCACAAACTCAAAATCCTAACAGGAAGGAGGAAAGAAGAAAAAAGGACAGTGGCATGGCTGTCCCTTCAGGGAGTAATTTCTCACTTTTCAAGTCTTTCTGTCTCTCTGGTGAGTGCATGCACGCTACAGCAAAAATCTAAAAGAAAACAAAACACACACAAAAGCAATCTTCGAACTCCTGTTTATAGTATTTTTTTAAAGTCTGTTGATAATGGATAATTCATTTTACAAATAAATGGAATCTCAGAAATGCCTAAAGTCATTATCATTTTTTTTATCAGCATAGTCATCAATTACGATTGCAATAAAATTACAAGAACTTACTGGCACTAGACACTACGCCTTTTATAGACATATCTCATTCTTACAGACCTCGTGAAGTAAATGTTATTACCATCATTTTAGAAATTACAATAGTAAATAGGCTCAAAGAAGTCAACTAATCCGCCCAAAGTCAAAAACTAGTAAGTTACGGGCACATGTGTGTGCGTGTCCAAGATCCCAAGAGGAGAATGGAGAAGGGATTGCAGCATGGCCATCACCCCTGGGGGTGATTTCTCGCTTTCTGTCTCTCTGTCTCTTTCGGGCGAGCGCACGCGCCCTATAGCAAAAACCTCTCCAAAAAAAAAAAAAATAGTAAGTCACATCGCCAAGGTTTGAACTCCAATTTGTTCGGCTCTGAACTAGTGTACATACTGCTATGCTGTGCTTTTGAATCATAGTCAAGTACTTTTCAGTCAATGATTTCAGAATACACGCTAAAAATACTAATCACTACACCTCTGTACCCTTTCAAAATTTATTATAAAATATTCTCACATGTGTGTGTGTGTGTGTGTGTGTGTAAATAAGACAATAAGCAACCCACTTAAGCGTCTCAGAACTAAACTGCAGGAAAAGAGAACAGACTGGGATGAAAGCTGGT
The DNA here is from genome assembly GCF_000334495.1 of Tupaia belangeri chinensis. NCBI lineage: Eukaryota > Metazoa > Chordata > Mammalia > Scandentia > Tupaiidae > Tupaia > Tupaia belangeri. The sequence goes on along the minus strand of NW_006160052.1, from coordinate 3,254,579 downwards.
TACTTACATTCTGAATTCTACCGTGAGGACACACACACACACACACACACACACACACACACTCCTTTCCCACACCCCAGGACCGGGCAGTAACCCGATTACACACACAGGTTGGCAGGACTGTTAGAAGCAGAACAAAGTTTACCATAAAGTTGTGTCTGTAACAGAAAAGAGACCCCAGCCTTTCCGGGGAGAGGCGTTAGTTTGGCAGACTAACTAAGGAACATGTGTGCTTTGGGAGATGCGTGTGCCTGTGTAGCAAGGAACGAAGAAGGGCTGTAACAGAGCAACAGGACAATTCTGCGTCTTGGGGAGAGGGAAGGGTTCAATGCTGGAGGGCCTGAAAAGCCAGATGAAGGTTAAAATGCACTCCACAGGTGGCAAGGCCCTAAGGATGCCTCTTCCCTAGGAACCTGACAAGCGGTAATGCAGTCCACCTTGGCTTCCGGAGACACTTTCCTCCTACTCGTTAACTCACTAGTCTTCGAAGACACGAACAGTCTTAAAATACAACTGACCTGGACTGGCGGCGGGAGGGTGGTAAGGCTGTACTCCAACCCTGCTTCACAGGGCAAAGCTCCCGCTGCGTCTATCACTCGGGCTGAACCCCACATCTACCCTGGAAAGCGGGCTAGGGCCAAGACTGCTATCTCCATTTTTCAGACAGGGCAATCGAGGCTGCGGTGAACGGTCTACAAACGATCTCAGGTCCTGCCAACAGCAGGGCCTCCTCCCAGGACACCAGACTCCAAATTCGGTGCCCCTTCCCTTACGCCGACCACTACGCTCGACGCCTGCAAAGAAAGCGAATCCTCGGACTTGGGGCTGTCGGAGGGCGGTCGGAGTAAAGCAGGAAGTGCATCCTCCCTCGTAGACAGCTCACTCCCAGCCCACAGCCCGGGGCTCCCGGGCAGCGGGGCGGCCACCCTCGAGGCTCGCAGCCCGAAGGTCGCCTGCAGCCCGAAGGGGGCCCCGGGGCTGCCGCAGTGGGCAAAGGCACGA
>NW_006160052.1:3245031-3252676 GCF_000334495.1 Tupaia belangeri chinensis | reverse complement strand
CCGAAGGTGGCCCCGGGGCTGCCGCTGTGGCCCACGCCAAGCCCGGGGGGCCGGGGTCGCCAAGGACCCCGCTCAGTACCTGTTGAAACTCGGGAAAGTAACGTCCCGGGGCAGGGCACTTCGGGGCGAGGGCCCCAGGCTGGCGCGTAGGCCGTGCGGGAGCAAAGGGTCCTTAGAGGCCACTCTCAACCCGGGGCCCGCAGGGGTCAGAGGCGGGAGCGTCCCGGTAACCTCTGCCCCAGGCGGGGGCCGGCCTCTCACGTCACGTGAGGGAAAATACCGTAACCAACAACGGAGGAAAGGCAGTCTAGTCTCCGGCCGCAAGGGGAGAAGTGGGGCAAAGAGACCCAGCAAGGGGCGCGAGAGGAGAGACGGGGTCAGGGGACCGCTCGTACCCGGCGCCGACGCTCTCTGCTTCCGCCGCCTCCGCGGAGCTCCTGCTCTTCCGCTCGCGCCGCAGAGGCGCGCGCCAGGCCCCGGCTCCGCCCCCCGGCGGCGCGGGGCCTTCTGGGAGTTGTAGTCTCCCGAAGGTCCGGCCTCGCCGGCGGCGTCCCGGTCACGTGGCTGGAGGGGCTGGCAAAATAGCGCGGGGCTTAAGGTGTTGACGCTCCCGAGGTGCTTTCCATAGGGCGGGCGCCACCACGCCCTCCCCCAGGTGCTTTCAATCCGCCGTCGGAGAGAAATATGCCCAGATCTCTCCCCAGGCCACTCAGTCATGCCGGCTCTCTTTTCACAGCCAAGTTTCTTAAACCAGGTCGTCTATATACGAAGCCTCTCCTTCCTCACTTGGGTTCACTCCACTCTGCACTGCAGCTTCTGCCCCCAAGGGAAAGGTCCCTGTGATCATCATTGTCCTTGTTGCCAAACTCACTGGACTTATTTGCAAGCTTAGTTACCTGACGCTGTTAGACGTCGTCACATCCTTCCTATGACTATCCAGGTTTTCCTTCTTTTTCCCAATCCATTCTACTCAGTTTCCTTCCCTTTTTTAAAATTTAATTTTTATTTGTTTATTTTAATTTGACTAGAAGGAGAGAGAGAGAGAGAGAACGTGAGAAAGCAAGCCACCAGGTCCAGGACTCAAACTTCCGTCAGCCTTGTGGGAGTCCAGCGTCCTTAATCACATCACCTGCTGGCTGCAGTTTCCTTCCCTTTTATTGGTACTGTCCAGAGTTCTTGATATTGGGTTGGGAGAGGGGAGACTCCAGCCCCTTTTTTCCTGAGCTCATTGTATTCCCGACTTCCTAAAGACCTGTTCACACCATCTCAAATGTATAGTACAGTTGTAGTTTGGTATGAAATCTGTGGATGCTCACGTCCCTTGTATGAAATGACCTCGTGCTCGAATATAACTTACATGTGTCCTCCTATATACTTTAAATCACCTCTAGGTTATAATGCCTAATGTAATCCAGATGCTATGTAAATAGTTTCACCATATTGTTTAGGAAATAATGGGAAAAACATCTACACATGTTCAGTACAAATGTAGCCATTGTAGGCCTAACTACATGGTACACTTCAGCCACATTGCAACTCTTTTTTTTGAGAATTTTGCTGTAGGGCGTGTGCACTAGCAGGAGAGACAGAACAGACAGAATGCAAGAAATTACCACCACCCCACCCCCAGAGAGGATGGCCATGCTGCAATCCCTTCTCCAATTTCTTCCTGGGATTTCGGGCACGCATGCACATACATGTTTCAAGCCTCTGGTCCCAGCCACGTGGGAACCCAACACCTTAACCACTATGCCACCTGCTGGCCCATGGTGGAACTTTTTTGATCCTCCTTGATTGTGTGGATGGGAAATGGTGTTTATGGAGGGCTGACTACTAGCAATACTACTACCTTCCTCCCTACCCACTAGTACTCGTTCTCCCCTTCATCCTCAGTTATCCCCTCTTTCTCTTCTACCCATATTCAAGTAGTTACCAAACTTTATAGATGATGTCTCCTGAGTATCTTTTGAGTCTGTTTCCGCTTCACACCCACTGCCAGTGATTTAATTCCCACCTACATCATTTCTTAGCTGATTGCTGCCTGGCTTCCTTATTGATATCAGAACTCTGTAGGGTCCTACCTAGCTCTCAGGCCCATTTATGTGAACAAATTTAACCAAGTCATATTTACAGTAAAGTCCTTTAAAGGCTCCATTTGACTGAGTCTGGGAGAGGGAATGGGGGTGAATACCCTGGGTAGCTTATACAAAATAGGAATGGCAGTCCTACTGCTCTCCTTCCTCATCGATATTCTGTTCGGGTGGTCCAGAGGAGGAAGACTTACGTCAAATCTTATTGAGGGCTAGGTGGGCAAGGGCATTGTTAAAAACTTCTCCAGGAGATGCAATCATTCAGCAAGAATGTATTTTGTTGCCTACTGGGTACCAGTGCTGGGTACTGAGAAAATAATCGTCCGTAGAACGGGCCCCGTCCTGGTGGAGTCCTCATTCTTTTGGAATCGACAGATATTAATCAAACTATCCCATATTGTGTGTGTGTGTGTGTATACACACATACCAGTTACCAGAACTATGAGGGGAAGTAATCAGCCCCTTTCCTTCTCTCTCCACCAGGTTGGAAATCTGTTTTGTTCGTCAGTCGAAAAAGCAAAGCCTGTGAGGAACTGATCTCCCTCTTCCACCTACACTCATCTAGATTTACTAAACTGTGGGATAGCACCCGCTCTCTCACCTTTGCACCTGTCTCTCTATCTGGAAAAATCCTCCCCCTTCACAAACTTCTTCCCTAATTCTCTTCTGTGAGAAGCCAGTCGAACACCAGAGAGGTGTTCTGAGGACGGGGCCAGGTCAGGCGATAGCCCCCAGGCAAGCATCAGTGGGCTGAGCAGGGGAGCCAGACACAGCTGAATGTGGGCTACCAGGAACAAGGTAGCATTAGCCAGTTTCGAGGTATCAGATCTGAGCCAACAAATCCATTCTTCGAAATACAGATCAAGTGTCACCTCCTCCAGGAAGTCTTTGCTAGCACCCACCCCAAGTGAACGAATATCCCTTTCCTAGACACATGCACTGAGTTCCAGTGATACTGGGTCGTTGAAAAAGTCATGATGCACTTTTGCATAGAAAAGCATGAAAAAATATGTCATGACTTTTCCAATAAATGACCCAATACATTAGCGCCAACTCAGACCAGTTTGAAGAGCCAACAGCTAAATATTCAGGAATTTTGCAAGTCAGGTTTTTTAAATTATTTTATTTAACTTTATTTTTATTTTATTTGTTTAGTTTAATTTGACCAAAGAAGGATAGAGTGAGAGAGAGAGAGAGGGAAGCAAAAAAGCAAGTCACTAGGTCTGGGACTTGAACCATGATCAGCCGTGTGGAAGCCCAACACCCTTAACCACTATGCCACCTGCCGGCCCCACAAGTCAATTTTTAAACCATTGGTTGTTTGAGATCAGTGTGATGGAAATCAATACATGAAAATCAGGACTTTAGGGGGGCTGGGGGCAGGGAACCAGCTTACTGTCACATCACGGGCTTTGTCATACCACTTATCTCTGCATTGTACTGTAATGGCCTCACCCCTCTTCGATGAACTCTTTGCATCAAGTGCATTTAGCAAATATCTATTGATGCTATTTGCTATGCAACAGAGACTTAGCAAGCTGCTGAACTGCGAATGGGGTATACAGTGGAGAACAAATAAACATGGCTCCTACTGTCATGGGACTGACATTCTAGCAGAAAGTAAAGCAAGAACTGCATACTTTCAGACCGGCTTGGGCTGCAGTGCACTGGAACATCACAGCGATGAATAGTGGTAAGGATAGAAGGCTATGCTGCTTTAACAAGATGGTCCCAGAAGTCTTCTCTGAGGAGCTAAGTTTCTTACTGAACCCTGAAGGATGAGAAAGCGATAGTGAAGGAGAGAGCCAGGAAAGCATTCCGACCAGAGGGATCAGACCACACATAGAGCCAAGCTGTTTGAGATCAGGATGGTCATTTGTTAGGGTGGAGAGAGTAAGAACTGATTGATCTGGAGATCATGAGGAGGTAATTAGGGACAGGTATGCACAGTCTTGAGGTCATAGTGAGGGCCCTGGATATTATAGCCACCAGGTATAACAGCTGTAGGATGCAGACTCTAGATGAAGAGAAAGACAGAGAGAGAGAGAGAAATCACCTCCCAGGAGGATGGCCACGTCACAATCCCTCTTCTTCCATTCTCCTCTCAGGCTCATAGGCATGCATGCACACTCACCCAGCATGATTCTCAGGCCACCGAGTCCAGGACACGAACCGCGAGGTTGGCTATGTGGGATCCAGCACCTTAACCTCCAGGCCACCTACTGGCCTGCCTCCAAAGTCTTTAAATGAGTAGGCAACATTATCTGATTCCCATTTTAATACAATCGCTCTCGCTTTTGTTTGGAGGACCAGAGTACGTGGGAGAGCCCACCTGCTGGAATCGCCTAGGTGACAAACCATGAAACAGTGCAGGGGGGTGGGGGGGGGAAGATGTGGGTGGCTCTGACATGCATTTTGCAGATTGAGTCAATATGACTTGCTGATAGCTTGACTATGGGGTGGATGTGCCGGTGAAGAGAAGAGGGTCCAAGGGCGATCATTGGTTCTGTCTCCATACCTTCCGCCCCCAGAATTCTCCCTGGCACACAGTAGGTGTTCAGTAGCTGCATGGAATGCATTTATCGATTTAGGCGCTGAATTCCGTGCCCAGTCACTGGCTTACTGCTTGCTACAGGGCCTCTATCAGCCCACGTAGTGTTTTTGTGCTAATCAGAAGAAAGTGCCCATTCCTCTAGGTGTGCACAGCCCGGTGTCAGGATGCAGATGGACGGATGGAAAGACAGAGCTGACTGGGTTCAGTCCCCACCCTCCCTCAGCTGATGTCCCTTCTGCAGTGTGGCGTCTGCTCCACCGTAGATGGAGCCCTGGTTTCACATTGCTGGAAGGCGGTTTTGTGGCACTGAGCCCAGTATTCATGGGGAGAATTTGAGGTCCAGGGGGAGGAAGCTGCTTGTCTGGGGTCACCGGAGCTTCTGCTGTGACTGAGATTCAAACCTTTGCCCTCCGAATCCCTGTGGACTCTTTAGCCTCGGAGCCACATTGTCTCTCCCAAATCACTCAGCCCGTCAATAAAAAGCTAAATTCAAAACGGTGACTTTGCTTCCTTGAGTTTCTCATCTGTCTCAGTTGCTATTGTTAGAGTACTTCGCATTTACATAGCATCCACTGTGTGCTCTCCTGCCTTACAAAATACAATAAAGGAACATGGAACCAAAGGACCTTGATTTTTTTTAAACAGAATGAAGAAGGAATGGCTGGTTTAAAGAGCCCTCAGCTCTTGGATAGAGATGAACTTTGGTATATTGGTTTAAGAAGCTGCTGTAAGCCATACCAAAATAAAATAAAATAGCTCGTGGGCAAACTGTTTTTCTTTTGTAACCCCAGTCAGAAGAAGGAGGGGATATTGGAATAGCTGGCGTCAGAAGTGTAAGCCAGGAAGAGGGGCAGGGATCAAAAAACCTATGGAAGAGAAAGAAACACCCTGGAGGAAATGTTTGTTCTCTCTCTCTCTCTCAAGAATATTTTTTAATTAATTTTCTTTTTTTTTTTTTTTTTTTGCTACAGGGCATGTGTGCTCACCAGAGAGAGGTGGAGGGTGGAGAAAGAGAAAGAGGGGGAAAGCAAGAAAGAAATAACCACAGAAGGTCATATGGGAGTCCAACTACTACTCTCCTAATAAATAGTAGCATTCACAATTAATAAGTGCTTCGTGGGGCCAGTAGGTGGCATGGTGGTTAAAGACGCTGGACTCCCACATGGCTGACCACAGTTCAAGTCCCAGACCTGGTGGCTTGTCTTCTCACTTTCCCCCTCTGTCTGATCAAATTGGAAAATAATAATAGCAAATAAAGTTAAAATAAAAATAATTCTAGGTACCAGCAGATGGCATAATGGCTATGTTGCTGGACTCCCCCCATGTAGTTAACTGCAGTTCGGGTCCCAGACCCGGAGGCTTAAACTCACGCCGAGTGCATGTGTGTGCGTGCCCAAGATCCCGAGAGGAGACTGGAGGAGAAGGGATTGCGGCGTGGCCATCCCCCCTGGGGGGTGATTTCTCACTTTCTGTCTCTGTCTTTCTCTTTCTGGTGAACGCACACACCCTATAGCAAAAACCTCTCCAAAAATAAGTAATTAATTAATTCTAAAAACAAAGCAAGTGCTTACTGTGTGCCAGGAGTGTACTAAACCTTCACATGCCTGGTCTGAGTCAGTCCTCACACACCCTGGCAGGTCGGATCTATAAATACCATCAGTTTACCCTGGAGGAGGCTGAGGCACAGAGACACCATGCAGCACGCCCGAGGCTTTGCAGCTAATAAGACAAAGCTGAGATCTGAACCAAGCCCATCTCCAGAATCCGGGCGCTCGACCACTGTAGTAAACAGCCTCTACTACAAACACTTCCGGTGACGGGCTCTCTGTTTCGATAGGGTGACCCTTCAGAGTGCTGGGGTAACAGCTCCCTGTTTCGATAGGGTGACCCTTCAGAGTGCTGGGGTAAAGGCTCCATGTTACTGCTGCTTCATGATTACCGCCTAATTATCTCCAGTCTCCCACCAAAATGGACATACATGAGAGGAGAGGGGTGAATAGGTTAGGTCAGAGAAAGGTCCTAAGCCGGCAAGGGGCCCCTTCCTAAGCTTATACAGGACCACTTGCCTACGTGTCGTGGCATGGACGATGGAGGAGAAAGTGCCGCGAGGAGAGAAGGGCTAACTAAGCATTCCCTTCGGCGAGGTGGGCCGTGAGTGCCTCCTAACGTGAGGATTCCTTCCTTTGTCACTGCAGCTCGTTATTGCAGAGGATCCACGTTCTGCCGGGCGTCGGGGTACTGGGTTCTGCCCCGTGACTGGCATTGCTAAGTGCTACTACCTGGAGCTACATGGCTCGAGGGCTAGAGGGAAGGGAAGATTTCTGAGGACGCCCATGGATAGCCCCCATTTCACTCATGGGGAAAAGCGGGGTGGAGAACTCGGACAGGCAACAATGGCTCCAGACCCCAAAGCCGGGCTTAGGAACCCAGAGAATGCCACAACTCGAATCGAAGCATCTTTAAAAGGGTATGGCAGCGGGGCTGGCAGGTGGCGTGGTGGTTAAGGGCACTGGACTACCACGTGGCCAACTGCAGTTGGAGTTCTAGACCTGGCAGCTTGCTTTCTCACTTTCCCTCTCTCTCTTTTTTTTTTTTTTTTTTTTTTTTTTTTTTGGAGAGGTTTTTGCCTTAGGGCACGTGCACTCACCAGACAGACAGAGAGAGACAGAGAGACAGAAAGTGAGAAATCACCCCCCGGGGGGATGGCCATGCCGCAATCCCTTCTCCTCCATTTTCCTCTCGGGATCTTGGGCACACACGCACACGCACCCGGCGTGAGTTTTAAGCCACCAGGTCCAGGACTTGAATCGCGGTCGACTACGTGAGAGTCCAGCGACATAGCCATTATGCTAACTGCTGATCCCCTGTCTCTTTCTCTTGCTCTGTTGCTCTCTGGTCAGTCTTTCTCTCTGTCTCTCTCTGTCAAATGTAAATGAATGAACAAATAAAATTAAATATATAATTCTTTATCATTAAAAAAGGGTGTGGCAGCAGGCCAGCC
>NW_006160052.1:3241516-3243126 GCF_000334495.1 Tupaia belangeri chinensis | reverse complement strand
TAGGGCACGTGCACTCACCAGACAGACAGAGAGAGACAGAGAGACAGAAAGTGAGAAATCACCCCCCGGGGGGATGGCCATGCCGCAATCCCTTCTCCTCCATTTTCCTCTCGGGATCTTGGGCACACACGCACACGCACCCGGCGTGAGTTTTAAGCCACCAGGTCCAGGACTTGAATCGCGGTCGACTACGTGAGAGTCCAGCGACATAGCCATTATGCTAACTGCTGATCCCCTGTCTCTTTCTCTTGCTCTGTTGCTCTCTGGTCAGTCTTTCTCTCTGTCTCTCTCTGTCAAATGTAAATGAATGAACAAATAAAATTAAATATATAATTCTTTATCATTAAAAAGGGGTGGGGCAGCAGCCCAGCCAGTGGCATGGTGGTTAAGGCGTCTGGATCCCACATTTAAGTCCCAGACCCGGCAGCCTGAGAAACATAGCAGACACATGTGCATGAGAGCCCAATCCCGACAGGAGGGAGGGATGGAAGGGAAGGGACGGCGGCGTGACCATTCCCTGTGGGGTGGAGGGGTGCCATGGAGCTGGCCATGCACTGCTGCTGCTTCTTTCCCATGGGAAAGTGGGAGAAATGAAGTGATTCATCTTTAAAACTGCCTTCCCGGAATGCAGCCCCTCAGTCTGGCCCCATAGCACCCCAAAAAGCATTTCTCTCTCTGTCTCTCTCTCTGTCAAGCACATGTGCCTTCTAGCAAATTTAAAAGTAAATAAATAATTAAAAAAGAGTACAGCAGCAGCTGATGTCCCTGACCGTCTCGGCCGGGAGTCCTCAGCATCGGATGCCGTTGTCCCCCCCGTGAGCGGTAGCTGAGCCCCAACCACTGTGCACACGTGCACCCTCACGGGCAGCCCTCCTGTGCCACACCTGCCTGTCCACCTCGAGATCTCAAGGTTGGTCTGGTGATCTCTCCAATGCACACCACCCGCTTGGCAGGGAGAGTTTGGAGATATTACGCCCACATTCATCCTGACTGCATCGTCGGGGAACGATTTGACTCCTTGGAACTGTAACTGATGTTCTGACAACTGTCTGCTCAGACTCTCACAGCTCATGTCCAGCCGAGCCAGCCAGGCATTCAGAGATGGACTCGCTGGTTCCAACGTGGCATTACCTCTGCCCTGATCTCCACCTCCACACCTGCCTCAGGGTGTGCCGCCAGCCCGAAGCGTCCTCGTCCTCAAGGGCCGCAGGCACTCATCCAAGGCCCTGACGCATACCTCGCCCGGAGCCAGGAGGCAATTGGTATGAATAAGGAAATAAAGTTGAGGCCATGGCCCCGAAACTTCTACTGTCCTAAAGCGTGTAACTAGATGATTCGCTAGAACTCAAGTCTCCTCGTCTGTAAAGTGAAGACCCATCCAGACCAAGCTCTCAGGTACTCGTGACGGTCAAGCCACACGATGGACAGGAAGTGGTTTGGCAAACTGTCCAAAGCTAACAAGGTAAAGCGGAGAGGGTATGCGTGACTCTCAAAATTTTGCTCGTAAAAGACGGATGTGAGTGGGGACAAATTTTTTAAATTGCGTTGCTAATTCTTTTTATACATTTCTTCCACATGATTTATCCTAGAGTATGCACAAGTGAGGGAAA
>NW_006160052.1:3238930-3241312 GCF_000334495.1 Tupaia belangeri chinensis | reverse complement strand
AAGAGAAAGAGACCTTCCCCAGGTCTGCCACACCACAGTCCCGTTTTCCCAGGCCTCCAGCCCCTCCGATCCTAGGTACTCATGCGTGTGTCTGGTGTTTCAGGTCAGCTGGTCCCGGGCCTTGAACTGTAGCCAGATTCTCTTAAGCAGTGCATGATTCTCTTAAGCAGTGCCTTGCTGCTGTGCCCAGAGCCGGCCCTGCATTGCTGCTACTTCTTTCCCTCAGGGAAGTGGTAGAAACAAAGTGGTTTGTCTTTAAAACTTCCTTCCCTTGGTCCTGACCCCACAGCACCCACGAAAGAATGATCCCCTCTCAGCCGCACCTAGCTCAGTGCCTTACGTAAAGCCCACACTTGCTCAGCATTTGATCAGCAAGTGCCCTTTCTATTCGCGGACACAACACCAAGATGGGAACTGGACTAGACATGTCAGAAAGAACTACATTCTCAGGGACACCCTAGAATTCATAAACCAACCCCTCACCCAAGCACTAGGACCCCAGTGCGATCCCCCCCAACTCAAGAAAGCAAGAAGCACCACTCCAGGCAGATAGAACTTACTGTCTCCAAACCTGCCATGTTCCTTTGTCCGTCCTTCCTTCCTCCCTTCCTCCCTTCCTTCCTTCCTTCCATCCTTTCTTTCTTTTTCTTTTTGGAGGTTTTTACTTTAGGGCATGCGCACTCACTGGAAAGAGAGAGGGAGACAGAGACGGTGAGAAGGAAAGTGAGAAATCACCCCCTGGGGGATGGCCACACCTCAATCCCTTCTCCTCCATTCTCCTCCTGGAATTTGGGGGCAAACACACACACACATCCATGTGCCCAGCGGGATTTACAAGCCACCAGATCCAGGACTGGAATCGCGGTTGGCCACGTGGGAGTCCAGCGAGGTAATCGCTGCACCATCTGCTGGTCTTCCTGCCATGGTACTCCACACCTCCCTTCCTCTGCTCATGCCGTCTTTCTCCCCTTCTGTCACCTCCGTTGGAATCTAACTCATGTCACCTCTGTGAAATGTCCCCAGCTTTCCTGGACTAATGAGTGACTCTGCCTCCTCCTCCCGCAGCCCCTCCCCAGCGAGCGCTCATAAGCCTTGGTCACAGCGCTTCTCACCAGGAGTGTCAGCGTGTCTCTGCCCAGCAAAGTGAGTGTCACGGGGAGACATGTGTGCGCGTGGACCCCCACTGGCTTGTTGGAGGAGCCGGTCCTTGTTCTGTCCTTTAAGGGAAGGCCGTGGTTGGAGAATCAAAGGAAAATAAGAGGCCGTTAACCAACAACTTCAGTTTACATTCTCATTCCTCAGGAACACTTTTTGCAGACATCCTCCCCACCCCCACCTAATTCCTTTTCCTCCAGAAATAATCTTGCAAAGCATATGATGAATTGCCTAGAGTAGGCAGAACTCCGCGAGGAATACTTCCACTGGACCTCGTCCCTCTACCCATGGAGGCTGGTTCATAATAGTTAAAGATCTCTGAAGCTGAAGAGCTTGGGTTTAAATGGCAGATCTACGCATTACTAGCTATGCCACTTTAAGCAAGTTACTTCATCTTTCTGTGCCTCAGTTTTCTGATACGTGAAAGAACAGTGGTGACATCACGGACAGTGGACAAGGACTGTGGGAATTAAATGATACGATCTAGGTAAAGGGCCCGGCTTCTGGCACATAATAAGCACTCCATAAATGGTGAATTGGTTTGTAAGCAATTTAATCTTAAAGATGACAAGCCCATTCTATTTAAACTTTCCGAGGGCTGGACTTGTTCCAGGACATCCTGGGCAGGGAGAGGGAGCTGGGGCCACTCTGAAGTCATCCGGAGCTCAGACAACTGGTGTCATTGACCCTGGTGCTAATCTGGCCTCATCACTCAGCAGCCAGGCCCTCGCCTATCTTATCTTCCCGAGGCCTCATGTCCCCAGTAGTGTTTGCAGCACGGAGCTGCCTTGCAGGGGGTGCCAAGAAGATCAATCCGTGTTAGCAAAGTGCTTTGGAAATGTAACATGCTAAATATTAATGGGTCTCTCTGAGTGTCGGGAAATGTGCAATCTGAACTCTGCTCAGGGCAAGCTGAAGGTGGGGAGAGCAATTCTGGGCAGCCTGATTGCCACATCCTTGATCTAATTGGGAGGTGAAGATGAAGGAGGGGTGAGTGCGCCGAGCATCTGGGGGCAGGCCAGGGCTGCGGGATGGCAGCTCTAGGGAAGGATATTCTGAGGAAGCACCTAATCCACAAACAAACCAAAACCTGGGTGGGTCTTGGGCAAACCCAGAAAGTCTTTGGGTTTCTTTACAAAAAGCAAATGCAAGCTTGCTGCTTGCTGTTCTTTCCCATTCCTCGGTTTTGGAGAGAACACGCTGTGAGCAGATGAGCGTCTCAGTTCA
>NW_006160052.1:3223565-3238147 GCF_000334495.1 Tupaia belangeri chinensis | reverse complement strand
CTGCCCAACCCTCATGGGTGGGGTGATGAGTAGATATTTTCTTTTGTTTATTTAATTGTTTGTTTGTTTTAGCCCCCACATCAGGGGCATGTGCTCACCAGAGAGAGACAGGGACACGCAGAGAGAGGGAAAGTGATTTATCATCCCTCAGGGGCGATAGCCATGCTGCAATCCCTTCTCTTCCATTCTCCTCTTGCGGTTATGGGCATGCACACACATGTGCCTGGTGTGTTTTTCAAGTTACTGGTCAGGTACTCGAACCATGAAGTAGGCTGTGTGGGATCCAGCACCTTTAACAATCATGCCACCTGTTGGTCCAGGAGATGTTTTATTAGCCCTAGCCATAACACATGATCTAAAATCGTTAGTGTGGCCAGACATCAGCAACTGGCTGCCAATGCCATCACTAGACAGCTCTGGAGTAAGATATCCCTTACTCAGCTGTCACCTCTTCCAGGAAGACTCCATGGACTCAGTCAGGCTGAGCTCCTTTTAGGGGCTTCCGTGATGCTCTGTGCTTGTTTCCCTAAGGGCGTGGAACAGACACCCCGGCGCTCTGCCCACATTCTCCTGGTATGGCTGCTTCCTACTCTCCCATGGCTTTCTACTGTGGTCAAGCAAGTGTTTGGCCAGAGCTCAGGACAAGCCAGAGGGTGGGCAGGAACCCTAAGTTTGCAGCCTCAGAGGGGCCAGCACTGAGATGGCGTGCACACTACCTCTGAGAGATGCCCAGTGAAACCGGAACCCACCTGCCTGGGAGTAACCTCCTCATTAACACACAACTGGTTCTGGTTACCTTTCCTTCTCTGTCTCAGCTTCTCACTCCTCTGCTGGTACTTCTTGGGATCACTGCCTGGGACTGCTTCCGGGGCACATGACCTAGGATGCTGGTTTTAGCCCGCGTCTATTTGTGCCTCTCTTTCTCACTAGACAGGAGCTACTTAAGAGAGGATTCTGCTTCTCTTTTCTCTCTTCATCCTCAGTGTTCTGCATCAAGCCTGGAATATAAGTGCTCAGTAAATATTTGAGTGGAATATGGGGGCAAAGGATGGTGATAATAATAACATCTGGCATTGACGGAGCTCTCACGTAACCATCCCCTCATGACTCTCAACAGCAGCCTAGGAACAGGGGATTCTGTCCCAGGGTTTAGAAGGAAAACAGACAGCTGTCATACTGAACTTTCCAGAAGTGGCCACACCTGCTTGCACACCCTGGCAGTGAGCTCGCACCTAGGCTGGCTGCTCCTGGAGGCCCCGTGTGCCTCCTGCAGCTCTGGCCCCAGGGAATTCATCACCGCAGGAAGGACGGCAGCTTCTGCCATATATAACAGCAGATGCTCCTTTCTCCTCGTGCCAGCTCCTCAGGCCTCTCTCTTTTCTGCTCTTCACATTAAAAAGAAGAATAAAAGCAGAACCTGGATGGCTATTTTTCATGCATTTTCTGCAGAGTGCTGCCTTTCTTCCTGACTTTCACTGTCTCGGTACTAAAATAAAGAGAAGAGCATGAATCTGGAAGAAAAGTGTCCAGAAAGCTGAAACCAGGGATAAGCCAGTGCTGCAAGAAAAGCTGAAAACAACCAAAGCAACTCAATAGGAATGTCTGGAGGAGACCGTCAAGAAAAAGGTTAAAGTAACTGTGGAAAGTGTGAGAACGCTCATGTGACAGGAGGTCCCATGTCCCTCCTCTGCTTTTTTTTTCTCATCTTTCCCATCTTTACAAAGGAGTTCCAACTTGAAATCGCAGGATAATCAATATGAGGACGCATGGCGTTCCAGCAGAGGGAGAGCACCTAAGCAATTCTCAGCGGGGTCACATCATACAGATGCAACAATCGGCATTCGGAGGGAGAGTGAAGCCGAGAGAAGGGGCGTGAGAGCAAATGAGCCAGCAATTACACTTTAAATAGTCTAGCACATTCTCCCTGCCTTTCCACCCACTGAGCATATGCCCCAGTATGAACATGAGATGGGAGATAGAAAAATAATCATTGCTAATGTTGATGGAAAGACTTAACTATGTGCCAACTGCTATTCTAAGGATTTCATACACATTGACACATTTGATCCTCAGGATCACCCTTGGAGGCAGGTGTTATTAATATCCCACTCTACAGATGAAGAAACTGAGGCACAGAGAGGTTGAGGAACTTACCTTTAATCATATAATAAGTAAGAGTCAGAGCCAGGATTCATAATTAGACTGTCTGGTTCCCATGCCAACACTCAAAACCACTTAAATACACAAGGGTAGCGGTCCCCAGCATTTTTGGCACTAGGAATTGGTCTTGTGAAAGACAACTGATCACAATTTAACCATAAATGAGGGTGGGGATGCAGTGGGAAATGGTTTACAAAAGCGCCCAACCTAGCTCCCTCACATGGCAGTTCACAATAGGGTCTGCACTCCTGTGAGAATCTAATGCTATGGATCTGACAGGAGGCAGAGCTCAGGCGGTAACGTGAACAATGGGGAGTGGCTGTAAATACAGATGCAGCTTCGCTCACTCCTCTGCCGCTCCCCTCTACTGTGTGGCCTGATTCCTCACCTAATTTGCAGGCCCCTGTGCTAAAGGACATAAAATTGCTGTTCTCTCCCCCAGCCTCTGTTCCCAAACACCTCCTAGAGAAAAGCACCTAACCAGGCTGAGTGATGTAAGTGTTCAGAAATCTACATTGTTCACACCACAGAGCTCCTAATGCAAGCAAACTAATTTTTTGGGTGCACAACCACAGATTCGGTAATCTATTATGATGCTAGGAAGTTCAAGGAAAATTCTGGTATATGTCAGTTTCACCTTTCTATGCCAACTTGCGAATATAAACTTATGCTAGATAAGAATCCTCTGTGCATGCAATTTGTCTAGATCTCTAAGTCTAGGTAGAAAATCTCCCAGACAGCTGAAAAACTTTCAAATTTTAGAGCCACAGCCCAAATCTTTGAGAAATCAGGGTGTACCACAGAATTTCAAGTAAGTAACTATTTTGGTTCATTCACAAAAATTGTACTTGTTTCTAGAAAGTACAGGCATGTACACTGGATGGTCATGTCTCCTGTTGATTGACTTAGTCATTGACTCCACAAATATTTGGTACTTGTTAGGTCTCTCTGTACAGCTGACAACTGAGTGGAGAATGGTATGAACGGTGTGAGGGAGCGAGCTCTAGGGAGGCTCCTGGGAGTCAGGTTTCCAAGAGGGAACACCCAATGGAAAGTCCTCAGATGGGAACCTGGCATGTTCAAAAGAGGGCAAGGAGGTAAGTGTGATCAGGGTGGAAAAGTGTGAGAGTTCATGTGGGCCATGAGAGGTGGCCAGATGCCAGTCACACAGATGCTACTGCAAGGACCTTGGGTTAATTTCTGAGTGTGATGGGAAGCCTTGAAGGCTTTAGAATTGTTAAGTAATGTCGTCTGACTCTGTGTGTGTGTGTGTGTGTGTGTGTGTGTGTGTTTGTGTGTGTGTGTGTGTGTGTGTGTGGTGTTTTTTCTGCGTGCTTTAATTTGTGAGAGGGCATATACACTTACTAGGGAGAGAGGAAGAGAGAGGAAAAGTGAGAACACCCCCTGACACCAGGGTCACACTGCAATCCATTCTCCATTTCTCCTTCCTCTCAGGATTTTGAGCAGGCATGCACACACTCCCAGCATGCTTTTCAAGCTGTGGGGTCCAAGACTCAAGCCATGCAGTCAGCCATGCAGGATCTAGCTGCCTTAACCGCCACCTCCAGCTGGCCCCCAATTTGGTTTTTAAAAAGAGAACTGTGTGGACTCCCACGTAGTCGACTACAGTTCACATCCCGGACCCGATGGCTTAAACTCACGCTGGGCGCGTGTGCGTGCGTGCCCAAGATCCCGAGAGGAGAATGGAGGAGAAGGGATTGCGGCGTGACCATCCCCCCTGGGGGGTGATTTCTCGCTTTCTGTCTCTATGTCTCTGTCTGTCTGGCGAGTGCATGCGCCCTATAGTGAAAATCTCTCCAAAAAAAAAAAAAAAGAGAGAGAACTGTGGGGGCCAGGCAGTGGCACAGCAGTGATGCAACTACTGGGAGATACACGTGGGAGGGGTCCTGGGTTCACATCCTAGGACCTCCTTGAGAACGCCAGGCACACACCTGGCTGTGGACCATGCCAGCTGAGACTGGGGGATACTGCAGTGTGGGGACACTGTTGGCAGTGTTGTCTCTGTGTCTCTTTCTTTGTTATGGAAGAAATCAATCTTTAAAAAGAGAGAGAGAGAGAGAACAGCTGAAGGTGTGGTGGTTAGGTGGCTAGATCCCACATGGCTGACAGGGAGGTTCTAGCTCTAGACCGAGTGACTTGAGAAACACATTGGGTGTGTGTGCATACATTCCCAAAAGCCTGAGGGGAGAATGGAGGAATAGGGATTGCGTTGTGACCATTCCCCCTGGGGAGTGTTCTCTCTCTCTCTCTCTCTCTCTCTCTCCAGGAGTACACATGCCCTATAGAAAATATGGAAAAAGAGAGAGAGAGAGATAACTGTCTGCTCTGGAGGCAACGAGATCAGGCCGCCTATGCTCTCTTCCTTGACAGTAACTACCTTTTCCTCCATACTTCCATCATAGTCAGCCCATATCTTGATGACAGTGTTTGTTTTAGTCCCCTTTGTTGTTGTCTGCACTGGGATGAAGTCCTTGGAGACAATAGTCTGAACTTATTTGTCTTCATTCCCCCACCTCGATGACCCCGTTACCCCGATTACGCCTAGACTTGGGTTGATGGATGAAGTGCTCCCTAACGCTGAAAACTGACAAACATTTCCGTAAGGCAGGTGTCAATTGAAAAGGAGGGATTTTGAACAGAGGAGCTGCCCTAACAGCTGCTGCCTTAACACAAAAGGGAATGGCCTGCTTTCAAAAACACAAAGGTCCCATTAGAGAAGACGCTCAAGAACTCCAGTCTCTAGCTGGGAATGGTGTAGCCAGGCAATTAACCACCAGGTGGGCGACTGTGCCTTTAACAGATCCTTGTTACTCTGAGCCTTTATAATTCTAGGAATCGCTTTTATGGCTTGAAAAAGAATCGTTCAGTCAAGACTTGGTCCTCGAAAGAATTGGTATGATCTGAGCCAGCAGTGGTGGTGATGCAGTAACATGACCACTCATGATGCTGAACCCACACGAGAAGGGCCTGGGTTCGAGTCTGGAGGTCTCCCTGACTTTGTCAGGCACGTAGCTGTGATCTGGACTCATGCAAGCTGGGATTCGAAGGCAGTGAGAAGATTCCACTGGAGGTGACTGTCTGTCTGTTTCTTCCCCTGCCATCCCCTCTCATATGGTAGATTTTTAAAAATTACTCATTTCATTTGATTTATTATTATTTTCCCCCCAATTTGCTATAGGGCACTCCCATTCAGAGACAGAGAGAGAGAGAGAGAAGGAAAGTGAGAAAGCAAGGTGCCACGTCTGGGACTCAAACCATGATCAGCTATGTGGGAGTCCAACACCTTAACCACCTGCTGGCCCCAGAAGATAGTTTTTTAAATTGCATAATTCACCCCAAACAAGTTATGGCCACACTTTCATGGACTTCTCCCTGGCTAGAAGCATCCTAAGGCACCTTGTGGACATCACGTTTCAAGATTCACCTAACTGCCCCTGTGTGCCGGCAGCACTCTGAAGTAGTAAGACCGCAGGTAAGTACTGCGTGTGGGCGCAACTTAAGCGGAAGGCCGGTAAACTGGGGGATGACCACTGGAGGCCAACCAGAGAGTGCGGGCTCTGAATAGCAAACACGTTAGGAAGGAGCCAGGACCACTTGGACACTTTCCTCTAAGAAAAGGAAGCCTGGGGCAGGAGGTAGAAGGCTCAGAGCCATCAGAAAGGTGGCCACATGCATAGAGAGGACTTCAATCTGTGCTGCCCAGAGGAGTTGGAGGGAAGACAGGAAGACTTCAGTTCTGAAAAAGGAAAGACAGGACCGTCTCGAACCCTAGCCCAGGACCTGTCCTGTGGTAGAAACACAACGCATTTTAATTGAACTGGAGAGTTAATCATTTGCGCTAGTTCACAGTGAAATGGGCTTGTGAAGCTCTAGAGCGGCCAGGTGAGGTAGGGCCCCAAGGGGACCCCAAACAGACAAGCCCCAAAGTAGAAGGGGCAGCATAAGGGCTCAGGGTGCCCTCTTCTGGGGCAGGCTGGAGGAGGAGGAAGGGACAGGTTGCTGGGCCGGAGGAGTGTCCATGTCTGAGCAGAGCATCCAGAGCCAAGGGAAGTGCCAGACTCCATCTGCCTGGCCATTTGTCCAGCCCGGCCCTGCTTTCACACCTCGTTGGCCAGTCATAGAAACTCTTGTCAGGTCATTAGAGACCCTAGAATACCATAGAAGGGTCTACTGAATGAGATTAGATGGAATTAGATCAGATCGGGAAAGGCAAAAAGCCTTCACGCTGTGTGCCGGCCAGGGGCCCCCCCTGACATGGCGGTGCGAACATCGTGAGGCTGCATCTGTGCTCAGCAAGCAGGCGTGTGGGTGGCGGTGTGCGAGGTCCGCCGTGGGCAGAGGTGGAGCATGACGGCACAGACACCACTCCATACCCCAGGGTCCCGCCCTTCCATTGCAGGTCCTTCTGTGGCTGTGCGCGTGCACTCTAGGCCTCTGGCGGCCCACGTAGAGTCATTCAATAAAGAGTCCCCCAGGCAGGCACATGCTGCTGTATGCCCCACAACCAGCGCAGAGCCTCCGTCCACGGGGCCTGTGGCTTTCAGCTCCGCTCAGAGACCTGGGGCACTGGCATTGATTCCGTTTCCTTAGAAAGAGCGGTATCGATCCACCGCGCCGCCAAACCCGCTCCTGGGCTGCCTGGTTCCAACAAGCAATTCCCTTGTCTGCAGCAGCCATTTCAAAGTCCCCTAGACACTCTGCTTCTATTCGGCTCAGCCTCCGGCTAACAGGCTATTCATGCTGGATGCCACCGAGCAGCCCCCAGTCCAATCAGTGTCACCGTCCTTCTCCTCTTCAGAGCCGTTCTGAGAAGCCGTCTCTTCAGTGCCAGGAACAGCTGGGCAGTTGGGTGAGGCTGGCTCCTCACTCTGTTGTGAATGACAGCTAAACAGGTAAGTTAGCAAGTGCCATACAGGCATGGCTAGCAAAAAAAAGAAACTGGGGAAAGAGAGGGCAAAGGAGGGAGGCCAAGCCTGGCGAGGGGCGAGAGAGACTGGTGGCAGCTGCTTGAGTGCTTTGGTGGAAGGCTCCGCAAAGTGGGTCTTCAAGTGTGAGCGAAGATCTCTCCTGAAGTAGTTTGTATGGTGTTACGGTTTGGAAGTCACCCTCCACGGACCTGACAAGAGTTCCTACGACCGGCCAACTGAGTGTGAAAGCAGGGCCGGGCTGGACGAATGGCGAGGCAGATCGAGTCTGGCACTTCCCTTGGCTCTGGATGCTCTGCTCAGACATGGACACTCCTCCGGCCCAGTAACCTGTCCCTTCCTCTGTGCGAGGTCCGCCGTGGGCAGAGGTGGAGCATGACGGCACAGACACCACTCCATACCCCAGGGTCCCGCCCTTCCATTGCAGGTCCTTCTGTGGCTGTGCGCGTGCACTCTAGGCCTCTGGCGGCCCACGTAGAGTCATTCAATAAAGAGTCCCCCAGGCAGGCACATGCTGCTGTATGCCCCACAACCAGCGCAGAGCCTCCGTCCACGGGGCCTGTGGCTTTCAGCTCCGCTCAGAGACCTGGGGCACTGGCATTGATTCCGTTTCCTTAGAAAGAGCGGTATCGATCCACCGCGCCGCCAAACCCGCTCCTGGGCTGCCTGGTTCCAACAAGCAATTCCCTTGTCTGCAGCAGCCATTTCAAAGTCCCCTAGACACTCTGCTTCTATTCGGCTCAGCCTCCGGCTAACAGGCTATTCATGCTGGATGCCACCGAGCAGCCCCCAGTCCAATCAGTGTCACCGTCCTTCTCCTCTTCAGAGCCGTTCTGAGAAGCCGTCTCTTCAGTGCCAGGAACAGCTGGGCAGTTGGGTGAGGCTGGCTCCTCACTCTGTTGTGAATGACAGCTAAACAGGTAAGTTAGCAAGTGCCATACAGGCATGGCTAGCAAAAAAAAGAAACTGGGGAAAGAGAGGGCAAAGGAGGGAGGCCAAGCCTGGCGAGGGGCGAGAGAGACTGGTGGCAGCTGCTTGAGTGCTTTGGTGGAAGGCTCCGCAAAGTGGGTCTTCAAGTGTGAGCGAAGATCTCTCCTGAAGTAGTTTGTATGGTGTTACGGTTTGGAAGTCACCCTCCACGGACCTGACAAGAGTTCCTACGACCGGCCAACTGAGTGTGAAAGCAGGGCCGGGCTGGACGAATGGCGAGGCAGATCGAGTCTGGCACTTCCCTTGGCTCTGGATGCTCTGCTCAGACATGGACACTCCTCCGGCCCAGTAACCTGTCCCTTCCTCCTCCTCCAGCCTGCCCCAGAAGAGGGCACCCTGAGCCCTTATGCTGCCCCTTCTAACTCCAGGCTTCTGTTTGGGGCCTTCCTGGGGCCCTACCCCACCTGAGATTAGAACACACAGGCTCCTACCTTTGATGCTGTTCATCAACGCTGATTTGCCCGTCATGCTCATAGCAACATTGTGCACAAGAGCCAAAAGGTGGAAACAACCCAAGTGTCCAGTGGACGTGTAAATGGATAAACGAAACACGGCTCATTCTTACAGGCGAAGGCTCTTCAGCCCTAAGAAGGAAGGGAGTCCTGACACACGTTAGAACACCATTGAACCTTGATTATATTACGCTAAGTGAAATGAGCCAGTTGCAAAAAGACAAATACTGTATGATTCCACTTCTACAAGATTCCCAGAGGGGTCAGAGTCTCAGAGGCAGAGTGAACATGCCAAAGCCGGGGTAGGGAAGGAAAGGGCAGTCGTTTTTAATGAGTACAGTTTCAGTCTACAAAATAGAAAGATTCTGGAGCTTAGTTGAGTAACAATGTGAATATGCTTAACTTTTTTTTCTTGCCATAGGGCATGTGCACTTGCTGGAGAGATACAGAGAAGGAAAGTGAGAAAGCACCCCACAGGGGAGAGGCCCATGCTGCAATCTCTTCTCCATTCTTCTCTTGAGATTTTGGGCATGTGTGTACACGCACCCAGCATGTTTTTCATGCTGCTGAGTCCAGGGCTTGGCCACATGGGATCCATCTCTCTTTTTTTTTTTTTTTTTTTTTTTTTGAGGGGTTTTTTTCTATGGTTTTTTGCTATAGGGCACGTGTGCTCTCCAGAAAGACAGAGACAGAGAGATAGAAAGTGAGAAATCACCCCCTAGGGGAGGATGGCCACGCCACAATCCCTTCTCCTCCATTCTCCTCTCGGGATCTTAGGCACACACACACACACACCTGGCATGAATTTAAGCCATCAGGTCCGGGACTCAAACTGCATTTGCCTACATAGGAGTCCAGCGACATAGCCATTATGCCAAATGCTGGTCCCTGGGATCCATCCATCTTAACCACTGATTCTATACTTAGCATTATAAGAGTATACATTTAAAAATGGTAAATTTATATTATTTATCTTAAGTGTATCTTACTATATTATTTTTTTAAAGTCACAAGTACAAAACAAAACAAAAGCAACCACACATCTCTGGCTGTGCCTCGTAACCCCACATTCTCCACAGTAACCCCACATTCTCCAGAGCTGTGCACAAGCTCCTGAAAGGAGCTACTTCACACGTCCTGTGATCTGAGAGTCGGATCCCACGATCTGTACGAGGAGTGGCCAGTTCAGCCGACAAGCCAGCTGTGCTCCACGGGGGAAAACAGAATAAAGAGGCACGCCTTCCAGTTAACTCTTCTGGAAATCTCTCTTGGAAGCAGAAGACCATGTTCAGTGGCAGAAACACTGGGAACCGTGGCCCTGGAGCAAGCCCTTGTTGGACTGGAAGCTCTGTGAGAGGAAGCCTGCGTGTGACTTCGTCATTGCTTTACTCTGGCACTTAGGAGACCCTCAGAACAGCTCCTTTGTTCCCAGAACACTGAATGAGTAAGTAGGAATAAATGAAGCTGGACCCTTTAATGACATTAAGTCGGCAGTTTGAAGCATAAGGCACGTTAGGGGAAATGGCGTGTTATTTTCTACCTGTGCCCTGAGCAACTGGGTTTTATCAGTGCCCCTTCTCTTGGAGGAACACCTCTCTTCCTTCCTGTGGTCTGAGGGGCTGTCCAGCACTGCAGCTTCCCCATTGGCCACAGCATGGACACGTGACCAGGTCAAACCATCTGTGGTTTCATGCCCTTCATACCACTGACTACCGCACGTGTGGGCGTAGGACCCAAGGAGGGCCGATGAACATTCTTCCCTAAAATTTGCACGTGGACAAAGATGGAAAGGACCTCTCTCTTTTGACTCACAAACCAGCAGCCACCCTTCACACCAGCTGGAGAGAGCCCTCCCAAGAAGAAGGCCCCAGAGGCACAGCCTACCCGGACCCAGCGAAAGAGTCAGCATCCTATCATCGGGGTTCTAACCCTGGATACACCTGTCTCAAAGCCAGATCTACCCTAGAATTTTCCAGTGATGAGAATCAATAAATTCCCTTCTCTCCCCATAAATGTGTTTAAATTAAGTGTATGGACCTCGCGCAGATAATCCTGGGTCCATTTATTGGTCTGAATGTTTTCCAGATGTGTTTCACCTTACAACATTGATTATTTTTTTAAGAGTCCACGAAATGTATTCTGCACGTCTTTGTAGGCAACACACCAGGACACGGCACCCAGATCTGGAGAGAAAGGATGAGAAAGCCAGCCTTTGTCTGTCCTGAAGGGACGTTCTAATGGAAACAAAGGTTGGGGGGAGGGAAGAGTTCCATTTAAGGACTATTTTTAAATAATCCGTCATGCGCCAGATGTTTTCCCACGTAATTGCAATTAATCATCACCCACTCTAAACAGAAGATATTGTCATGTCTGCTTTACAGATAAAAGCATGGTTCGGAGAGGTTAAACAACTTGCCCAAGATCACTCAGCTATTAAGAGACAGAACAAGTCTTCGAATTCAGGCCTCCAACTCCAAGGTCTGGTTTTTGGCCCCTGCAAAAATCCTACCTCCTGAATAGGAGACAAGGTAAGCTCAGAAATATGGTAAGGAAGAGAGAGGAATTTGGCCATTGATCCATTCAGAAACTACTTCTTCGGTGTCTAGTGGTCACTAATGTTTGTGAAGGGACTTCTGCAATGAATATATGCTGCATAAATATAAAAGCTTACCAACACATGCGAGGCACCGTGCCAGGCGCTGTGAAAGAGGACACGAACGTGGAAAAGGTAGCCTCTTTCCTTAGGGGCATACAGTAAAGTAAGTCTAGGTACTACAGGGCCTAGTATGATTAATGGCGTCAGAGACGTTGAAAGTACTGCGACGGTTCCGAGGAAATGTTCCCATCTGATTGAGGGAGCTGGAAAGACTTTGCATAAGAAAACCATGTTAGGTACGCTAAGGTGGTACTGATCTGTTCAGCCAGGTGCCCCTGGAATTGTGGAAGGAATAAAAAAGAAAAATGAAAAAGGCCAAGGAAGGAGGGAGAGAAAAAGGAAGAGAAGAAAAAAGGGAGAAGGGAAGGAAGGAGTGAGGGAGGGAGGGAGGGGAGGAAGACAGAAAAAAAGGGGGAGAGAACAATGAAGGAAAAGAGAAAAGAAAGGGAGAGTCAGAGGGAGGAAGAGAGAGAGAAAAAGGAAGAGAAGAAAAAAGGGAGAAGGGAAGGAAGGAGTGAGGGAGGGAGGGAGGGGAGGAAGACAGAAAAAAAGGGGGAGAGAACAATGAAGGAAAAGAAAGGGAGAGCGGGAGGGAAGGAGAGAGAGACAAGAAAGGAGACAAGCAAGCAGGCAGGCACCCTGGTCCAGCGTGGTCCCAGGGGTCCGGAATGGAAGCTCTCTAACGTCTCTGCAGACACACTTTGTTAGGGCCAAAGATCCTCTGGGTCACTCTCATCCATTCTACTTGTCACTTCAAGATAACTCAAATTATTATTAAGTCATACAGTAACCCCACATCCTAGAAGTAACCTTATAATTACAACATTCAAGAAGTTTTGCTTTTTAGATTTTTACCATAGGTGCATACACTCATAGGAGAGAGAGACAGAGAAACAAAGACAGAGAGGGAAAGTGAGAAATCACCGCCTCCCTCCCCCCCGGGTGGGTGTGGGGATGGCCACGCTACAGTCCCTTCTCCTCCATTCTCCTCTTGGGAGTTTGGGCAGGCACACATGCACTCACACACACGCCTAGCATGTTTTTCAAGCCTCTGGGTCTGGGATTTACGCCGCAGAGTCAGCCATGTAGGATCCAGCACCTAAACCACCTAAATTCTAGAGATGTTTACCTTGAGTGGGAATAATTCAGTTTTTAACTGGGGGTCTGATTGGACTTCAGACCTGGACTCCAAAGACTCATTTTCAGTGACACTGATTTGAGTCCAGGAAATTTGCATTCTTCGAAGCCAATCAAGTGATTCTAATACAAATATTCTGAGGATCACACTTTGAGAAGCGTTGCAGACTAAACTTTCACAGGTAAAGAAGCAATCGAGTCCCAGAGAGGTTAAGAGGCTTGTTCAAGGTCAAACAGTAGGTCAGTAAAAGATCCAGTCCCAGAACTCAGAGCCGTGGGCATTCGGTTCATTGATTTTCTTTGTTTTTTCCTCCCTGCTGCTTTCGATAGCTAAGTTTGTCCTAAGTATTGATACTGTAGAAGAGGAAACCGGCCCTCGGCTTCCAGGACTATCCAGCAGACAAAGCTCTAAGAGCCACAGCTCTGAGTCACCTGAGGGTGTAAGGATTCAAAACTAGCTTCTCCCAGAGTCCTGTCAACGTGCACATAGGTAGCACTAGATAGAATGTGTTGACTTAATAACAAATCCCGAGAGAGAGAGAGAGAGAGAGGAGAGAGAAAGGGGAGAGAAAAAGAGAGGAGAGAGAGAAAGAGAGCGCGCAGAGAGTCCAGTGAATGTGCAGGTCAGAGAGTGAGACTCCTTCTCCCGCAGAGTTGCCCTGTGGCCCTCGGCTAATGAGTAGTTACTGAGCACCTGTTATTTTCAAAGCCCTGCATTTTGTACTTCAAGGATGTAGATGTAAGAGGCAGCCTCTCTATTCTGAGGAACGGCCCAAGAGTGACACATTGTGGGGTTTACAAAGAGTAGTACCTATTTGGGGAAACTGAAGTGTTTTATAGAGGTGGTTTTGAGATGGGCCTTAAAAGGTGAGGAGGACTTGGGCAGAGGAAGGAGAAGCTGGGCCGGGGGTGCTTGTCTCCTTGGCAGCCAGGTATGGAAGAAATAGTTCCGCTTCAGCAGTTTGGGCACCAACGAGAAAGAAACGGGATCATAAACCCAGAAAGACCTTGGAGAAGAGGACTTTGGGATGAAAAGTCTGTACTAAACCTGAAGCATACTGCGAAATCGTTGAAGACATTTGATTGATTTGATGTCTCAGGAAGAGGTTTCTGATAAACGTGTGGCGTAGGGTGCTCAGAAGCTAAAATAACTAGGAGACAAGAAGACCAGCAGGAAGATGGTCAATTTGAGGAAGAGGTCATGGGGTCAGGAGGCAGCTGGGGCGGGGCGAAGGTGTGAGGCTGAGCCAGCTGACCAGCTCTGAGTCTAAAGGAGAAAGACGTGCAGCTCTGAAGTTTCGGGCGACCGAATAATCAGATATTGGGGAAGGAGGGAGGGAGGTGGGTTTGCCTCGGGTGGTGATGGTGGACAGTGTGGTGTTAAAAGATGTGGAGAGGGAAGCCGTCCAAGTACAGCCATGAAGGAAAAAGCTGGCTGTGCTGGGGCTGAAGGCGAGGAGACAGGTGTTAGCTAGGGGTGAGGCATCAGCCGCACCGAGGTGACCCTGGCAGCTACTGGGTTGAGAGAGAACAGCGAGATAGACTACAAGTGAGAACAGTGAAGAGGCTAACGGTTATATGGCTGAAGTGCAACGAGAAGAAATTCCCACGTGCTGTGGTTTTGATAGTGCAAGGAATTCACTGGCTCGTTTGACTGGAATATCCAGTTAATCAGAGATCTGGATCCCTGATCCTTCAGTTCTCTACGCTCTGCTCTGTTCTGTGTTTTGTTTCATTTTCATGCCGGATTCCTCCGAGGCTGTATCAGGGTAGACAACGGCAGCTACCCATGCGTGCGTGTTTATCATTGACACCCAAGAAGAGAGCGAACTCTTTTCCCTCGACTGCCAAGCAGAAGTCTTGAGCTTTGTTCTCATTGCATTGTCCAAGGTCACAGGTAAATGGCACATGCTGGTTGCTCTGGACTGGCTTTCCCTGAGCCACCACTTTGGCAGAAAGAATAGGTTACTAAGGGGGTTAGACCAGTCAGCTCACCACCGGTGCTGCATGTAGGATTGATTCCACCTACTTCTTCTGGCTGCTTACACAATGGGAGGTAGAGATAGTTTGAAGTTCACAGAAGACCTATGAACAGAATCTTCTTTCTTATTTTTTATTTATCTTTTTTAGGTTTTTCCATAGGGTACATGTGCTCGCCAGAGAGACAGAGAGAGAGAGAGTGAGAAGGAAAGTGAGAAATCACCCCCCAGGGGAGATGGCCACACCGCAATCCCTTCTCCT
>NW_006160052.1:3219298-3223483 GCF_000334495.1 Tupaia belangeri chinensis | reverse complement strand
CCCTACTCCTGGGATTTGGGGCATGCATGCACACATGCCTGGCATGACTTTCAAGCCTCTGGGTCCGGCACTCAAACTGCAGTCCACCATGTGGGAGTCCAGTGTCCTGACCACACCACCACCTGCTGGCCCCCAAGAACAGATCCTCATGGAGCTACGATACAGGCAGGACAGCAAGAGTTGTAAGGAGATTGTGTGCGTGGAACCTGGGGCGGGAAGATGCTTCCACGCGGACAGAAGAGCTGACAAGGTCATAGGGATGATAACTAATAAAGGCTTATTTGTGTAGGCAATTAAGAACATAACTGGTGGCCTTGAGGTGGAGCTTTAGTTGAGGTTGGTCATAAACGAACAAGAGCAGAAGGCTGAGAAGGAACTGAAAGAAGGCGAGATGAAGACTATTCTTTCAGAAAGATGGATGGTGATGGGAAAAGAGAGGAGCTCAGGGAGAGAAGGAGAAATTGCTTATTGCTTTTGAGAAAAGGGAGACTGGAGGGTATTTGCAGGCGGAGGGGAAAGAGCAGGTGGAGCGGGAGAGAGGGCTGACGTGAAGGTGGCGTAACTGATGCACAAGGTTTCGAAGAGACGGGAGGCAGGAGCGAGGTGGCGCGTGCAGGCCGAGAGGCTGGTTTGCCGAGGAAATTGGACACTTCTTCCTCAGAGATCAGCCGAGGAGGAGAGTCAGGGTGAAAATAGACATGCAGATGTGGAAGGAAGTAGCGGAAACTCAGAACCTGTCTGTGACTTTCTTAGTAGAACTACTTTGGAGTACAGGGTGGCTGGAAGGCCCTGGCAGGCCCAGATTTCAAACAACCCCTGAGGGAATTCATTCGGCGTCTACCAAACCTGAATAAAAAGACTAGAGAACTGTAAATTGGTCCAGTCTTTCTGGAGAGCAGTCTCACAACAAAAGCCATAAAAGTGTTTTCTAGCCTTTGACCCAATAATCCCTCATCTGAGAATAAATACTATGAAAATAAGTGAGAAGGAAATGCACGCTAGTTACAAAGAGATGTTTATTGCTGCTCTGCCGGTAATAAGAAAATTCTGGAAAACACCCAAACGCTCCACAATTGGGAAATGGTTAAGCAAACTATGGAACATGAAGATGAAGGAATATTATATGAGCATTGCAAATGATAAATATGAGCGCTCTGTCAATACATGAGAAAGTGCATGGAAAAATGCTAGGTGAACAAGGCAGAGTATTAAACAGGATGGATAAGTTGATTTCTGCCCGGGAAAATGATGCTTATACAATGGCACGGTTCATAAAAGGTCACTGAATTATGTAAATGGTTGGTGTGAGGAGGGGAAGAGATTTTTTTTTTCCCCTTTAGAAAATTGTTTAAATACACATTTTTAAAAAGAGTTGGCAAGCTGCTGAAGCTAGTCAGCATGTATTTGTAGCGATGCGGATCTGCGAGCCTCTCAGGCAGTCTCCTCCAGAGAAAGAAAAGAGCAGGGGACATTCACAGCCGAAGACCGCTGAGATGGGGGGGTTCGAAGGCAGGGGTCCTAAGAGATGACCAAGCCCTTCTCTGAAATGACTTATTTTGTTACATGTTTTGTTGGGAGTGGGGCAGGGGCAGGGCAGAGCATGAGCCCCTGGGGAGTGGGAGGAGGGGAGAGACTGAACACCCCACGGGAGCTGAAGACTTGTGCTAATGGAAATGAACGAGGGGATCTTTGGGCTCCTGAGTGCTGTGAACCTGGAGGTCATGGAGACAATGAGAATAGCTGAGACGGTGTTGGTGAGGGAGGGTGGACAGAGGTCTACCCTACTCTAGGTCCCTAGAGGAAAAGAGGTTGAAGGATAATGGTATCAGATGAACGTGTCTGCAGAGAACAGAAAGAACGCCGAACACAGTGGTCATTCATCCATGCATTCACCCAATGAAAGCTTCTGAACTCCTACTCTGTGCCAGTAGGCACGGATCTGGGCTCCAGGGCTCGACAGTGAATGACACAGGATTTGTCGCAACAGAGACCGTGTCCCACTGGGAGGACCTGAATGTTTCCCCTACCGCCAGTCTTCAGCTCTCCTTTATGAAGTGAACGTAGAAATTTGATGGATCCAGTTGGTCTTTTAGAGCAGGGGCCATCCAGTGTGCTAGAGCCCATGGGGCCTGTGGAGGGGACTCAGCAGCGCCCGTTGGCCTGCTCCGGGGGTCAGAGCACCAGAGCGACTGGAGAGCTGCTGCCCAACAGGATGAGCAGAATAGAGACAGCAAGGGGTACCATCTTTTCTCGAACCAAGGGGAGAGTAAGAAGAGTGGCACGGGTAGATTTATTCACATGGGAAGTGTTGGGCTGGAGAGCGCGTTTGTGGAATGCTCTTGCCATTTTCCAGGAAGTCATTCATTACCGTGTCCTGGGTCTCTACACAGGGGCATGGCTCCTGACTAGGGACGGTTGGGCCTGGAGAGCTGGAGAAAATCTCAGCTGTGGGACCAGTAGATGGAATAATGGCTACATGGCTGGACTCCCACGTAGTCAACTGCAGTTCGAGTCCCAGACCCAGTGACTTAAAGCTCACGCCAGGTGCATGTGTGTGCATGCCCAAAATCCCCAGAGGAGAATGGAGGAGAAGGAATTGCAGCATGACCATTCCCACTTGGGGGTGATTTCTCACTTCCTGTCTCTGTCTCTCTGAAGAGCGTATGCACCCTATAGCAAAAATCTCTCTAAAAACAGAAAATCTCAGCTGATATTCTTAGGAAGCTTCAAGGGGAGGAAATCGAAGTTGGTCCTGAAAACTGGGCCTCAGGAAGAAAGGAGCTACTTCTGAACCCCTCGGCGATGGCAGGAGCTCTGACTGCTGCCTGGAGCTGCATGCCCTGCGGAGTTCCCTGAAACCTGGGGGCAGAAACAGGGAAACTGACCTGTGTAGGTGTCCCATGGTTTGGCTGGAGGCCGAAGGAACGCTGGGGACTGGAATGCTGGAGGGTGCTGACTGCAGAGCAGGCCGAGGAGGGTGGTGGCCCGAAGAGGCTGCCCAGATGGGGAGCAGGAGCAGTGGTGTGAAGGGGGCTAGGCAGAGACTGCCTCGACGGCTTCACTTTGTCCAGGAGAAAATGGACAAAAGCCTTCAGAGAAAAGGGTGCGTGTCCTGGAGGCAGAGAAAGCCTGAGCGCACAGAGATGGGGCATCTGGCTTGGGGGCTAACCACCCGCACAGGTCATTCTGCTGGTCCACCTGAGGGGTGGCTGGCACTGGAGGCAGGGCGAGGATAGGGTTTCATTCAGTCAGTCAGCACGCCTTTACTGAACTCAAACTGTCCTGGTCCCTATTCCCACTCTGCCAGTACTAGGCTGTCCTTGGACAGGCGCCTTCACTTTTCCAAGTCTCAGTTGCCTCATCTGTAAAATGGACTGAATGCCCTGGAAGGGCGTTCTGAGGATTACAGAAACAAGGTGTGTGCGGGCCTCCAGGACGGCAAGCCAGCGGACCTGCTACAATGTTAAGAACTCCCTCCTTCTGCAGAGGACCAAGATGCAGCCCTCCCCCCTTCCCTCCAGACCGGCTGTAAGGAGGGGAGACGGTAGATAAAAACAAGGGACTGGGGCTGGCTAGAATACAGTGTGGTCGCTGTTAGAATAGTGGCCTGCCTGGGAGCCTGGAGGAGGCAATAATTAGTTCTGCCTGGAAAGGTCAGGGAGGGCTTCCCCGAGGAGAGGACATTGGAGCTGGGCTGTTAAGCAGATCACCTGGCAGAGAAGAGGAAGACAGGCATTACGGGCAGAGTGACCGCCTTGAGCAGAGAAGCAGGGAGGCGTGCACGGGCAGCGAGGCTCTGGGGAGGCAGGCTGTGCTGCGCCCCACAGCCGGCCAGGAGGTGGGAGAAGGCTGGAGGGCCGTTCGGGGCCAGTCTGGGAAGGGCCGGGAGTGCTGGGCTAACGGCGCGGATGTATTCCTGCCGCAGCCGGCCATCCCTGTGCGTTTGTCAGCGAGGGGATGACACGCTCAGGCGAGATGGCTCTGGTGGGACGGTAGGGTGGAGATGAGAGCAGACGCAGGGACTGGCAAGGAGGCTGCGGCTCAGACCTGGCCTGCCACTGCAGCCTCACCGCAGCACTGCGCCCCAACCGTGTCTCGTTTAAGGATGGGGCATCTCTGCAGCAGTTAGTCATCACCGGTGCCCACGGCTTCCAGCTGCTGCCACCGCCACCCGGACGCTTCTTC
>NW_006160052.1:3190505-3218946 GCF_000334495.1 Tupaia belangeri chinensis | reverse complement strand
TCCCAGCTCCTGCCACTGCCACCCGGACGCTTCTACTGCAGACCAGGGGTGTCCTGTGCACACAGTGCCAAGGCACAGGGCCGAGCCCCGCACCTGCCATTCCAGGGGTTCTCTGCGCTCCCCGCAGGTTTGGGGCTGGCAGGAGGTAGCCGTGGTCTCTTTCACGGGAGGAGTAAAAGGACAGTTCCCACCTGTTAGGTTGATTTTCCTTTACAAAAAGGGAGAGCTCTGCTGATGAAGAGCGATAAGTGTCTTTCACTGGTGAGGAAAGGATTTTAATAACGTCTGCTGATGGCTCTTGCCCTGCTCCAGCGAGATACAGAGGCTCATTCTTCTTCCCTTTAATAACCCGGCGCGACCATGCCGTGCAGGGAGCCGCTCTGTCTCCCCCAGCGGCTTGCAGCCTGCCCTCGGGCCCTCGGCCCACCGCCCCCACGTGGGGCCTCTCGGTTCCTCAGTCTCCCTCTCTGTCCTGCTGCTGCTTTCCTCTCCCGTTTTCCTTTCCTTCTCTCCCTTGCTCATTTCTCTGGGAGGATCATGGGCTGGGAGAGAACATATTAACTGGCAACTCAGCCCGAAGAGGGGAATGGACTGGCCAACAGGGGGCGTGCTCCCCATCACCTTGGTGGTGACGCTAGAGGCCAGAGATCTTGCCCAGGACGTCGGCGTTAGCAAACAAAACGTGGCTTTCAGGCTTCATTAGAATCTCCCCTGGCGCTGATTAAAAACAGAGTCCCAGTCCCCACCCTATGCTTCTGCTGTCTAGGTTCAAAAAAGCCGGCCGAACTACAGTTCCCATAAGCCCCTGGGGAGACCCAGGCAGGAGGCAATTGGAAAAACTAGGGTGAGGTTGACAAGTTGCTGCCTCAGACTCTCTGGCTAACCCCAACCTACAGCTCTCCCTCCAACTCCACGTTCTTTCCCAACAACCCACCTGTGTAGATCCTGAATCATTTTGGTGGTTTGGGATTTTTTTTTTTTATTTGCCAGAAGGCATGTGCGCCCAGCAGAGAGAGACAGGGACACCAAGAGACACGGAGGAGAGGGCGAAAGCACCCTCCAACCTGCACGGTCACTCCTCAATCCCTCCTCTTCCCTCTCTCTATCCTGTTGGGGTTTTGGATGTGCATACACACAACTCTGGCATGCTTCCCAAGCCGCTGGGTCCAGCACTGAACTGTGCAGTCGGTCATGTGGGAGCCCGTCCCTTTAACCACTCACCACAAGGTAGGCCTCGTGAGATCCTGAGGCACGTGTTGGGGGTTGTAATAACAGTCACTAACATTTATTGAGTGTGTGCATGAAGAACCGGGCGAGCCCCCCACATGCCATCATCTCGTCCCCTGATCGTGCTGCAAGGTCGCTCTTAAATGACATGCTGGGACTCCGGGCTGGTCAAGGCGGAGCAGGGACTGATCTGCACTGTCAGTCTCCCCAGCCCACACCCTCGCCCCCTCCACGCTGCTCACCAACAAGCACGCTGGAGGTAACTGCAGCAGAGGAGACATTTGGGGCACATCGTTAACTGTTAGGGACACCTTTTTTTTTTTTCCTATAGAAAGTTCAAAAGAAAAGAGTCCTCAGGAGAAAAATGTCTGTTTTCCCAAGGGTTTCCCTTCACCTGGGCTTTTTTTTTTTTTTTTTTGGACTATAGGGCACATGCACTTGCTAGAAAGACAGAGAGAGACAGAGAGACAGAAAGTGAGACATCACCCTCCAGGGGGGTTGGCCACGCTGCAATCCCTTCTCCTCCATTCTCTCAAGATCTTGGGCGTGCACACACATGCGCCTGGCGTGAGTTTAAGCCACCGGGTCCGAGACTCGAACCATCAACTACATGGGAGTCCAGCGACATAGCCATTATGCTAACTGCTGGTCCCCACCTGAGCTTTCTTGTGCTTAGCCCTGCTGTCCCTGCTCCTAAATAACCCTCTCTCCCCTCTCTACCTCAACCCCTACTCTCAACTCACAAACTACCCAGCTTGCCCTGTGTCCTGGGCTCTCGGGCCTGGAACACGTAGATGCTGTTTGATGCCTCCCTCCTGCCTTTGCACAGCTTCCCAGTGACGCCTTCACTGCAGCCTCCCTGGGCTTCATCCCTTGATCGTTTTGGGTTCTATGGCAGCCTCCAGGGCCACTACTATTTCATGCCTGGAAGATTCCCTCATTACCCTCCTAGCTAGACTCGAGTCCTCCAGTACCCTGGGATAGCTCTCGTCAGTCACAGCTTTCAAACCCGCTGTGTCAGACCGAGTTCCCCGGCATGGCCATCCACGCTGAGTCTGAAGTCCCCTGCCACCCACCCTGTGCCTCCTTGCTTCTGCAGTATGAGTTCTCCTTTCCTGTGAGGATGACATAGCACGCTATGCTCTTTCCTGCCACCAGGCCTTGGTTTTCTCAGTTTCCGCCATCAAACAAGGCCCCACTCTCACTTCGTCGAAACCCAACCCTTTGTTTCTTTAATAGCTCAATTCCAAACTCTTTGTCTCCACAAGCTTTCTCTATCTGAGCCTACCTTCCTTACTTTTAATTCCCTGATGTTCAGTGTACACGGTTGGCATCACACACTCTCACGTTTATTTATTTGTTGTCTTAGAATTATTCTAAGGTTGTTCCAGTCTGCGCGTTTTCCTCTCCCCAGCCAGATGCTGTAGGTGTCTGAGAACAATCACCAGACCTCGCTCTTCTCGCCTACACCCCCACCACACAGTGAGTGGCTTTAGTAACTTTGCATTGAATTGAAACAATTCCTAAATGACCATCCCTCTAATTACAATGAATGACTCTCAAGTCCAAAGCCAGCGGAGTGTGTGCTCCGTGGATAGAAAGGATCAGATGATATAATGGGGACAAAGAACACAGCCCTGAAAGGTAGGACACCTGCTTTACAGCCCCACACCCTCTGTGACCAGCCATGTGATCCCAGGCAAGTCACTTCTCTGTCCTGTGGGGTCAGGCCAAATACTCTGTGAGACCTTTTCAGCTTTCCCACAGCCAATGGTCTGGGCTAACCCGTCCACCCCCTCTCCCAGTCAGCGGTCCAGGGCACACGTGACCTCCTAAGCCTCGCTTTACTTACACGTGAAATGGAAACCATGGTAATAGTAGCTAATTTATAGAGTTGTTGCAAGGATTCAATGCAACAATTTGGAAAGCTCTTAGTCAAGAGTCTGGCCCATAGGAAGTAGTCGATAAGTGGTAGCTATTATTAAGTCTCTTAGCCAAGGAGAGGAGAGCGCGATGTGCCCACAGGAGAGGAAGTAGCCATCCCTGGCATTCCGACCCAAGTAGGAAGTCTGAGTCTCCATGAAGCCACTTGAGCTCTGAGGACCTTAGGCTGGTATTCCATGCTAGAGCCCTGCTCAGTGGCCTTGTGTTGGCTGGAGCACCAATGTCCCATGAATGACAGCAGTGCTGGCAGTTGGGGTGACCCTGTTGTATAGTCCCATCGATTTTCCCATTACCCTTTAATACTGTGTATTAAAGGCTTTGCAGATCCACTCTGTTACCTTCTTTCTTTATTATCTCTGGGGTCTGCCCAACTGCTTGGGAGGATTAAATTGCCTGGACGTGATAAACCTCTCTGTAGGGTACAGAACCTCTTCTTAGACAGAACTTGCAAGCCAGGAGCCCCGGAGACCCTCCCGGCTTGCCCCTCAGCTCATGCACTCACTGCAAGGACCCTGTGAGGGGCACGATGCACCTGGGGCTAATTCACACCCTGCCAACTGGAGGAGGGATGTCGGTGGAACCAGGTGTGACCCCTCTGCTAAGGTCGCCTGCCATTACCAGGCCTCAGCCTACTCCTGGTGAGCAACTCTCTTTGCTTGATCCTCCCGTCCCACTCTCCCCAGCTTGCTTCCTGTTGGCCCCACCTGACTCCGCCCAGGTCCCGAGATCCACTTCCGGGTCTTGCTTCCTCACTGCTCTCTTCGCCCAGTGATTCCATTTAGTATTCTAGATCCTAACATACATGTCGCGTCACACAAAGAACCTTATGCAGAACTCAAGTTTATCTTTCTTTTCTCACTTACGGAATGGGAATGAGTCCTCCTGTCAAGGCCAGGGAGACATGAAGTCCATATGGTTCTCTGAGCAGAAGAGGCCAGGGGAACAAGCGCTGTTATTATTTTTGAAGTATAACCAAAGACAATGAGGTTGATATTTCATACTGCAATTCATCTATGCGAATTAATTTTCTCCCATTCACACTGCCAAGCATAACACCAATCAAAGGTGTGCCTACAACCCACTCTCAGTGGGTGTTCCACTCAGCACGTCTCCAACCTCTCAGCGAGTTTGAGGAATGGTCAGAGTTAAGTCTGATGAACAAAACTAAGTGGTCAAACAGAATAACCTTCTCCTCCCTCCCAGTGATAAGGGGATGATTTTATTGTTAAAATGGTATTAAGGGTTGTCTCAATGAGAAGCTAAAAAAAAAAAAAGGTTGAAATAAGTATTACTTTTCAATGTGACAACTTTGAATGGAAATACATGATTAAGTTTAGATCTACTTATATTGGGTCATCGGAAAAGTCATGATGTATTTTTCTGTTTTTCTGTGCAAAAGTGTGTCTTGACTTTTCCGATGACCCAATATATT
The DNA here is from genome assembly GCF_000334495.1 of Tupaia belangeri chinensis. Classification (NCBI taxonomy): domain Eukaryota; kingdom Metazoa; phylum Chordata; class Mammalia; order Scandentia; family Tupaiidae; genus Tupaia; species Tupaia belangeri. The sequence goes on along the minus strand of NW_006160052.1, from coordinate 3,214,343 downwards.
AAGCAAGACTTTTTTGGTGGGAGGTGGAGGAAATCCAACTCAAGCTGGCAGAGGAATAAAAAGTACTTTACTGGCTCAGTAACTGAAACACCCACAGTTAGCGCTTGTCTGGCCACGGCTGGATCTAGGGGATGAAATAATGTGATCAGGGCTTGGTCTCTTACTCGCTCAGCTCTTTTGCCATGCCTTTTGATTTCCCTCTCGAGCAGGCCTTGTGAACATGGTGACTCCTGGCAGCTCAGTCTTCAAATCCAAAGGAGAAAGAGCTTTGCTTTCCCACTAGCTTCAACAAAAACCCCGAATGAACTGTCATGGGCCTGACTGGGGTGATGACGCCTTTTGTTAAAGAGTGCCAATGGCCGTGGGGATAAAATCCCCTAGGTGACCAGGAGCCATATCTTCATTCTTGGATTGGGCATATCCGGTCATATCTGCATTCTCAGATTGACCCCGCATGAAACAAGAATGTGGTGGGGTGGCTCCACAGGGAAAAAATGAGGTCGAGGTATCAGACCAGGGCAAATGTGTGGTCAGTTTAGCAGAAACAACAGATACTCACCATGGACTGCTGCTGCTTCTTCTTTGTTTTTTTTTTTTCCCCTAGAAGGGCGCTTGTACTCGCTAGAGAGAAAAACAAAGGACAAAGAGAGACAAAGAGAGGGGAAGGAGAAATTACTCCCCAAGGCAAATGGTCACACTGCAATCCCTTCTCCTCCATCTCTCCATCTCGTGGGGATTTTGGGCACACACGTACATATGCCTGGAGTGTCTCTTAAGCCACCGGATCTAGGACTCAAACCATGGGCTCAACTGTGTGGGATCTGCTGCCTTAACCATCAGGCCATAGAGCCAGCCCCACTATGGGCTTTTTAAAAGAGTGGGTTTCATAGTTGCCACATTAAACTGAAAGAATCATGAAAGATTCTCTTTTAAAATTGTATGCTATTCTTGTATTACAGTTCATGAAATAAATAGAAATGTAGGTGTCCTGAAAAAGCAATTTATAACTTGAGCAAAAATAAGTTAAGGAAAGGGGGAAAAAACGGCTTTGTAGCCAGCCAGCGTCACGGTGGCTGAGGCAGCTAGCTCTCTCATGGCTGACTGTGTGGCTTAAGATCTGGACCCAGTGGCTTTAAAAACACACTGAATGTGTGTGTGTACCCAAAACACCCTAAGAGAATGGAGGAGAAGGGATTGTGGCATGGACATCCCCTCCAGGAGGTGCTTTCTCACTTTCTCTCTCTCTCTCTCTCTCTCTCTCTCTCTCTCTCTCTCTCTCTCTCTCTCTCTCTCTCTCTCTCTCTCTCTCTCTCTCTCTCTCTCTCCAAGGAGCACACATGCCCTAAGACAAATTTTTTAAAAACCAAGCCAATTAAAAAGGCTTCATTCATTTCTGGTTGCATCTTCCGATGTCCTTGCCCTGAAGGATAGGACACTGGTCTGGAGAGGTTTTCAGGAAGTTCCACCCAATTAGCAAGAGTGTGTGCTCCTGCGTCTCCGCCTTAGGCGATAGCTGCCTGCGTGTTGGACAACGCTCTGTGGTTATGCAACAAAATCATGGTTTTCAAACCGTTTGTAGAAGCAGAACTCTTTTTGCAGATACCATCTTTCTCCCCCAACCGCCCCTCAATTTATTAAACAAATGAAAGCACAACTGCTCTGGATGACTTGAGGTTGGAAACCCAAATCCCACCTGCACAACTTTCTCCTCCCCTTCTCCTGAGCCTCTGATTCATGACTACAGGATCCTGAAGCTCCAGGAAATGCAGTTTGAAAACCACTGGAATCTAGCCTGCTCTCTAGAACTAAGTCTGGGCTTCGGCTTCAGGCCCATAGCTGGACGGGCACAGGGTGGGCATTTCCTGTCAGAGGCCATACCTTCTTCATTTCATTTCATGTCGATGACAACCTGATAAAGTAGCAGTTATTGTCGCGTTTTGTAGATGGGTAGATTGAGGCTCTAACGACACACGGTTGGCAAGATGTGGAATGGCCCTGCAGCCTGGTCTGTCTGGCTTGGACACACCTTGCATATTCGTGGGGAGCTCCCGCATGCCAGGTCTGCACTAGTGCTTTGATATGGAGTACGAAGCCCTGCAGGGGGAAGAAGCCAGGCACCAAAGACCACACACCGTATGTTTTTATATAAATTTCAAAAATACAGCCGTCTGGGAACCAGCAGATGGCATAATGGTTACGTCACTGGACTCCCACGTAGTCAACTGCAGCCTAAGTCCCGGACCCAGTGGCTTAAAACTCACACCGAGAGCGCACATGTATGTGCCTAAAATCCCAAGAGGAGAATGGAGACGGGATTGCAGCATGGCCATCCCCCTGGGAGTGAGTTCTCACTTTCTGTCTCTCCGTCTCTGTCTCTTCAGCAAGCACACGTACCCCATAGCAAAAATCTCTCTCAAAAAAAAATATTTAACCATCTAATCTATAATGATAGAAATCAGAAATAGGTTCCTCTATGTTGGGTGGGGTGGGGTGGGGCAGGGTGGAGTGGGTGGTGACACTGACTGGGAAGGAGATCTAGGGAGCCCTGTGGCACCCTGGCCATGTCCTATTATCTTGACTTGGGTGATGGTTACACGGACCCACACATACATAAAAATTCATAGAGCTGTATATTTAAGATCCGTGTGTTTGGGCCAGTAGGTGAAGAGGTGGTTAAGGTGTTGGATTCCCACATGGCTGACCATGGTATACTGGCTTGAAAAACACAACAAATAGGGGCCAGCAGGTGGCATTATGGTTAAGGCACTGGACTCCCACATGGTCTACCAACAGTTCAAGTCCCAGACCTGGAGGCTTGAAACTCACTCTGAGAGTATATGCACGTGTGACCAAAATCCCAAGAGGAGAAGAGAGAAGGGATTGCAGCATGGCTAGCCATGAGAGGGTGAGTTCTCACTTTCGCTTTCTGTGTTTTTCTGGCAAGTGCGTGTGTCTTATAGCAGAAACCTCCAAAATAATAATAATAATAATAATAAACAGATAAATAAATAAATAAATGATATAAACAATTGTGTGATTTATTATATGGAGCTATGTTTGTTTTTATTTTTAAGCCCTACTCTTATAAACACTGCAAACACGATTGGTTCAGGAAGCTAGCCCAGGGTCAGGACTGGAACCTTCCCAGGGCATGAAACAGCTCTCCTTCACACACAAGCCCATGCATGTCCAGTGACCCTTGGGTGGGAGTGGAAATGTTTGGAAAATGTCAGCCTGGAGAGCTCTGTGGGGCTCAAGATGGCGGCAGGTCATGTCAGATAACCAGGTCCTGCCTTCGCCCCTGCCCTGCCCTGTCCTGCCCTGCCTCCGTCACATCCCGGCCTCCCCCTGCTCGCTGGCTCGCTGTGGGCTCCTTAGCTCTCTCTGAGGTTCTGTGTTTGTGCGGTGACTACAAAGGCCCTCTCTGGGGTGAGAACAGAGCACCCAGCAAGGCACGGGTTCCAAGCCAGGAAAGGGTGAGTAGAGAGACTGTAAGCAGATGAGGGATGAGAAGTCAGGCCTTCCCGGATGCAGGGCCACCTGTCTCCTGCCAGAAAGCCTGCCCCCATACCCAGAGCCTCCTGGGACAGTCCCTGTGCTCTGCTGAGAGCCCTCCAGGGACCACTTCTGTCTAAACCTGGCCTGGGTCCTTGGCCTTTTCCCTTACATGATAAAAGCTGCTTCTATTTTTAGGTTCCATTGTAAGGGAGACCCTGGGATTTGGGCCAGGGATCCAGGGAGCTAGGAAACCACAGTCCCAGGGGCCGAATCAGAAGAATAACTGAGTGGATAAGGCAGCAGCAACCTTGGCATCAGTTGGGTATGTCTCTGAGTCCAATGATGAATCACTGTGGGGACCCAAGCAGGCCCTGGGTCCAGGGCTATGTGGGTGCTGGGCTAGGGTCACGTTCAGAGTGAAAGCCCTGACCCCAGGGCCCTCCTGATCAAACTATCCCCCAGGAAGCTTTAGAAACACGACTCCAATCCCAATCTGGCCACATCACCCTTCCTCTTCAGATTCTTCAATGCCTCCCCTTCCACCTAACAGCAAAGGGAAACCAATGGTTGGTTTTAGGCTGGAAAGTCAGTGTGTGATAGAGCAAGTCTCAAAGGTGAGTGGGATTCCAGCAAGTGAGCAGCGAGCCCACTGCCAGGATCCAGGAGATGGGCTGGGAGCACCGAGCAGTGCGGGCTCCCCCAGTCAGGGCTGGACCAGGGGGTTTGGACTTCATGTAGATACACAGGCAGTGAGTGACAATTCTGGAGCAGAAACATAACCTGGCCCTGGCACTTTTTTTAGACAGAATTATTTTTGCTATAGGGTGTGTGCACTCGTCAGAGACAGAGAGAGAGAGAGACAGAAAGTGAGAAATCACTCTACAGAAGAGATGGCCACACCACAATCCTTTTTACTCCATTCTCCTGTCAGCATGTACACACATGTGCCCAGAGTGAGTTTTAAGCCACTGGGTACAAGACTCGAACCATGGTCAACTGCATGGGAGTCCAGTGATATAACTGTTATGCTATCTGCTGGTCCCAGGGTATTGAAAAAAAAAATCGTAACAAAAAAAGAAAAAAAAAAATCACTGCATACAGGGTGATCCAGGGAAGTAAAGAGGCTGGAGGCAGCAAGATTCATTCATTCAACAAGCATGATTGAGCACCTACTATGTGGCAGGACGGTGGTGGGTCCTGAGGAAACAGTGGCAAATAGGATGGAAATCCTGGTCTCCTGAGCTTTACCATCAACAGAAAGAACCACTATTGAAGGGGAACTCGCCGACGAGCTGAGCAATGTGAAGGAACAGTGTCCGACGATCTGGTGGGAGAACTCATCAGGGAGATTTACCTGGGTGAGGCGGGGGCGGGGGGAGAGGCTTGGCCTGTGGCAAAACCCACCTATTGTTTCAAAGATAGCTCTTGGACCAACCAGTTAATGTGGTGGCTAAAGAGGCTGGGTCCCATATGGCCAGCTACACGGATTGAGTCCCAGAGCCAGCAGCTTGAAAACGCATCAGGCACACGTGCATATGTGCACACAAAATGCCAAGGGGAGAATGGAGGAGGAGGGATTGTGGTGTGACGAGTCCATCTGGGGGTGCTTTCTCACTCTGTCTCTCTCTGTCTCCCTCTGGCGAGTGCACATGCCCTGTAGCAAATTAAAATAAATAAATGATGGTCCCTCCGGCTACAGGAGGAGATGTGGCGGTTGAGAGGGATGCGGGGCAGTGATCAGGAGGGCACCATGAAGCCAGAAAAAGACAATGGAGACCCGAGCCAGATTGCAGCCGGGACAGAGAGTGGCTGATTCCAGAACCCTTGGGGAGACAGAATCTGCAGGACCCAGTGGGGGAGGGAGAGAAGCCAGGGGCACCCCAGGGTCCTGGCTTGAGGGTGACCGCAGGAGGCCAGAGAAAGCCTCTTTCCCCCTTTAATCCCTTCTGAACACTCAGTCATAGGTTCTGAGCTTTGCCTTTAACTGGATAATAAATAACTTGAAGCAAAATACCAAGTCTTGCTTTGCCCTGGACAGCACCCACTCTAGGCCTTTCCAGGTAAGAGATACTCAATAGAGGGCAGCATAGTGGTTAAGGTGCTGGGCTCCAACGTGGTTAATCGTGGTTCAATTCCTGGACCTGGCAGCTCGAAACTCATGCCAAGCACATGTGTATGTGTGCCCCAAATCCCAAGGGGAGAATGAAAGGGAAGGGATTGCAATATGGCCATCCCCCCTCTGGGGGGGTGATTTCTCACTTCCTCTCTCTCTCTCTGTATCTCTCTGTCTCTCTGGAGAGCACACTTGTCCTATAGCAAAAATCTCTCTCTTTAAAAGAAGAGGTGCTCGGGACCAGCTGTTAGCGTAATGGCTATGTTGTTGGACTCTTATGTAACCGACCATGGTTCGAGTCCCGGGTCCAGTGACTTAAACTCACGCCGGGCGCGTGTGCATGCGTGCCCAAGATTCCAAGAGGAGAATGGAGGAGAAGGGATTGTGGCGTGGCCATCCCCTCTGGGGGGTGACTTCTCGCTTTCTGTCTCTCCGTCTCTCTCTCTCTGTCTTTCTGGCGAGCGCATGCGCCCTATAGCAAAAACCTCTCCAAAAAAAAAAGAAGAGGCGCTCAATAAATAGCTGCTTTCTAGATGCATGGTAACTACTGAAGGAACATTTTAATTGGCCCTAATTGTGGCCAGTCATCGCCAGATTTAGTTCCCCTTCTCTCCCTCTGCCCTGCCTCCCCCCTTGTGACAAGCAGAGCCCAGGGGCAAGGGGCAGAAGTGGCCTGTGGGCACAGTGCCACCTGGAATACTTAAAACATGAATTGCGAGTCAAGTGGCCCCTCTCACAGTTAATCGATGGCAGCATATCCTGATCGCTTTCATTATTATTATTTTCTTATGCATGTGTGATCGGGAGATTTATTGTTGAGGCTACAGAGGCAAAATCAATTATTCATGTTATAAATTAGAAAATGATTTATGTCTACAGGAGACGGGGCCTCAGCGAGCCGAGCCCATTACAGATAAGCTTTGCTGAAAGGACCAAGATTTATCTGTAAACTTCACAAATTGCAGCTCGCCAATCCAGCCCTGTTCCCAGCCCCTCCCCCAGGGCACCCATCCCTCTTCCTGAGTCATTCTGTCTTTTCCTGTCGTCCACCTTCCCCTTGACTCCTGTTTCCTCTCCCCGACCCCCCGACTTCTCTTTGTTCTTCCTTCCTGTTTTTTACCTTTGACAAATGCCCCATCTTGTGTTCGTATCCCTTTTGGGGGAAAACACTCTTGAAGCTTCTAAATAAACTTCCTGGTCTCTGGGTATAGCCTGCCCTAGACAGAGAAGAGTTATGTAACAGATTGAGCAAGAATTCCTGGTTCAGTTCATGGCAGAGCAGGTGAGAGGGTGAAGGACTGAACCACATTTCCAGGAGCGGCTAACTCCTGCCTCCGGTAATGGACAGTCAGGCCCCAGCATGCCTTCCGTCTTTCCCCAAGCTCTTCCCAGAAATCATGGCTTTCCAACGAGAAGCAGCGTGATACCACGGAAAGCTCGTGGCTTTGGAGTCCATAGGCGGGGCCTGAATCCTAGTGTGCAGTAACAGCGTGCTCCTAGGCTAGTCGCTTATGCTCTCCGGGACTTGGTTTCTGCATCTTCAAATGGGTGTCCAGCATCAGCTCTAACGCACGGGATTGTTGAAGGCTTGGAGTTACAAAAACGGCAGCCCAGCATTGTGAATGGCACAGGGAATGCCTCTGAGACGTTAGTTTCATGTGGGGGGACAAAGGATTTCAAGCAGAGCACCCTGGCCCTGGCCCTCGCTTTTCCACTCTGTGGAATGCCTGCACTGTCCTGGACTTCAAGGAGAAATTGAGCTGGGATCCTGAGGCTAAAGGGACAGTCTGTCCCAATGACAGCCACCTCCAGTGATGGCATCATGGGCAAAGGGAAAGGCACTGCCCTAAGGGTCGGAAAGCTAGGGTTACAGTCTTGCTGTCTCTCAGGACCTGGGACCATTGTGGGATGGCTTTAGTGATGTCCCAGATCTTGGACATCCAGGTTTTGGACAAAGAATGGAATTAAATGCACCAATAGTGAAAGCAAAGGGAGTTTATTAAGTAGAAGTGAAAGTATACTCCCAAGAGGTAAGAGCAGGCCTGAGAAAGAGTGGCTCAAGGGCCCTGGTAGTTACTTTCCATGGGGTTTGTAACTTCTTAACCAGTGTCCTGTCAGTTGACAATTGGCTGGGCCACTGATTGCTTTCATCCCATTGGCTCTATCACATGTGGCTGGGCCCATTGACTCATCTCATTGGCTAATAGCAACTGTGGCTTAATCAGCTAGACATCCCCCCACTGGGAATCCCCCACCTACATTACCTTGAGTGGGGAATCTTCTGCCCTGATCAGCTTTTCTATAGCCACATAGGCAGCTGCTCCAGCCCCCTTACCCACTTCCATTTTCTAGCTTTTTTTCCTGCCTCAGGACCAGGGCAGGCCACTTTCTATCCGAGTCTCACTTTCCCGCATGTCAAATGGGAATGATCATACTTGCCCTGCCTGCTTCATGCTTCATGGGTCATTGCCTCAAATGAAATGAGGGTTTCTTCCTTTCTCTTTCTTCCTTTCTCTCTTTCTTTCTTTCTTCCTTCCTTCCTTCCTTCCTTCTCTTTCTTTCTTTCTTTTTTTCTTTCTCTTCTTTTCTTCTTGTTTTTAAAATTGTATTGGTTTATCTCTTCTAGGAGTGAGAGAGACAGAAAGAGAAAAAGTCAAGAAACTGCCTTAAGGATGTCTTGATGCCATAATCCACTGCCAGCTTCAGCCAGCCCTGGATCATGGGCACGTGTGTGCCAGCATACTCAGGGAGGTGTCTAGATGAGAACCCAGAACCTTCCCATGTGACCAGCCTCACAGATTATTCAACAATGTTTTACTGCCATAGCCAGACCCTAAGAAAAGCAATCTTAGCAATAATCATGATAAAAAAAATCTCATAGTGTTTTTTTCCCCCTAGATAATGTTATAGGAGAAAACTGGCAGAAAAAGAGAGAGATTTGGGTCATTGGGAGGCCAAATGCAGCAGAAAGTCACTTAAGAAGACTCATTCTCTCAAATAATTGAGTAAATGCTCCTAAAATGAATGCCCAGACGTGGCTCCAGAATCCTCTGAGGTTCTTCATATGTCATCGTGTGCTGTGGTGGCCCTGCCAACCCAGTGATGCCTGGGCCTAGCCTCATGGACTCATAGATATGAAGCTAATATGATGGCACAGGGCACTCTGGAGTCTGGCTTGGTATCATGACAAGAAGTGCTAGCTCCAGAGAGGTCAGCTTTACTATGTTCCTGGTATGTGCCATGCACAGGGGGTACCAGTGAGTGAACCGTGAACAGGGGCTGCCCTCAGAGTTGACAGTCTAGTGGAGGAGACAGATGGAAAACGTGCCTGTGAGTCTGTATGTTCCAAACGGTGATAAAGAAGTATAGGGAATGAGGAGATCCAAGCAGGGGCATCGGCCAAGTCTCCCAGTAGGATGTGAATCAAGACTTAAGCAAGGCCCAAAGGGCCAGAAATCAAGCAGGCGTTTATAATATTAGAGTATCTGTGTCCACCCCAAAATTCATACATGGAACCCTAATCCCCAATGTGATGGTATTGGGAGGTCACGAGGGTGGAACTCTTTTTTTTTTTTTTTTTTGGAGAAGTTTTTGCTATAGGGCGCATGCACTCGCCAGAAAGACAGAGAGACAGAAAGAGAGAAATCATCCCCGGGGGGGTGCGGGGGATGGCCATGCCGCAATCCTTTCTCCTCCATTCTCCTCTCGGGATCTTGGGCGGGCACGCAAATGTGCCCAGCGTGAGTTTAAGCCACCGGGTCTAGGAATCAAACCGTGGTCAACTACATGAGAGTCCAGTGACAAAGCCATTATGCCAACTGCTGGCCCTGAGGGTGGAACTCTTATAAGTGGAGTTAGTGCCCTTATGAAAGAGGCTCTAGAGCACTCCTTCACCCTCCACCATCTGAGGACACAGCAAGAAGACAGCTCTCTATGAACCAGGAAGCACCTCCACCCAGTATGGAATCTGCCAGTGCATTGATCTTGGATTCTTGAGCCTCCAAAACTGTAAGAAATAAATTTCTGTTATTTATAAGCCACCCAGTTTGTGACATTCTGTTATAGTCATCCAAATAAGACAGGGTTACTAGAGAAAAGGTACTGGCGGGGGGAGACTACATGAATCTTGTGTAGGAAAGGGCATGGAGAGTGAGAGCAAGCAAAGCAAGTCAGGGTGGTTGGAATGCATTGAGCAAGGAGGCAAGTGATTTGGGGTAAGGTGGGGAGGCAGACCTGGGTCAGCTTTTGGAGAGAGTCCAAATTGCCTCCAGCCCCCCAACAAAGAACCTGCCTGCTTTTTGGTGATTGTCTTACTGAAACCTGATCCTAGAGGCAGAGCCCTGACCTGGGAGACTGAGCCCTATCTTCCTCCAAGGGGCTGGGACCTTGGTGTCTGCTGAGTTTCCTCCCTTAAGGGATTTAGTATTGAAAGACAGAGCTCTCTACCTCTACCCCAGAAGATCATGGAAGACTAGATTCCAGGTTCCCTGATACTATGGTTTGGATAATGACTTGTCCCCCAAAAGTTCATGCCTTCAAATTCGGTCTCAGTGGGAAGTGGTTGGATTATGGATTTGCCAGTTCATGAATGAATTAATGATGTCTTACGAAAGAACTAGTGAGTTCTAGTTCTCATGAGAGCAGGGTATTATAAAAGTGAGCTGCACTCTGGACACACTAGCCCATCTCTCTGTTTCTGTCAATTATGTAGGATGACCAGATGTCAGCCTTATGCCTTTGGACTTTCCAGTCACAAGAATCATGAGTCAAATAAACCTCTATTTACTTATGTATCAGTTGGTCTCAAGTGTTTCTGCTAGTAACACAATAATGGATTAAGACACCTAAATTTCTACAAATTTAGGCACTCAGCACTTCCATCAGAACCCTGGACTCTCTCCGCATTTCCATCAGAGCCTGCCCCTGTGGGTCCCAAGGCTTGAAATCAACTTTTCCTGACTATCCGTAACTCTTTCCTAAGGTCCTGATACCTGCTTTTTCAGTTGACAGGAACCCTGTGAGTTTTTATATAGTTTATAAGCCCTCTGGCCTGACACAGGTGAGAACCACATTCTCCAGAGCTAGTCCTGAGTGCCTATTGAGACACACAAGTCTTCTGGTGCTCCCCTACTGCTGACCAAGAAGCCTTAGGCAAATTATACTTCTTTCTAATTCTCTAAAGACAGATGTCAGATATTTTCTCCAGAAATCCCACCCACCTTAAACCCCAGATTAGATGAGCCCATTTCTCATCTCCATTCTCCACTGGGTCCCCTTAAGCCATGCCTATGGTAAGGTTGAACGTCATCGGCATGGCAGCGAAGGCCCTAGAAGTGGGGTCCCAGCCTCTCCACCATGTCCCCTGTCTTGCCTGTCCTCCAGCAGGACTAACTGCCATGCACTGTCCCACCTTCACACCTTCCATAAGCCCCTCATCACCACCAGAACATGGTGGTGCTTCATGGTCCAGTTCATCACCCCACGAGGCCCCTGTAGGAAAGAGGGCAGCCCCGTGTAGCAGTGAGAGCTCCGGCTTAAAGCTCAGCTTTTTTCCTTAGTGCTGTGTGCCCTGTCTCAGGATGGAAGCTCTCAGAGCCCCAGTCTCTCCATAACTGAAATGTGGACATTCCCATCTTCCTCCTGGTAACTACCATCTACCTAGTTGGGCAAAGAGCTAGGACTGGGGGTTCAAACCCAGTTAAGGAGACGGATGAAGATTTGAATCCAGGCGAGGAGACGAAAGCCACATTTCTGGATGAGGGTCTCCGGGTCAGAAAGCATGCAGTGGAACAGGGTCTTACTGCGTCAGTGGAGCAGGTGCAGTGCCCCACATGAGAGGACGCCTGTGAAAATGCAGCGTAGGTCTTGGACCGATTGCTGTTCTACCGTGGTTATCGTCGTCTCTGGTGGATCAAGGAAGGAAACTGGGGACTTAGGAAGGAAGAGAAGGTCATAGACCCAGGACTCATCACAGGCACCAGCAGTTGCCCCCAGGACACCAACCAGCCTGGATCAGAATGGCAGCCTCGGTCCTGCTAGAGAGGAGAGTGCAGGAGGCTGATGAACTAGCTTTGGCAACGCTTGGTTACCTTGTCCTGCCAATAAAGTCACCAGGATTGAAAAATGGAACCGACTCCCTCTCTTGCCCTTGTCCTCGGGTGTTCTATGTGTCTGAGCTCTGTCCTTTTTGCTGCCAAATTACTTTCACTTCGCCTCGCTCTGAAAAGCTGGTGGTGAAATGCACCCCACCCCGCCCCAGTGTGGGTAACGCAGCTACACCTTGTTGTGTTAAGAGTGCGGACGGTGCTGGAACTGAAGGTGGCCTCATGGGGAGGGAGGATGGGGCTGAAGACAAGGGGCCTATCTGGTCTCTTGTCCCAGGCAAGAGACTACCTCGGAGCCTTTATTCAAAGACTGCATGGAGTCAGTGTAACGTGGGGTTCACAAGCACAGACTTACTGCGGGCATCATCCGGGTTCTGCTGCCCAGCCGCTGTGTGGCTTTCGGCAAGTACAGTTAACTTCTCTGAGCCCGAGGGTACTCGTGTGAAAAATGAGGGAGATAATATCTACCTTACAGAGTTATTGTGAGGATTAAAGTTATTTGTGTAACAGAATGCCTGACATTTTTATAACTGCTCAGTAAGTGCTAGCCATTATGATTATTAATAACTCTCCCAGGCAAAGCTCCTGCTTTCTCTCTGAACTGTGAGAGACGCCTGGGAATCACAATAAAGCAGACCAGGAAAAAGAAAGTTGGGAGAAAAGAGATTGGTATGGGGAGATCATTATGGCGGAGGAGACAGTAGGCTTGTGTAAGAAGGAGGCTGCCCAAGCCCCAGGGCCCTACCTCAAACCCCCTCAGCATGCCCTCGCTCTGGGAGTGGGCAGAACAGAGCGGCCGACATGGTCTATCCTGCCAGGCCTATGGGGATGCAGGAGGTCTTGCAAAGACCGACTCGGCCAGGCTGAGGGTAGCTGCAGCAGGGCCTGAGTGTTTCCTCTTGAGAAGGGTCCCTAGGCCTCTGTGCAGAAGAAAGCCTGGTACAAATGCAATAAATGCTTAATACATTTTTGTTGAAAGGAAAGAAGGGCATTGACAGGGAGGATGCGCGAGAACATGACGAAAGAAGGGAGGCGATGCAGTGTGGGGCACGACACCCCCAGCTGAGTGGGCTGCGTTTGCACGGTCAGTGCACCACCTTGTCTGGTCCCAGATTGCTGTGCTGGTAGGAATTCGATAGGCAAAACTCGGAACCTACAGAGGGAGGTCAGGAGGAGAGAGGAGTGGATGGGGACGAGGACAATCCTCTATGTTCTAAAACAAAGAGCTCTTTACTGTGCAATTAAAAAATGAAAAATCACGGGACCAGCAGTTAGCCTAATGGCTGTGTTGCCAGACTCCCATGTAGGCGACCAGGGTTCGAGTCCTGGACTCCGTGGCTTAAAATCACACCAGGTGCTAGGAGCCAGCAGTTGTAGTAATGGCTATGTCGCTGGACTCCCACGTAGTCGACCGCAGTTCGTGTCCCGGACCCGGTGGCTTAAAACTCACGCCGGGGGCGTGTGTGTGCGCGCCCAAGATCCCGAGAGGAGAATGGAGGAGAAGGGATTGCAGCGTGCCCATCCCCTCTGGGGGGTGATTTCTCGCTTTCTGTCTCTCTGTCTCTCTCTGTCTGTCTGGCGAGCGCACACGCCCTATAGCGAAAACCTCTCAAAAAAAAATATCACGCAGGTACATGTGTGTGCGTGCCTAAGATCCCGAGAGAATGGAGGAGAAGGGATTGTGGCATGGCCATCCTCCCTGGGGAGTGATTTCTCACTTTCTGTCTCTCTCTGTCTTTCTGGCGAGCATATGTGCCCGATAGCAAAAACCTCTACGAAAAAAGAAAAAGAAAAACCAGGACTATTAGATAGTGTAATGGTTATGTTGCTGGACTCCCACATGGCTGACTGCGGTTTGAATCCTGGATCTGGAGGCTTGAAACACACTGAGCACGAGTGCATGTGTGCCTAAGATCCCAAGAACAGAATAGAGGAGAAGGGATTGCAGTGTGGCCATCCCCGCTGCGGGGTGGGGGTGGGGGTGATTTCTTGCTTTTTGCCTCTGCTCTCTGGCAAGAGCACATGCCCTATAGCAAAAATCTTTCTTGAAAAAAAAAAAATAGTAATAAAAAAGAAAAAAAAAAAAAAAAGGCCCAGGAGTCAAATCGTGGCTCACTGCAAAGCCGACCCACATGGAAGGTCCTAGGTTCACATTTGGAGACCTCCCTGAGTTCTCTGACATGCACATGCCAGCCATGTAGGCCAGCTGAAGCTGGGCGTGGATTGTGACACGAAGACCCTGTCAGTCTGCTACATCTCTTTATCTCTGTCACTCAGGAAGAAATAAAGTTAAACAAATTAAAAGTCTAGGGGGAAAAAGGAAGAGAAGCAGCTCTGCTCTGTGCGCTGTGCGCTGGGGTCTGATCACTCCCCACCTGCCCAGAGCCTGCAGCTGGTCCCCACCCAGAGGCACAGATCCCGGCAAGCCCTGCGGCCCCCTCACTCCCAGCACGGGCCTCAGGCGGGGCAGCAGGTAGGAGCTAAGAGCTCCCAGGCCGCTGCCTGCCTTCCCCCTCCTCTGACCCCACGTGCCTCTTCAGCTGCCATCCGCTCCTTTCCCTGCTTCACTGCCCAAGCAGCTCATCAGCACGCTGTCCCTCAGGCTCCCAGCTTTCTACGCCTTTGCGGCGTGGCCTGGTTCACCCTCCGGAGAAGCTGTTGTCGGAAACCTCCCACCTCCTGAACTGCCTCTTCCCTGGCCTCTGCTCTGGCTGAGCTCCCCTCCCCTCCACCAACACACCCCACCTCCACCAGCAGTAGCCGCTCCCACCTTGGCCCCATTAGTTTCTGTTTTCTAAAGAACTATTTATTTAATTTTATTTATTATTATTTTAATTTGCTATAGGGCACGTGTGCTCACCAGAGAGAGAGAAAGAGAGGGAAAACAAGCTGCCAGGTCCGGGACTCGAACTGTGGTCTGCCATATGGGAGTCCAGCACCTTAACCAACATGTCCTCTGCTGGCCCCTGGCTCCATTGGTTTTGAATTAAATCAGAATATCTGGCTCTGTTCTGAGCGTTGCTGAGACAGCCAGAGTCACAATAGAAGACCTGCCCGAGCCACCTACCAATCTGATCGCATCCTTGGCCTAGAATATTTTCCGTTCCCCATTCTACCTTCCGCCTTCTCCACCTGACAGCCTACAGATGATGCTTCTGAAAGCCCCTAGTTTCACTTACCTTTTCCCATATGGATTTTACATAGGACCCAGCTCACATGCCACCTCCTCCATGATGCCGTCCCAGGGCTCAGCCACCAGAACTACTCACCAGCACTTTGGTTTTTTCTTCATTCGTCAAGCACACATGTGCGAGAGAGGGGTGGAGAGAGCACCCTCCGTGGGGTCTGGTCACACCATGATCCTCCTTCTGCTGTCCTCAGCCAGTCAGATCTCGGCCACTCACACACATACCCTGCGTGTTTTAGGCTGACCAGGCCCAAGCTGTGCACTGCGGGATCCACGTGGGCTCCGGCTCTCCTGAGCAGGGCTTCACCGCCATGCACAGGGCCAGCTGCCCGGCACTGTGCTCTGGCAGTTGTAAGTCACAGGCTCCTGCAGTAGAGTCGTCTCACATTGGCCTCCCCATCCCACACCGACTCTAATTTCATAAACAGGGACCCCCCCTTAATCTATCTCTGAACCCTTGGCACTTAACTTGTTGTCTGGAACGTGGGGAGTACTAACATATTGATTGAGTTGACTAAATGGTGGGCACTTACAGTTTGATTGGGTTACCAGGCACTCAGTTCTCTTAGAAGATGAAAAATTGTGCAGGTAAGAAAGACAATGTGGGGGCCAGCAGGTGGCGTGGTGGGTAAGGCACTGGATTCCTACCTGCCCAACCGTGGTTCGAGTCCCAGACCTGGTGGCTTGGTTTCTCACTTTTCTCTGCAGCCCTGTGGACTCTGGTACACACAGGGAACAGGGAACAGCCCCCTACGTGCAATTCTCACTGTCCTTGTAACCCCGCACTGTCATGGCATTCTCACAGCCATTCTCACTTCTCAGGAGTCAGCTCAGCTCCTACTAAGACCTCAGCATCTTTTTATCCATAGGTATATCACAGGCATAGAGAGTCACTGGGTACCTTCCCCACCCTACACACACACACACGCACACACACACACACACACACATGCACACACACGCACACACACACATCTTCTAATTTGTATACTTGATTGCTCGCTTTTTTCAAAGTGTTTTTTTTAATCTCTCTCTCTCTCTCTTTAGAGAACTTTTTGCTATAGGATGCGCATGCTTGCCAGAAAGAGAGACCGAGAGGCAGAAAGTGAAAAATCACCCCCTAGGGAGACTGACCACACCGCAAACCCCTTCTCTTCCGTTCTCTTCTTAGGATTTTGGGCATGCACACACAAGCACCTGGGTCCAGGACTTGAACCACAGTCAACTACGTGGGAGTCCAGCGATATAATCATTATGCCATCTGCTGGTTCCAAGAGAGGCATTTAAAAAATTATTTGTATTTATTTATTTTATTTCCAAAGAACATATGCACTCACGAAAGAGTGAGAGAGAGAAAGCACCGTGAACAGGGCATGGTGAGGGCACAATCCTTTTTTCTTCCATTCCTTCTTTCTCGTCAGTATTCTGGGCAAGTGCACACACGCGTCCTGTTTTGTGTTTTTGTTTTTGTTTTTGTTTTTTGAGAGAGGTTATGCTATAGGGTGCGTGTGCTCACCAGAAAAACAGAGAGAGACAGAAGGTGAGAAATCGCCCCCAGGGGGGATGGTCATGCCACAATCCATTCTCCTCTCGGGATCTTGGGCACGCACGCACACATGCCCAGTGTGAGTTTAAGCCACCGGGTCCGGGCTCGAACCATAGTCGACTACATGGGAGTCCAGCGACATAGCCATTGCACTAACTGCTGGTTCCTCCCGGGTGTTTTTCAAGTCACTGGGCCAGGATTCACACTGTGGCTGGCCATGTGGGATGTGGCTCCCAAGGCACAGTGGTTAGCCACTGTGCAATGCAGATGGCCTTCTCTTTAAAGAAACAACATACGGGGCCAGCAGGTGGTGTGGAGGCTAAGGTGGCTGGATCCCACATGGCTGACTGAGTGGTTTGAGTTCCGGACCAGAGGCTTGAAAAACACACTGGGTGCATGTGCATGCCAAGAGGAGAGTGGAGGAGGAGGGACTGTGATGTGGCCATCCCCTCTGGAGGGTGGCTTCTCATTTTCGCTTTCTCTCTGTTTTGGGTGGGTACATGCACCCTACGGCCAACATCTAAATAAAAACAAATTAAAAATAAATGTAATTTTAACCCATTTGTCTGCATAAGCACCAGGAAATAATTTAATTCGGGACAGTGTTATCTTCTTCCCTTTTCCAGTTTCTTTCTTCCTTGTCCCTGACATGTTCAGGTGAAAAGCCTCAGACATTTTTGCTTCATCTGATTGACTTCTTCCCCATCGCCCATCTGTGGGTTCACTCGGGGATGTTTCTGGATTTATCCCTCCTTCCACTCTTAGCTCCACTAACAGGCTCTGGGTTCTCACGACCTCATAGCTGAAGGTCAGCCCTTACGGCACAATAGAGCAGGAAAGGAAATTAGAAGTCACAGTCCAAACTGTTCACTTGGAAGATGGGGAAACCGAGGCTCAGAAGTGCCTGAACTTCCCAGTGTTGACCGAGAGCGTGAGCACCCCACCAGGGCAGGTATGTCTGCCTTAAGCAACTGTGCTCCCAGGGTCCGACCAAGCAGCATGTGACCTCGAGCTCAGCAGACAGTGGTAACTGACACCCGGGTGCAGAGCTGGGGCCCCCCACCTGCCACTGCCATGGCTGCCTGGGCTCCAGGGCCAGCTCACCCTTGAATCCAAACCTGCTTTAACACAACACTCAGCAACTGGGTCCAGGCTGTTCACTTGCTTCAGAATTTCAAATGTCTTTATTTATTACCTTGTAAGAAACATACTTTCTTCCCTTCTTAGATTAGATAGGCATTCATTTTTTTCTCCGTCCCTCTCCTAAAAATCAAATAGTGTAAATTGTTAAGGGTGATACACAAAAAAGGAAAGAGTTTGACATCCTAGATTCTTGGAAATCCAGACCTGATCTCCTGACCAAGGATCCCAGGCCAGGAAGTGAAGAGCTGCCTGAACCAGCCTGACAGGAATGAGGAGGGGAGGTTCAGAAGGGGGTGCAGGGCCAGGCAGTGGAGGGCAAGAGGTACCAGGGCTGAGAGAGCCTTAGCCTTGTCTGGAAAGGCAGGGGTCAAGAGCCGGGATCTGTCCCATCATTGAGCTCTGACCAGGGCTCATCAAAATGAGAGGTTAGGACAGGTTAGGTTTTCAAAATGGAAACGGGGGTGGTTTCCCATGATTGGTGTCTCCCCCGAGTGCTCCTCTCTTGGGGTCTGGAACTACATTACTGTAGGGAGGAGAGTCTACATGGACCCTTATGCCTGGAGTCAAACTCCCAAGACTGGGCCTCTCCCTCCCTGTTAGCTTGCTAGGCTGCCATGACAAAGTGCCACAGACTGGGTGGCCCGAACAGCAGCCCCTGTTCTCCACAGCCCTGGAGGAAGCACAGACCAGCACGTCGGCAGCGCTGGTCTCTCCGAAGGCCGCTCTGTGTGGCTCGTGGACGGCCATCTCTTCCCTATGTCTTTGCATGGTCTTCCCTCTTACCTGTGTCCCAATTTCTCCTTTTCACACAGACCTTTTTATTGGATTATGGCCCATCCTAATGACCTAATTTTAACTCAGTTACCTCCTTAAGTAACCTATCTCCAAAAACAGTCACGTTATGAGGTCTTGGGATTTGGCCTGCAAAGCACGCACCTGGCGGGAGCAGTTTGGAGGGTGGTGCCCAGGGTGGTACGGATACAGGAGCAAGGCCACAGAGGACCTCCCTGGCTTCCCCTTCACATATGCCCACAGGAAGTGAAGACTTGGAAGTGAACAGCAGTTGGCGACTGCCTGCAGGTTCAGGAGTTTTCAGCTAAAGAGTTTTTAGCGGTCACTGCTTCTGGGACGGTGGCAGCAGCAGACAAGTTCATCACTGTCCTTGGAAAGGCAAGCCCACCTTGGATGGGAATATCCAAAGGCCCACCTGGGCATGAGACCGAGCTTGTTGTCCCTCTCACATGGGCTGAGGGACAATGGGCAGCAGAAAGCTCTCTAAGCATGCGTTGGGGGCCAGAGAAGCAGCCTCCTCAGAGGACCAAGATGGTGGGAAGTAGAATGGGCAGCAGATCCAAAGACCCCGGGAGCAGAGACGTGGAGGCAGACCAAGCTGACAGCTCTGGCTAATGGCTTCCCTGATTTACGCCCCTTACCCTGCAATTTTGGAGTCCTGCTCACTCTGACTCTTTTTTTTTTTTGGGGGTTTTTTTTTTTTTTTTTTTTTTTTTTGAGAGGTTTTCGCTATAGGGCACGTGCACTCGCCAGACAGACTAGAGAGAGACAGAGAGACAGAAAGCGAGAAATCACCCCCCAGGGGGGATGGTCACACTGCAATCCCTTCTCCATTCTCCTCTCGGGATCTTGGGCACGCACGCACATGCGCCTGGCATGAGTTTTAAGCCACCAGGTCTGGGATGCGAACCATGGTCGACTACGTGGGAGTCCAGCAACATAGCCATTACGTTAACTGCTGGTTCCCCTCACTCTGACTCTTGACTTAGCCATGTAATTTGCTTTGTCCGGTGAAATGTTAGCAAACATATTTCCAAACAGAACCTTGAGAAGTACCTATGTGTTTCCATTCCTTGCACAATTGGGCTTGTCGGCCATGCACCTCTGCCATGCCATGCCGTAAGAACACGTACCCGTCTGGGCTAACTGCTGAGCCCCGATAGCCAGTGGATCCTCCCATTCATCCAGGCACCCAACCCTTCCAGTTGAGGCTACCCTAGATCAGTCAACAGTAAGTCAACTTCCCCACAAATGCGAAAGAACCCAGCCATGAGCAGAAACCCTCCCAGCTGAGTCCAGCCTTGCTCACTATCCCACAGCAATCTACATAAATGCTTATTGGTTTATATTTTTTGGTTGTTTTTTTTGTTTGTTTGTTTGTTTTTGTTTGCTTTTTTTGTAGAGGTTTTTTCCTATAGGGCGCACACACTTGCCAGGAAAACAGAGACAGAGAGACAGAAAGTGAGAAATCACCCCCCAGGGGGGATGGTTACGCCGCAATCTCTTCTCCTCCATTCTTCTCTCAGGATCTTGGGCATGCATGCACACGTGCCTGGCATGAGTTTAAGCCACCGGGTCCAGGACTTGAACTGCAGTCAACTACATAGGAGTCCAGCAACATAGCCATTACGCTAACTGCTGGTCCCCAATGCTTATTGTTTTAAGGCCACGAGTCCTGGGCTGGTTTTCTAGATAGCATTACTGTGGCATTAGATGACTCAGGCAAGAGACAAAGCAAAACAGACATCGGCCAAGCTCCAGACAACAGCCAATGGTCAGAGGCCCTGGGATCCAAGGGAGTGTGAGACCCTTAGGTTCTGGAAAACCAGACTGGAGAAAACTGGAGACCAAAGCAACTACAAGACTGGAACCTTGATGTCAAGGCAGATTCTTCCTTGTCTCGTATCCTTGATCCCCCCTAAGTCCTGCCCTTGACCCTGGCTCCAGTCAAGGTTATTTGTGCACTAGCCTAATTCTCACACTAGATTTTATATGTTTGTCCATCCATGTTTGTCCCATCTCCCCATCTCCCCATCTCCCCATCTCCTCATCTCCATATCTCCACATCTCCCCATCTCCTCATCTCCACATCTCCCCATCTCCCCATCTTCACATCTCCCCATCTCCTCATCTCCATATCTCCCCATCTCCCCATCTCCTCATCTCCACATCTCCCCATCTCCTCATCTCCACATCTCCCCATCTCCTCATCTCTGTATCTCCCCATCTCATCTCTATATCTCCCCATTTCCTCATCTCCTCATCTCCATATCTCCCCATCTCCCCATCTCCTCATCTCCTCATCTCCACATCTCCCCATCTCCTCATCTCCGTATCTCCCCATCTCATCTCTATATCTCCCCATTTCCTCATCTCCTCATCTCCATATCTCCCCATCTCCCCATCTCCTCATCTCCATATCTCCACATCTCCCCATCTCCTCATCTCCCTATCTCCCCATCTCATCTCCCTATCTCTTCATCTCCATGTCTCCCCATAGCCCCATCTGCCCATTTCCCCATCTCCTCATCTCCCCACCTCCCCACCTCCTCATCTCCCCATCTCCCCATCTCCTCATCTCCATATCTCCCCATCTCCCCATCTCATCTCCCAATCTCCTCATCTCCATATCTCTCCATCTCCTCATGTCCATATCTCCCCATCTCCCCATCTCACTTCCCTATCTATTCATCTCCACATCTCCCCATATCCCCATCTCCCCATCTCATCTCCTCATCTCATCTCCATATCTCCCCATCTCCTCATCTCCATATCTCCTCATCTCCCCATCTCATCTATCTCCTCATCTCCATATCTCCCCATCTCCTCTTCTCCATCTCACTCCATCTCCTCATCTCCATATCTCCCCATCTCCCCATCTCCTCATCTCCCCATCTCCCCATCTCATCTCCTCATCTCCACATCTCCCCATCTCCTCATCTACATATCTCCCCATCTCATCTCCCTATCTCCTCATCTCCATATCTCCCCTCCCCATCTCCTCATTTCCGATGGGTGTCAGGATGATACACTATGCTGAGACCCAGAAGGTCAGGTCTAGTCACACTGAGTCACCTTGGGCAGCTCACTCCCCTTCACTGCTACTCATTTTTATTGTCTGTAAAGTGAGGCTGAGGCCAGATGACATCTAGGGTCCCACCAGACCCAAAAACATGACCCTAGACATTTTGTTCCAGTCAGGCACTGTCCTTCACCCTCCACTCTCTGTTGTTATTCTAGCCTCTAGTCTGCATGGCGTTCCTACCAGCTCCCTGAGGTCCCAAGCATTAAAAACCTATGCGTCTCTGTTGTCATCTATTATCAGCATTCCCTCATCATCTATTAGGAAGAAACATTCCCTCTTATCTTCTTCTTGTTCCTAGTGTATTTTAAAGAATGTTTTTTTATTTCCTTTTATGTGTTTTGCAGGTTGCATCTCATTCCTTTCTTTGATTTTTCTCTTCTCATGCCTATAAATCCTGGCTATTTCTTTGTTCTCTTCTTGGGCAATCAGGCCAAGCTTCCTGTTTTTGCCTTTCCAACTGGCAGATCTGTTCCCTCTGCAGCTTTTTCTCTGGCCAATGAGATTTCTCCTTCACCACTTAACGGATCTTGTTTGTGTTAGAGTTTTTTTTCGTAGGCATTTAATTAATTCGGTACACTGGAGAGCTGGTTGATAGTCACAGCTCTGCAACTTAACTAGTGAGTGACCTTGGGCAGGTCACTTAGCATCTCAGAGCCTCAGTTTCCCCACCTGTAGAACAGGGAAGTAACCCCCATCCTTACAACCTCCCAGAGCTGTTTTGAAGCTCTGAGGGGAAGACGGCAAGACGCCTCTGGGAAACTGCAGGGGACTGTGCAAAGAGAAGGTGGTTGTGGATGGGCTTGATCTTCTGCCGCGTAAAGGTGAGCTCCGTGGTGAGCTGTGCAAGTAAAACCAGGGACCAGAACTGCTCTTAGTCCCCAGGAGTCCACCGAGTAGGGCTGCTCACCGTCCTTACACCCTCCTTCCTGCAGCCTCCCCACTTCCTTCTGAGAAGACAAAACCCATCTGCGGAGCCCCAGGCCTAATAGCCCGGGGCTGTGTGTTTCCTCTGTAGGGGGCAGGGTGTTTATGTTTTTGTGTAATTTGGGCCCCCATGATCTTTCTTCTGGTTCTTCAGGGAGTGCCTCCCTCATGTCAGGAGATGCCATCTGAACCGCCCTTCTCATGCCCTGGTGTCCTTCTCTCCCCACAGGTGAAGCCATGCAACGCAGGCTGATCAGTCAGAGCGTGTGCATGATCTAAGCAGGGCCAATCAGAATCTCCTCTGCGACCGATGTGTGGAAATTGGGAGAGAGAAGGTACTTTTCCGCTGGTGCTGCAAAATCAGGAAGGCTATGATTCTGGGATGACTGGCAGCCATCCTGCCTCACATGTTGGGAGCTTATCTTCAGAACAAAGCAAAGCAGAGGTCAAGACATGGAGAAAGGGACAGAGTCCCGAGGGTAGCATGTGACGATCTGTCACCCGCCCCCATCACTGAAGATGCAGCATGTCTGAAGCTAGATAGGTACCTAGACTTCCTAGCTTGGGAGCTAATGACTTTTCTGCTAGGTTTATTTGAGTTGAGGAAATGAGTACCCTTCTGAAAGATCTCAGGGACCAGCTAGCCTCTCCATCCCGTTTTAGGACCTCTGCATTTCTTCTCAGCCCCAGCTGGCGCACAGACCAGGACAGTACGGAGCTATGTACGGGGGAAAGGGAGCGCCAGAACTGATCTTCCGCTCTGTGAGCTCCAAAGCAAGCTGCGTGCAGACTAGAATGTTCCTTTCTTCCACAGTGGCCTTAGGGAGAATCACAAGAGTATAGAACAAACCTAGGCTTTGGAGGGACACAGACATGGGCCTCAATCCTGATCTACGGCTTGTGTCCCGCCCCGGGGGGACAGTCGAACAGGTTTCCTGAGTGAAGGAGTGAGAGCCAGGACAAGCGGCGTAGTGTTACAACACGGAGACGACACCGTGTCTTCGGTGTCATCTGTTTATTGTGGGCAGCAAGGTACAGCACGGAGACAACGCAGTGTTACAACTCTTCAGGGTCATCTGGAGACTGTACGGTGTTTCAGCTCTTCAGGCTCTCCAGGGTCGTCATCTTCTTGGTCATCTGTGTCGTCTTCCCGGTCGTCTGTGAGGTCTTTCTGGTCGTCTGGCTACTGTGGGCCAGGCATCGTGGTTATATACACGCTGGTGGGCCGTGATTGGTTGAATGAAGGATTGTAAAAGGTGGGTTATGATTGGTTGCTTCTGTGGACCAATCATGAGGTGCCAGATTATGCAAATCTGAAGGATTCTAAGCTCACCGATTTGCTATGGGAATTGGCCAATCAGAGTATGGTTTTGAAGGTCAGGATTTTTGAAGGGAACCAATTGTGGCCTTTATGAGAAGTAGCCAATCAGAGTATGGTTCTGAAGG
>NW_006160052.1:3178208-3190392 GCF_000334495.1 Tupaia belangeri chinensis | reverse complement strand
AGAGACATAGAGACAGAAAGCGAGAAATCACCCCCCAGGGGGGATGGTCACGCCACAATCCCTTCTCCTCCATTCTCCTCTCGGGATCTTGGGCACGCACACACACGCGCCCGGTGTGAATTTTAAGCCACCGGGTCCAGGACGTGAACTGCGGTCGACTACGTGGGAGTCCAGCGACATAGCCATTATGCTATGTAATTGCTTTCTGAGAAACCCGCGATATTCGCTGGTGCGCAGCCTCCCACATGCTTGTAAGTCATGTGATTTGGACTCACTCCTTCTCTGGGTCCCTGAATTATAGAATGCTTTAGAAATTGTGTGCATACAGAAACTGGCTTATAGTTGGTACTCAATAAATGGTACCTATTTTGAAAAGGTTCCTAAACTTTCAAAATTCAACTTACTAAACTAAACCATCTTTCTTTTGTATTTCTTTTATTGCTCTTTCTTGGAAACCTGTTACAATAGTTTCTGGTCATTTCCTCTAAGGTTATCTCAACTTTAAATGCTGAAAGATAGCTTTTCCCTGCTATATCTGAACGTTCCCTGCATGCAATTGGTTCTCAGTGCAAGTTGGTGGGATGGATGAATCGGTGAGTGCGGAACTAGAAGGTGAGAGCATTCACCTCATTATAGAGTTGCCTTCAGACCAAGGAGCTGTCCACAGAACTCTGAAACTGGGAGGGCTGGGGTGGAGTCGAAATTTAGAACTGAAATACAGATCATCCAGCAGACTTCTTAACTATTTCAAGTGTATTACCTGGTACCCCCCAACCCAGAAGTAGGCTCTTTTATGTGCTTTATTTATTCCTAAATCATTCATTCATTCATTAACCACCAAATTGTCTTAAAACGACTGTCTTCTACAGATCCTAGCACATTTCCAGGTACCTGGTATCTGCCCCACAGGAATGAAAACGTAATCCATGATATTAAAGGTAGAAAATTAGTGATCATAAATACCAGGACCAGCAGGTGGCGTAATGGTTACATCACTGGACTCCCATGTAGTTGACCATGGTTCAAGAGCTGGACCTGGCAACTTAAAACTCATGTCAGGTACATGTGCGTGCATGCCCAAGATCCCAAGAGGAGAATGGAGGAGAAAGGATTGAAGCATGGCCACCACCACACATGCCCCCCGGGGGTGATTTCTCTCTTTCTGTTTCTCTGTCTCTCTCTGTCTCTCTGGTGAGCACATGTGTCCTATAGTAAACAAAAAGAAAAAAAAACTTTTTAGAAAAAAAAACAAAGAAATCATAAATATCACTGTCAGCACCCCATTCCACCTTTTCCACCACAATTTATTTATAAATGCAGAAGTGGCCTTTCTCAAGGACACACTTCTGGTTCATTATTTCCTTTACAACAAATTCCATGCACCACCTATATTCGGTATGAAAAGGTTTCCATCTTTGGAGTCTAAGAGAGCAGCTCATAGTCCTTCCTAATGTTTCCTCTGGCCCAGAGCTCTCTGCACCCTTTGCCAAGCACCCCTTGCCTGCATTCTCCTTTCCCCTCCACTTCCCCGTGGGCTGCCTGTGCCTTGCATTCAAGGCCACGCCACCACCTCTTTGTCTTTCACGTATTCTTTGCTCTCTTCTCAGATCAGCCAGGCTGCGGGGCTGGCTCAGCATTTCAATCATACATGCCACATCGTGGTCACCAACCCCAAGAGTCCCTCCGGGGAGGATGTTTTACAGATCACCTCTGGGAAGTCAGGATCCTCCTGCCAGAGTATTCTGTCCTCCTCCCCATCACCATTCCTCCTCCCTTGCCTAGAACAGTTCACGCCAGTCAAAGAGGGAGGCTATGCCAACATGGGATATTATCTGACCCTCCAACAGGGAGACAGGAATCACCTGGTGGGGTCAGACGTACGGGAACCCAGGTAGGATTTTTTCAAGATCTTTTCAGATTGCCCCTTACACATACAAGGGGTCTTCAAAAAGTTCATGAGAGCTGAACCCATAGTAAAATGGTTAAGCACTGAACAGAGAACCTCAAATCTCACATGGGCCACCAGGGGTTGACTGCCAGCCTTGGTGACCTGAAAAAAATATGTTGGACATGTGTGTGCATGTGTGCTTAGGATCCAAACAGGAGGGAGAATTGGAAGAAAAAGGATTTGGGCATGAACAGCCCCATTGGTGGGTTCTTTCTCCCTCTTTCTTTCTCTCTTTTGTGCACACATGTACCTCCCTGACATTAACAAAAAGTTCATAGAAAATGGGTATTATTAAAAAATTGTGCATGGATTTCAAAAATATTTTTGCTCTGCAATAAATTCATACTGTAATTTCAACTTTCTGTAAACTTTTTGAAGTCCCTTCATAAAAATCTCCAGTCTCCTTCTTGACTGACCCCCGCCTGGCACGAAGAGAACCCTTTGGTATGGATACATCTCCCTCTGCTTTCTTCCATTTCTGGCAGAGGCTTCCTGTGGGAGAGCTGTGTGTGTTTTGTAGATAGCTTACTGCGGCCTGTGTCTCCCCTATCAGACTATAAGCTCCTTGAAGACAGAACCAAGTCTGTTTTGTGGACATGGTTTATTTAGCAGGTGGTGCACAGCAAGTGATCAATAAATACTTGTTGAATGAAAATGAAATTCAAACCAAAGAAGTCAGAAACCAGAGAGGCGAGCAGGGGAGAGGCACTTCCCTGCGCTCATGTCTTCTTCTTGTAGCTAATGTAATGGGATGGATGAGAGAGCAGCCTGTCCTCGGAGGCTTGTCTGAGGGGCCCACGTGCTCCTCTGCTCACCCAAAGGCCAGTTGCTTCCCATGATTTCTGATCCAGGGTTGACATTAGCTCTCAGAGGAAGACACAATGGGCAACTGACTCTCTCTCCTTATCCTTGTCCAATCATCTGTAACTGTGACAGATGGCAGCCAGGGAAGTCTGTGTGTGAAAAGGGGCAGAGGCAGTGAAAAGACCAAGGCAGAGGGAAGGAAGCTGCCTCAGGGCTTCAGAATCAGGTCACTTCTAGCTCTGAATAGGTGAGATGGACAATCCTTTCTTTGCTCTTTCCTGCACAGGCTGAGCTCCCTTCAGCTCGCCCTGCAGGGCTCTAGGGACATGGGTGTTCTGGCCAGTCTATAGCAGTCTACGTGCACGGCATTACAGATAAGCTTCTTTAGGGAGGAGTCTGGGTGCCAGGAGTTATCTCAGCTTCTTCAGAAATGCCTGGAAGTGCTGTGGGCTCTGTATGTTCTAGCTGGACAATTGAAGCCTCCATTATTTGATCTTCAAATTACTTTACCAGCCTCATGGCCCATTACACCCCCTCTATGCCTCACGGCATTCTCTTCATGCCCCCTGTGATTTTTCAAGGAATTTGATTAGCAACTTCTAAAATTCATACAGAGGAGTCAGTGTGCAAGAATAGCCATAACTATTTTGAAAAAGAACAAAAAGAGGGTGCTTATTCTACCAGATGTCAAGACATATTACAAAGCTACATGAATTTGAATAATGTGGTACTGGCTCAGGTACAAAGAGGACAATGAAATGAAACAGAATTCAGAAACAGACACAAGTTTTGAGAAAATTTGGTAAATGCAAGAAGTAGTATTTCTAATTATTGAGGAAAGGATGGATAATTCATTAAATGAGGTTCAGACAACTATCCATCCACATGGAGAAAAATAAAGTCAGATCCCTACCTCACACCACATAAACCATAGTGCAGATGGGTTACAACTTTTAGAAATGTGGATTTCTTTAAACATGCATATAACCACATCTGTCTGCCTTTGCCTAGAATATTACAAGTGCCAATAATGTTGCATGTCTGCTACAAACAAATCTTCCCTAAAGGCCCAGGCCAAATGTACCTCCATGCCGAAGCCCTCCCTGGTCTCACAACTGGGTCAGAGGTCTTTGAAGACTGATCTATGTTATAGCTCTTTTTATCTATCCCCAGACTCTAGAAAAGTGTCTTGATGACATTAAAAAAATCTGTTAATCTATCCTAATGATGATGATGCTGGTGGCAGTAATGAAGGAGCTAAGCCAAAAGCCCCAGTGAAATGGGATGGATGACTCATAGTTTGTAAACAAAATAATCTTCATCAAGCTCCCTAATTAGATTGAGAATCAGAAGCTCTAGTTCAGTTGCCTCTCTGACATCTCTCTATTAATTCCTGACTTGTTATCCAGAACTTAAAATTACATTTGTCGAGGAAAACCATCCAAGATCTTCAATGACTTATACTCAAAAAGGTTAAAAATGCCACTGTTTGGAAATAAGTAGTAAAATCCTAGGAATCAATTTTAAGAAAAAACAAACAAACAAACAAAACCTCACATTAATCAATTAATCACTAACTGAGGCTTTTCTATGAACCAAGAGCTACAGAAGTTATAAGAACTAAATTCAGAATAGCCAGTTAGGAACAGCTAGTGGCATGGAGTGGAGTTCAAGGTGGCTGAATTCCACATGGCTAACAGTACTGTCTGAGGCCCAGATCCAGTGGCGTTAAAAACATCCTGGCACGTGTGCATGCCCAGAATCCGAAGAAGAGAATGAAGAAGAGATTGCAGCATGCCCATCCTTCCTAGGGGTGCTTTCACACTTTCCTTCTCTGTGTCTCTGTCTCTCCATTTCTCTCTGGTAAGCACACATGCCCTATAGCAAACTAAAAAAAAAAAAAAAAAAAAAAAAAAAAAAAGTAAGTAGCCAGTTGAAAGATGTATAGCAGTGTGTGCCAAATGCTGTTTTTGTAATTAAGAAAATGGGTTTTGAGGACAGCAGGTGGCATGGTGGTTGGGGCACTGGACTCCTACATAACTGACCACAGTTCAAATTCTGTACCTGGAAGCTTGAAAAGCATGCCAAGCACGTGTGTGCATGCCCAAAATCTCGAGAGGAGAATGGAGGAGAAGGGATTGCAGCATGGCTATGTCCCCTAGGGGGAGTGAGTTCTCATTTTCCTTCTCTCAGTCTCTCTGTAATAAGTGTACATGCCCTATGGGAAAATAAACAAACAAATAAACAAATAAATAAACAAAAAGAACATCAGTTTTATTTCTATTTCTATTTTATTTTCATTTATTTATTGATTTTTGTTGTTGTTGCCAGAGGGCATATGTATTCGCCAGAGAGAGAGACAGAGAGATGGGGTGGGAGAGAAAGAACCCCAGTGGGATGCGGTCACACCGCAATCCCTTTTTCTCTATTTCTCCATCCCGTCAGGATTTGGGGCATGCATGCACGCCCCAGGATGTTTTTCAAACTGCTGGGGTTGAATTTGAATCACAGTCAGACAGGTGGGGTCTGGCTTCTTAAATATGAGGCTACAGGTCTGGCCCAAGGACATGGGTTTTGAAATTGGAAATACGTGGGACTAAATCCTGACTCTGACACTTACTATTCATGTCGCCTTGAGTGAATTCTTTTACATCTCTCAGCCTGTGTTTTCTCATTTATAAAACATAGAGGATATAGATATCTGCTTATAAGGTTGTCATGAGAATCGAGTGGACTAGTATATGGAAGGCACTTGGCAGAGTGATAAACATGCAGGACACACGTGCTATATGCTAGCACTATATATATATATATATATATTTTGGTCATAGATCAGCAATTTCCAATCTGTAGACAAGAGACTTAACAAGCCTGTTACTACAGGGGAACCCCAAGTTTGCATGACAACTAGGAAAAGATCTACAGAACGAATAAACAATACGCCTTTCATACGTATGTCTTACTGTTTTCCAAATGGGTATACATGTTGCTGTAATTGGAAAAACTACACAAGCTTACCTAAGTCAAGAAAGGAATGTCATCATTCACTTTCATCACTTGTTATTGTCCCAACTTCTAAGCTACCAAAGATAATTCATTGAAAGGAAGCATGAAGGTTTGGCTTCTTTCTCCCTTGGGAGACAGAAACACATGCCTGAGTGGCGACAAGGGATCCCAACAGGCCACTCTCAGCAGGCGTTTTGAAAGAAAGCCCCAAAGTCAAGGATTTGAGCTGAAGCTTGTGCCTTTCCTTTTTTTGCCTTGTAATCATCTGCAGATGGGAACCACTGACTTGACCAGGGCCCTTCCTGATCTCAGTGCTCAGCCCAGGGTGTCTGTACCACCGCAGACCCTCCAGTCTTCCCAGAACTGTCATTACGGCAAAGGAGAGAAACCTCCGAGCAGAATCAGGTCCACCTGGGCAGGGTCCTGGCGAAGAGAGACCCAATGGAGGTTAAAGGTCTACTTCTTAATAGCACGTAAGGGATTTGGAATTGCGAAAGGCAATACTAAGATTGATTTCCTTGCAAAGTGCCTTTTTCGTAAATGCTATCTTTGGGTGCTTAAGTGGATAATCTTTATTTTCAGGAACTTTTATGAGGGAATTGGATTTGAGTCTCTTAAATGCCGAAGTTCCATTTATTGAAACCCTTGTTGGTCTCCCGTGGCCCAACATTTTGGTCTCCTCTAAAGTTATTGCCAGCTTTAGATTTCCCAAATAAAAACCCAGGCATCTATTGAGAGGTGTGACTGAGAGAGAATGTTTAGAAACCAGGGGTCAGCCCAAAGAGATTGAACATCTCACAAGATGAGAGCCAAGGGCTCAGCCTTCTTGGCTGTAGATCATCTTCCATTCCATTCAAGGAGGTTTTGACTTAACCATCACTTTCCAGAACTGCAGAATCAACAAGCTTCTGACTCTGCTGGGGGTCAAGGAATGAAGGTTCTGAAGAGCTGGGATTGGAAACTAGTTGTCCTGGTTCACCCATTACACCTTCTGAATCCACCATGTCAGAAAAGAAGAGTTATGCCAACTCACTTTCTTCCATGTAGCTCCCAGGTGGTGCCAGAGTAAGGATCTGGGGGAGTCAGAGGAGGATGGAGAAAGAAAGAGAGAACACTTTTTCCTATGGGGTATAGTTAGAAATTCTAACATTGATCTCTTAGCCCTGTCCTATTACCACCAGTGACACCTAAGCCTCAAGCTTGTTAAATGTTCATCTGAATTCAACTGTGGACACATCCTTCCCCTGCCTTTGCTCAGGAGTGCTGCAAGCAGAGAAATGACTCGAGAGCAGACTCAAGGAGTCTGATGATGGAAGAAGTGGCTCCTGGCTCAGAAGTGTTTGGGTACCAGATGTCCTGAACTTCTTTGAAATGACCGTAGTCTCTTCTGGTTGGTAGGTGGGAATGACACAGCAGTTCAGTCAGCTGGATTAACTTGGGAAGACAGGGTGCCTGAGAAGGGTCTGTTCCCTGACTTTACCCAGGTAATAATGGGACAATGGAGGATGTACCGAGATGCTTCTAAAACCCACTACTCAATGCATTCAAGATAATTCACTCTATAAAAGGTAGATCTGGAACAAAGGTACCAATGACTTTTGTCACCAAATTGTAAAGTTCTAGGAAAATGATAAAAATGGGGAATATGGTCTTGCTACCCCTTCTGGGTCCACCCTCCTAGAAGACTATCCAATAGGCCTATCCCTACATATCCCATCTTTCCCTCTTTGAAGGTCTGACCTCTGTCAAATGCTAAACCACAGATACTGTCTTTGGTCTCCAAAATCACCCAGTCACTCCCCACTTGCCAGTTTTAACCTCTAGGTATGCATTCTTGCTTTTCCAGTTTTTTCAAGTTCTATTTGGCTGTACCTCACTTCTGGATGCTAACCAACTTCAGCATTTCCCTATTCTTTGTTGATAATCAGCATGGATAACTTTCCCAGGATCAATTTTCACTTCTTCATATTCCTTTCTGATAGTGTCCAAAAGGCCCTTGCACGATGATCCAGATGAGAGGCATGTCTCTTCAGCCTGCGTCTGCACTAGGGGAGCAGGATAGATCTTCTTGTTCAAGATCATTTTGCTTAAAGTGAACTCTTCTGGAATCTTTTTTCTTTGGCTGCTACAGTTCAGTACTGGCATTCTGCTGTGCTAGATGCTGAGGATACACAGGTGGACAAGACAAACCTCCCAGCTTTCAGGAAGCCTACAGTCTGGTGGAAGAGAAAGAGTAGTAAAATTATAGTAGTCAAGATTCAGTTTCAGGGGAACCAGCAGTTAGCGTAATGGCTATGTCGCTGGACTCCCACGTAGTCGACCGCGGTTCGCGTCCGGGCCCGGTGGCTTAAAACTCACACTGGGCGCGTGTGCGTGCGTGCCCAAGATCCTGAGAGGAGAATGGAGGAGAAGAGATTGCGGCATGACCATTCCCCCTGGGGGGTGATTTCTCGCTTTCTGTCTCTATGTCTCTGTCTGGCGAGCGCACACACCCTATATCAAAAATCTCTCCAAAAAATAAAAAAAAAAAAAAGATTCAGTTTCAGGTAACAAGCTTGGCCAAAAACATAAAGGGGTGGGGTGGGCAGAAAATATTTTTTAAAGGTTTTTGCCATAGGGTGTATGCACTCAGCAAAGAGATACAGAGAGAGACAAAGAGAGGGGAAGTGAGAAATCCCCCCCAGGGGGATGGCCATGGCACAATCTCTTCTTCTCCATTTTCCTCTTGGGGGTTTAGGCATGCATGCACACATACTTGGCATGATTTTCAAGCCACTGAGTCCGGGTCTCAAGCTGTGTCCAGCACTTCCACCACCGCACCATCTGCTGGTCCCCAGAGATGAATTTATCAGTTCATTGCATCAAAGTCAAAGGTAAACTGGCTTCCAGTGTGTTATGATTCAGGGCTTCTAACAACGTCCTGAGGAACGGGTCCTCTCTCCCCTCTGCTTCCCTCTGTCTCAGCCTTACCCTCAGGCAGGCTCCCTCTCCATTACGTCCTCCGTGCCCACCCAGACGCTCCAGTCCTGCATCTAATACATTAGCAACCCCAAGAATATAACTTAGTCCCAGCAGCTCCTGCACAGTCTAGCGAAGTCCTCCTACTGGCCTGATGCAAGTCAAATGCCCACCCTTCAGCCAATGCCGTGCCCAGAAGAATGCTATGCTCTAATTGGCTAAGCCCAGGTCACATGCCCACTGAAATCCCATAGACTACAGTCAGACGAGGGACAGTCCTCTGTCAAAAAAACTGGGATTCCATGTCTAGAAAATAAAATATGTTTGGTAGATAAAAACAGGTGTCCACTCCATAGCCAAACCATACCTTATCAGCTGCATTGCTCGGCCATCAGCTGGCTAGCTTGACACCTGAACCAACCAAAATGTGGTTTGCACTAGTGCATTAACAGGACACTTCTTACTCATCACATATTTGAACCTCGATCTTGAATAAAAGCCCCAACGACATGTCTTCTACCCGTGACTTACGGTGAAAAGTCACAACTCCCAAACAGGACAATGGTGAGGAGATTTTGAGAAGAAAAAGGTACCTCTCAAAAGCCATATGCCACCAGCAGATCTTCTTCTGATTCTCAGAGCTTACCCCATTATGGCCACACTCTACTTATTTGGATCACTATTTTAATTGCATCATTAAAGGCAAACACAGCGGTTTGTACAGTAAAGACTGAAGTTTGCTGTTAAATCACAGAGTGTTTGTGTATTTCTGTGCACATTTGTGTCTCATTTTGAGCACAAACAACTCAGTTTGAATTGTTTCCCGTTTGCAAATATACCCCCTCTGTTTCCCACCTACCCTCACCCACCCTTGAGATTTTGAACCCATTCTGCAAAGATGAAAACGTTGCTACCACTTTTTCAAAGACTCCCCAGATCAGGGTTAAACTTGGAGCCATGCTTACAGAAAACCAATAGGTTAGCTAACTAAGCCATTTGGACTACATCAATTGTCCCAACTGCCACAACGTTGGCAATGTCCTGCCAAGGAATGACTCAACATTGTCAAGAATTCAGGAGCAGCTAAAAAAAAATTAAGAGAGGTCTACCTGCCAGCCGAGGATGAGTCACTCAACCTGGGAAATAATGTGCTGGCCTTAAAGGCAGTGGGCAAAAGGCACGAGGTTTGCGGAGTCACGCCCTCCCCCGACACTGAACCCGAGTACCCTGCAGCTCTCCAAAACCAGGGGCCTGGACTCTCCTGAGACCATAGGGGGTTGACTCCTACATCCTGGCTTCTCCTTCTGGGCGGGGGGGTGATACAAAAGAACCCCCTTCCTCAGGCAGCCGCACAGGACGGAAAACTTTCCATTTGGTGAACCAGACAGATCTCAGTTTAAGTCTTGGCTGTCTCATTTATTTGCTCAGTGACCGTGAACGTGTCTCTGTTTCCATATTATAAAAGAGACAGCAAAGCAACCTTCCACTTGGCTGTGATGGTCTAACAAACACTTAGTGAGTACCTACTCAGCGGCAGGTCCTGGGGGGACGAGGAGAGGAGGGGAGCCATATCGGTCCCTGTCAGCACAGAGCTAGGTTATACCATAGCGTACACAAATTAATTGCTCTTTAGGAAATGTTTAGTTGTAATGGGGCACAGGGCAGAGGAACGTCAAAACCTTACTGCTTTTCGGCCAGGAGGCATGATGGGAGGTGGGGGTGGGGGTTGAGGGTTCATGGAAGAGGGTCCTTAGAGGGTCCAAGCTGAAATTTGTAAATAGGAAACATAGTTTGTTGATAACCATATTGAGTGCTGACTTTTTAAAAAGAATTATTTAGTTTTACTTATTATTATTTTAATTTGTTATAGGGTACCTGTGCCCACCAGAGAGAGACAGAGAGAGAGAGAAAGAGAAAAAGCAAGCTGCCAGGTCTGGGACTCAAACCAGATTGGCTGTGTGAGAGGCCAGTGCCTTAACCACCATGTCACCTGCCGGCCCTGACTGCCGACTCTTGAATAGAAAACGTCTTCATCAAGGATTAGTTGAGAGATATTCAGAATCCTCTTAACCTTAAAACCATTCAAACAGAGGTAAATCTTCTCCCTAGCTGAGAGAGGTTATGTACCTTGCTTCAAGTCACACAGCTGGAAAGTGGTAGAGCTAGAGCCAGTTCTCGTGTCCGCCCAGTGCCGGGTCCTGTGCTGTCAATCTCCACACCCGCACCGCAGCATCTGCCTCTCCAGCTCCTGCAAAGGGCTGTGAGCCGTGCAAGCTCTCAAGGAGGCGGCACCTTTCCTGAGGCCCACGCAGTTGCTGGAGAAGACACTGAGCCCAAAGCCTGCTCTGAACAGTAGTCATTCGTTTATTCATTCAACAAATAGCTCTCACGCGCCAGGCAGTTTGAGCTTTGGAGAGCCAACACTGAACAAGATAGACCAAGATCTCTGCCCTCGTGAAACTTACGTCCTAGTAGAGCGGAGACACAGGAAATACATACATAAGACAAACGGATGGTAGGTTAGACAATCGTCGGAGCTGGGGAGGGGGCGAGGAAACGGAGGACAGAGAATTGCAATTTTAGACCGAGTGGCCAGGAGAGGCCTTGCAGGAAAGGGAGCAGTGGAAACAGACCATGTGAATAGCTGGAGGAAGACTGGAGGAGAAACAAGTCCACTGAAGGAGAGAGTCATTCCGTGAATCAGCTTCAGGCATGCCAAAGCAGACAGGGCGATGGTGGCCATGACAGTGTGCCTGGCAGGCCTCCAACAGCAAGCAGAGCTCACCAAGGCTCCCAGTGCCCGGCTCTGAATCCATCAGCGAATTCACCAACACCACATGTCCCATGGGTTGTTCCTGGCCAATGACAGAGCACAGCAGGGAGTCCCAGCCCTGGGAAACATCGGACTCCCCTGACAGCCAGCTTTGGCTCAAGGACTCCCGAGTGGCCTTGCTGAACCTTCCTTAGACTTCCGGGCAGCCAAGCATGCTTTTATCCAACCTTTCCTCTCTCTTTCCTTCTCTCAAGGTCAGACTTGCATTGCTTCTTCCAGCCTTTTTAAGCTCTCTCTCAGGGTGAACCAAAACACAACTAATTGTTTTGAAAAAGAATGAGAAATAAGTAGAAGAGAGGAAAGGAGAAAAGAAAACAATGGGTCCCTGGGTTTTCAGTAGGCTGTGCTCATGGAGCTAATCTCGAGTTCTCCTGCACTGCAAGCTCCTTGCTTGGCAAACTCATCCATTCGTAGGCTTTGTACTTTCTCTCCCTGGTTTGTTTTTGTCATTTACTAGTGGTGTTCCTTTTAAGTAAACGACAACAACGCAAGCTGCAGTGTTGTCTCAGCAGCCACCCTAAGGGGGCGAAGGCGCTCATCCACATCTCCACACACAGCGGAAGCCCTGATGACTGTCGCGGGGGGGTCAGAGGCCAGATGTGGTGGGGGGAGGAGGCCCGCCCAGGGGGGGGCCC
>NW_006160052.1:3175098-3177911 GCF_000334495.1 Tupaia belangeri chinensis | reverse complement strand
GGGGGGGGGCCCCCAGCCAGTCCAGCGGGAGGCTCAGGGAGGCTCCAATGCTAGAGGCCATCGGAGGTGGAGTTGGAGGAAGGAGCAGCGCAGCTGGGAGTACCCACCCCATTCCCCAAGCTCGGGCTTCGGAGACATGCTGGTGGGTGGGTTGATGTGCGGGTATGTCTGGGAGGGAGGGCAAAGGGGCAAGGATGCAGAAACCCTTTGCAGGGGCTGTAAGGTCTATCCTAGGCTCATTGACTTCAGTTTCCCTATTGGTTTCGAAGCCAAGTAAGTCATTTCCGGCTGTTCTGCAAACATCAGCTCCAATCG
The DNA here is from genome assembly GCF_000334495.1 of Tupaia belangeri chinensis. Taxonomy (NCBI): domain Eukaryota; kingdom Metazoa; phylum Chordata; class Mammalia; order Scandentia; family Tupaiidae; genus Tupaia; species Tupaia belangeri. Next base: position 3,177,596 of record NW_006160052.1, on the reverse strand, counting down.
ATAGCATCGGAATCGTTTCTTTGCCCCATTTGTTTTCAACAGCCTGCCGCTGGCAGTCCCCACGCTGACTTCCTCCAGCGGCAGCTGTGCGCTCAGGGCTCCCTGGCGCTCTGTGGCAGAGATCCCCAGCCGAGCAGCAATCGCAAGTTCAGGCCTTTAATCTCCTGCTCAGAGGGATAAGGCCCCAGGTTCGCCTCCCTGAGCAGATTATAGGCACTTACTGCATGAGCAACAGCCAGGCTGTTCTGTGGTTCTGTCTGCTCTGGAGAGCAGCATTTCGGAGTTAAGCAGGACCGTCCCTCACTCACAGACACTCCCCAGGACTCTGTGAATCTGGGCAGCTGCAGGGACGCTAACAGCTAGGTTTCTGGGAGGAAGAAGCAAAAGGCCACACTCCTGCTCTCCCGCAGACTCCAGTCGGTCTGCTCTAGGATAGAGCCCTACCAGGTCAGACGCCTCCCACCAAAGCAGGTCACTATAGTGCCTGGCCCTGCCCTCACCCAGGCAGCAACAAGGAGCTTGATTACCCATTGACACGCCTACCCACATTTACTCAGGAAATCTCACGGAGCCCCCACTGTATGCCCGGCCCCATGTTACCCATGGAATACGCGTGGCCCTACTTTCAGGGACTCTGCAGGACAAGAGAAGAGAGAGCCACGTAGACAGCCAGGGGCCACCGCTCACTTATCCCAACTGAAATGGTTGCCAAGCGCTGGAAAGAGCATGGTGGGTCTGGGACCGGGGAGGAGGGGCCGTTGACAGGGCCATGCATTTCCATCTGTTGAGTGTTGAACAAGCCTGACTACACCAGACATGGACGGTAGCCGCGGCAGACACGATTCTACCTGGAGCACCACTGACTCACACACACAGGAGCGTCAGCCAAGCGAGAGAGTGATGAGAGTAGAAACTAAATCTATCACGTGAAGGATGTGGGTGGAGGCCGGTAATTGTCCCAGGAGAGGGTAAGTCCCGTGTGGGCAGAGACTTGGGCCGTTCTGTTGACTGCTATGACCCCAGCTCCTGACACGGTGACTGGCGCATCGCAGGTGCTCAATGAAACGTACTGAATGAACGAGTATTGAATACATCGACAGGCAGGGAGTGAGAGATTTTACAATTCAGATCAGGGGCTGAAGTGTACTAGTGATTAAAAACAGAAAGTAGTGACGAATGTACCTCCATTTGTGGCGCAGGGAGAGTGGTCTCGGGAGGGCATACAGGAAGGGAAGTCATCAAGACAAGGAGAGACGGAGACAAGGAGAACGAAGTGCAACCACTGACGGCCAAGGCCCACTTCGCTCTCTGCTTCTCTGACCCATCTGCACTCCCCGCTCACTGCATCTGCTCTGCTACCCGAAGACTCGCCAAAATCCGCCCTCGAAATGACCCAGATTATTAATATTTCAAGCCTTTGGAGCCCTCACATGGTAAGGCTGCTCTGGAAGGTCAACGTGTGCAGTGGGAAGGACGAGGATGGAGCGGCCCCTGGATAATCTCGGGCAGTCCTCAGATCAGCCCTGCAAGGTAGCTACTCTCCTCTCCACTTAGCCTATGGGAAAATTGAGGCCCTGGGGCTAAGGAAGGTGTCTAAGGCCACACTGCTAGTAAGCATCTGAATTTGGAGTCATCCAGGTCTGCCTCAAAACACAGTCCTGGTGTTCACTCTGCCACTGCCCGTGTGCCCCTGGCCAAGCCAGTCATCTCTTTGGGCCTCCGTTTTCCCATCTGTAAAATGAGGAGCTCAAGGAACACCCACCCAGTACAGCCCCACTTCCAGATCTGACTTTCCATCAAGGCAGGCCCCACTAGTCCCCCTTTTGGTTGCCAAGATCCCCTACATCTCTCTGCAGCTTGAACCCCCTCTCCAGCAACCCCACCATCAGCCTTCCCCAATCTGAGCCAGCCTGGCTGCGAGGGCTGCTGCCCCAGCATCAGCCTCCTTCACTGAGACCACTTCCCTCTCCATCCTTTAAACCCCAGTCGGCCAGGAGAGAGAGCCCCGTGGCAGAGTGAGGGGCCTGGGAGGGGGTGCTTCCTCGCATGCCCAGGCCTTCCTGCGCACCGCCATTAGAGCTGCTGGTCAGGCAGATGCACAGCTGAATCTGGTGCTGAAATCAGCAGGAGGTAGGCAGGAAGACGGCCTTGGAAACGAGCCATGGACAGTCCCATTTCCTTTCTTCTTCACCCCTTGTTCCTGCCCCCATGGCCCAGGACCTGGAGTTTGGTCTTCTCCGAAGTGCGGTACAGCACCCATTTACCACAGCCACCACCGCTGTGTGGTAGGATGGCGTAGAGGACAAATGGGAACAGAGAAGAAGCCGCAGCAAATGCCATAGAGGCTAGTGGTGATTAATTGCCAGTGCTGGGAGCTGGCCAGAGCACCCAGGCAAATGCATTGGCAAGACAGGCCCGTGGCTTGGCACATCTCCTTTGGGGATTTGGGTCAAGTTCTCGCATGGAAGACAAGATGGCTCCTCTCGGCTGGATTCCTC
>NW_006160052.1:3171227-3175067 GCF_000334495.1 Tupaia belangeri chinensis | reverse complement strand
TGGGGGGGGGGGGGCGGGGGGGGCAGGAAAGCGGAGATGGAACTCAGAGAAGCAGGGGAGGGGTCTCCAGAAATCAGCTCCAGCAGAACATCGGCTATATGTGACCCCAGGCAGCTGGGACACTCAGAGCTGGTCAACACAAAACAATAATGGGAACTCTTTCTAAGGGGCCTGGGACACTCAGCCCTGGTCAACGCAAAATGATAATGGGAATGCCTTCTAAGGGGGCATGCTCAGTGTTCACAAAGCCTTTGCACCAGGAGCCCGTTTGATCCACACAGTAATTTTCTAAGAAAGTAGGGTGTGAGGCCAGCAGGTGATGTAGTTAAGGTGCTGGACTCCCACATGGCTGACCATGGTTCAAGTCCCAGACCTGGTGGCTGGAAGCTCACTCCTCCTCCCAGGAGGAAACTAGAGGAAAAGGGACTGCAGTGTGGCCACTCTCCTCTGGGTATGATTTCTTGCTTTCTGTCTCTCTGCCTTTCTCTGTCTCTCCAGCAAGGACATGTGCCCTACAGTAAAAGTCTCTCCTTCCCACATCCTCTCCCCCCCAAAAGCAAGTAGGGTGTGAACAGTACCCACTTTACAAATGAGGACACGGGGCCAGATTCACCATTCAAACCAAGAATATAAATTCCGCCTTGGCCCAGACACACCTCCGTCTCCTGGCAAGATCCTGATATAAACGCAGGCATGAATAAGGCAGGGCCAGGGAAGCGGTTCTTTCCTTTTACAGAGGCAGTATAGGGCAGTGGTTAAGCCCATGGATTTACTGTGCTATTTTCACTGAGTTTGAATCCTGACCCTACCACTTACCACGTGACCTTGGCCAGGTCATTGGATAACCTTCCTCTTGCTTGAATCCCCTTCTCTCTTAAGGATTATGCTAGTATTTATTAGATCATTTGTTTGTAGAATTAAATGCATTTAACACTGGCAACACACTTGGCATTGCGCTACGTAAGTACTTAAATGTTGGCTATTATTGCCACGATTAGCTGGGCTTTGCATCTCTATCTCAGTAAGTTGGACTGTGCTGGGATCTTCTTTCCTTATCCCCAAGGTGACCACTTACTCTCCTCAATGCCCAAACTCAGGTCTAAGAATATGATGCCCCTCTGGAATGTAAGGTCACACCAAGTCAAAGGAAGGGTGGCAGAGCAAGAAAGGGGCTTGTCCCGATGGCCCGAGCGAAGCCGGTTCAGCCTCCTCCCCAGGGCCACTTAGGTACGGAGCTTAACCGCAAGTGTGACTGCCTCAGAGAGGAATGAAGAGATGACATCTTCTCCCAGGCTTGCTGGCTGAGCCATCCCCAACTTCACGCTCCTCAGGGGTGGGCGAGAAAGCAAGGCGGTCACCCAGCTGCCCTCACCTCTTCACCAAGTCTCTGTAGCCTGACCCATCAGTCAGGGAGCCAGTGGAGGCAGATCCTCCAGTGTCCTAACTGCCCACGGTGCAATCCTCGCCCTGCGTGGAAAGTCTACAGGCCACTGTCCCATGCCCCTCTGTGCCCTCTTCCCTGTGGACAAATAGGGGCCTTAGTTCTAAATGAGCTCGCAGGCTTGTTTGGAACCACTCTGGGAACCCCATGAGAGGCCCTGCCAGTGGACTGAGCCCTAAACAAGAGTGGATGACTGGCTAGCTCGGCCTCGCGGGCAGTGCTTCTGGAAGCAGGCAGGGTCTGGCAGGCAGGACCTTGGATTCATGGGTGCTGGAGAAAGACCCCAGGGAGATGGACTCACCTGGAACTGTCCAAGAGCCCTGGTGCTGACCGCTCTCACTCCATGCTCTAAGGAACTCCCCACACGCAGACGTAACAGCAATACGGGAAACTATAGTTTTCCCGCAGTTTCATTAACCCAAGGCAGGGTTTCCTTACCTTTTGGGAACTATGAACCCCTTTGACAATATAATTAAAGCTATCAACTCTCTCGTCAGGAGGATATAAAACTTGCAAACAGCTTTGAAGGTGTCACAGACCTCCCTGGATCCCTGACCTAGGCACATCTTTGGGACGGGGTGGGTATATAAAACAGGGAGACTTCCCCAGATACCTAAGCAAGTTATAAGTGATATATGCATTTTTAAATGTTTGTTGTGTACTTCGCACTTTTAAAAATCCTTTCCACTCCATAGCCTCACAATTTTTATAGCCATTATGTTCATGATCAAAATAAGGTTCAGGAGGGGCCAGCAGTTAGCGTAATGGCTATGTCGCTGGACTCCCACATAGTCGACCGTGGCCATCCCCCCTGGGGGGTGATTTCTCGCTTTCTATCTCTCTGTCTCTGTCTGTCTGGCGAGCGCACATAGCAAAAAAAGAAAAAAAAAATAAGGTTCAGAGGACTTTGGTGACTTTTGCCCAAAGTCACACAGTTCATAATGATGGCTACAGTTTACTGCAACTACCTGCCTGGCATCTTAAATATGTCAAACCTGATTTCCCAACAATATCGTAGGGTAGACATTATTACTATTCCCAGTGTACAGAGGGGAGAACCAAAGTTCGGAAAAGCTAAGTATCTTACCCCAGATCGCAGGCAACAGAGCTGGGATTTGAACATAGGACTGCCTTAGTGCAAAGCCCATCCTGGACTGGAATATGAAGTGAGTATTTCGGTAATAACAGGCTGTTTCACTAGCAAAGGAGAGACTTTGGTCTCAAAGGAGCATTTGGATAGTGTGAAGGCATTGGCGTTTCTCCAATATAAACCAGCGAGCACGTGTGTTCATTCAGACACACCCGACTGTGCTAATAGCCAGCCTGATCCGACCAGGCAAAACTACCCCAGACCCCAGGCAACGGGCCCCAGAAACTCCATGCTCTGGGCACACCAGGCACTGTGGTGGGAAGAGTCCTGGCCCTCTCAGAGCAGGCTCGCTGTGCTCCTGGGTTTTTCTAGCACTTACTTGGCACCTGGCCTCATGGCTTGTCTCCCGCTCCCAGTCCTAGGCCCACCTCTCAGACCTGAGAGCTGCCTGAACTTCGCTTCTCGTGAAGCTGCAGCTTCTCTCCCTGACGCTCCTTGAGTGCATCCTCTGCCCTCGTTCTTGCCCTGTTTTGGGTCTCCTGTCCCTCCCTCCACACCTGATCAAGTCGATTTGGTCCACATCCTCCAGCCAGGCATGCGCTGTCTCCCTTCAAGGTCGGTCAGACAATAGTTCTCCGATCAAATTAATATATTGCATTCTGGTTTAGCAATTGGCCTCTGGTGAAGTTGGCCTGGCTGACATGAATCAGGCAGGCACCGAGTCGACTCAGCTCAGCTGTGAACTTGAGTACCAGGTGTCCTGGTATAATCATTCCCTTGCCTTTACTCCATCAGAGCAAACGCCAGGCAGAGAAGAGACATTCACACCTGTCGCAGTCATTCGGGCATGCTAGCATCGTGCCCACATTTACCGAGCACCTCCTGAGGATAAGGCCCTGAGCTGTTTGCCATGGGCACACCGAGGGAGCTGGAGCTGGAGCCGGCACTTCCTAAGCTCCCACTCCTGTCCTCTTCCTCAGCGGGATACATTTCAGACATTCTTATTCAAAGATTAAGACACAGTCCCTGAATTAAAGGGTGTATTTTTAAAAACCTTTGGTGACAAGAGATGTAAAGCTGGCTTAAGAAAAGAAAAAAATTCAGAGGTTCATGGGGAAGATAAAGATGCATACAATAATTGTAATACAAGGCAGACTTCACGAGAGGTCTTCAAAAATGTTGAGGAAAATGCGTATTATGAAAAAAATGATGCATGAATTTTTAAAAATTGCACCCAAATTAATTCCTGCTTTAATTCCAATTAACCACAAACTCTTTATATATATATATATATATATATATATATATA
>NW_006160052.1:3152648-3171183 GCF_000334495.1 Tupaia belangeri chinensis | reverse complement strand
TATATATATATATATATATATATATTTCATTGCAAGAGGATACATTTACTTGCCAGAGAGAGAGAGAGACCACCCCCAGGGCATAATCATGCCACAATTCTTTTTCTTCCTTTCCTTAATTCTGTAAAGATTTGGGACACCCATGCACACACACCCAGCGTGTCTTTCAAAGTGGCGGGGCCAGGAATCAAATCCCTGTCGGTCATGTGGGATCCAGCAGCCTTCACACATCATTTCACTGCTGTGCTATGGGACCGAACCCCCATGAACTTTTTGAAATTTCCTCATCTAAGAAAACAGTGAGTACTTGTGGGAGTAAAATTATACTTTCTAGAAGGAAAGGTTTATCTACTAGCCCTTCAACTTTAAATGGGATTCACCATATTTTTCTGGTTAATTCCTCTCTTCCAGCCATTTCTACATGTATTTCTTCCCTCCTCCATCCCCCTCCCAGGCAGGTAACTATGTTGTCCATTACATGTCAACAGCAATTCCTTCAGGCAGAAGATCAAAGCAATGATTAGAACCCAATATATCTTGATTTTTCCATGGTGTCTGACAAATGCTTTACCTGGTGCCCTTGAGGACATGATGGGGAAATGAGAATTGGGTCAGAGGACAGGAAGTGGAGTCATAGCTGGATGAGCAACCACAGTCAAAGAATGTTGATTAGTTTTTCTGTGTCAACCCGAAGGAGGTCTCTAGAGGCGCGCCACAGAGCTCTGTCCTTGGTGCTGACCTCGTTGGCATTGTTACCTGTGACTCAGAAGACGACGTACAAGGTGTTCTAAGCAAGATTGCAACAGACACAGAGCTGGGAAGCATAGTTGCCACTACAGATGACAGAATGGAAATAAGAAATTACCTCAACAGGAAGGAACCTAGGGCTGAAACCAACATGATGGAATGGAACAGAGAGAAATGCAAAGTCCTGCATTTAGGTTAAAAATTAATCGCACAAGTACCGGATGAGGTAGACCTGGTTTGGCAGAAGTCCATGTGAAAATGACCTATTTGTTTGTTATTCTGTAAGTTGGCCTTTAGCTCAGCCTGGTCCAACTGTGTTATGTGGTTGATACATGATACACAAAGCAAACCCAATCTTGGCTACATTAAGGGAAGTGAAGCATCTCCGGTCTAGACTACAGCATGGCCTCTGTGCTCAGAACTGGTCAGTCCTGTCTGAAGCACCATGCTCAACCCTGGGTATTAAAGGGTAAGAAGGACAATGAGGGAACCAGTAGATGACATCATGGTTACTTCACTGGACTTTCACATGACTGACCACAGTTTGAGTCCTGGACCTGGTGGCTTGAAACTCATGTCGGGGATGTGGGTGGATGCCCAAGATCCCAAAAGGAGAATGGATAAGGTATTATGGTGTGCCCATCCTCCCTGGGACATGATTTCTCACTTTCTGTCTCTCTGTCTCTCTCTGTCTCTCTGGTGAGTGCACACGCCCTATAGCAAAAAAATCTCTCTAAAAAAGAAGGACAAGGAGAAATTGGAGCATGACCTGAGAATGGCAGCCAGATAGTGCAGGAGGTGAAAGCTGTGCCCACTGGGAAGGCTTGAGGGTGCTGGGACACTTTGGTCGGGAGAAGGGGCAGTTTGAGTGGAACATCAGTGCTGCTTCAAACATGTGATGGGCTGCCCTGTGGGAACTAGAGTAGCCCTCCTCAGTGGATCCCCCTAGACTTGCTATTCCTAACTATGTTCATCTTCTGGGACCCATGCGACAGATTATGTTTACACACTCAAAGCTTTCCCATGACAGCCCCCAGTCTTAGACTCCTCCTCTCTCCAGACTTGCAATCAGTACTCCATTAGTTGTGGTGGCTTGTTAGCCTCCAGCAGGAGTCATGGCCTTCAGTTCCTGCTTTCTCACCTGGCATCCTACAGGGTGAGCAGAGCCTGAGTGGGCTGGGCATTAATAAATGCACACAGCACAGACTTGCTCCTGGACACGTGAGCTCCCCTCTTGTTGACAAGTATGACCTTTCCTCAAGTTGAGATGTGAAAAGTCAAGAACTGAGCAGACACTTTGACCTGGAAGTCAGCAGAGTCAGGCCTTTAGACTGGCCTTGGTTTTAGGCTGTTCTCATTGGAGTAAAGGAGTTCTCCCAGGGAGTCCTGCATGGCTCACTGGCACCCTTCACTGGAGGGGGCACTGGAGCCCCTTTGCCTGTTTCTCTTCTCCATATCTCTGGGGTTTACCTGAGGGAGAGGTGGCAGGATTCCCTTCTCTGCTCTCTCAGCAAAGATCATACGGATCTCTCAGCTATCACTAAGCGATATGGAACATTTAAGGACTAACAGACAGACAAATCTACCTACCTGTTCAAGACCTCATCCTGTTTGTTTGCCAGCGAGGAGTCATCAAGCAAGTTACAGAACCTCTCTCCTCAATGTCCTCATTTTCCCACCCCAAAGGGCACGTGTGCTCACCAGAGAAAGGCAGAGAGAAGGAAAGTGAGAAATCATCCCCCAGAGGGTTGGCCATGCCACAATCCTTTCTCCCCCATTCTCTTCTCTGGATTTTGAGCACGGACACATGTGTCAGCATGATTTCCAAGCCTCCAGGTCCAGGACTTGAACCGTGGCCAGCCATGTGAAAATCCAGTGGCTTAACCACTGTGCCACCTGCTAACCACCAGTTTCCTCATTGGTAAAATAATGATTATCCTCCAAGGAGTCAATGAGATAAGACGCACGAGTTCTGAACACATCGTTGGCCACAGAGTGAGCCTCAATCTTGTCCTAACTGCTGACTCGCCCTTCCTGCTCCGTGGTCACTGGCATCCCGGGGCAGAGCTAAGGTAAAGGTGTGAGTGTGCATGAAGCCAGCACACACAGGAACTCCGCATCTTCTCTCCTAACCAGGAAAGAATCCAAAAGGCAAATGAGTTAAAAGCAACACTAATGGGAAGTGTAACCTTGAGTCTGCACGATTTGGCCGCTTCGGTTTTAGGAAAGATCACTGGCAGTGTGTGTTACAAGCGATCGCCGTTGGCTGTGTGACACCAAGACTGAGAGTCTCTGCTTGTGAGTCTGGTTCTCACAACAGTGTGTGTGTGAGTGTGAGTGTGAGAAAGAGACAGAGAGGGAAAGAATGATACAAATTCCTGGGCTTCACCGTAGGAGATTTCGATTCGGTAGGTCTTAGGGGGTATTGAGCTGCCTGCCATATTTTCTAGAACTTTGAGAAGCCGGCTAGTTCCAGAAAATAGAACTAGGAGTTATTTATGGAATTTAAGCTCCCTGTAAAGGGAAGCTCAATAAAAAGAAGAGTTTTTTAAGGAGTAGGACTATCCATCAGTGGAGCAGACAGGAGCATTGAGCTCTCTGTCATAGGCAGTGCTCACGGAAGGGTCTGCTAGGGAGCCCAGAGGCAAAGCAGGTCGGCTCACCCCGACTGGGGCAAGCACCGGGCCAACTGTTCTCACACCACTGGGCTATCTAAAAGGCTGGTTGGGATGCTGGTTAGATTAGCCTGAGCCCTCAGCCCACTCTGGGGCAGAACTAAGATGCAAAACTAAGTCTTGGACAAGCTTCAATTCCTGTCACTGCTCTCTGAAGTTTGGGCAGCAGAGAGACAGGGAAAGACTGAAGGCCATAGGTTAGTCTCTGTGAGGCCATAATGGATTGCCCTGGAGAGGTTCTGAGGTCCTCTCACAGGTGTCTGCACCCTTAAGAAGGGTACTCTGGATATTGACAACACCCTAGGAACCTGCATTTAGGAGCTGGTGGTGACGCTACTACTGTATGCACTGTGGCACTTGAGCCTGCCCGGTGACAATATATCAATAGTAGGTGGTTATGCGCAGGGGCCATGTGCTCCTATGAAAATACTACACCAGCCATGTGTCACTTAAAGTTTTCACATTAAAAATAGGACAAAGAAACAGATGAAGTTAACTTGAATAACATTTCATCAAACTCAATATGTACCTCTAGTATAGCCCATTTAAAAAAGAAAAAAGTTATTGGGACCAGCAGTTAGTATAATGGCTAAGTCACTGAACTCCCATGTAGTCAACTGTGATTTGAGTCCCGAACCTGGTGGCTTAAACTCACGCCTGGCGTGTGTGCATATGTGCCCAAGATCCCAAGAGGAGAACGGAGGAGAAGGGATTGCGGTGTGGCCATCCCCTCTGGGGAGTGATTTCTCACCTTCTGTCTCTCTTTCTGGCAAGCGCACATGCCATATACCAAAAACCTCTCCAAAAAGAAAAAAAAATAGTTATTTATGGTACCAGCAGGTGGTGCGGTGGTTGGGGAGCTGGACACTCCCACATGGCCGACCATAGTTCAAGTCCTGGACCTGGTGGCTTGCTTTCTCACTTTCCCTCTCTCTGTTTCTCTGTGTCTCTCTCTGTCAAATGAAAATAAATAAATGAATAAATAAAGTGAGGTAGATAATTCTTTAAAAAATAATAATTACTATTTATTTTAATAATATTATTGTTATTATTATTGCTAATTTGCTATAGGGCATGTGTCCCCACCAGAGAGAGACAGAGAGAGTGAGAAGGAAAGCAAGGGCCAGGACACAAACCTCAGTCGACTATGTGGGAGTCCAGTGCCTTAACCACCACACCACCTGCCGGCCCGAATAGTGCCCATTTTAACATGTAATCAGCATAAAAATTACTGTGAGCTATTTCAAATTCTCTCTCTTTTCATACGATGTCTTTGAAGTCGGGTGTATAATTTACACTCACAGCACATCTCAATTCAGATTAGCCAAACTCCAAGGGCTCGGTAACCCTGTCTCGCTGAGGCTCCATTATCAGATGACAGAGTTCTAGACCCTAAACCACCCCGAATACCTTCCTAGCGTTTCTTCTTACTACACATGACCTCAGGCTAGTGACTTGACGCTCTTTCTTCCTAAGGAGTGATGATGAGAGTGTCTGCGTCATAAAGTCGTTATGAGGATTAAATGAGTTAGTACGTATTAAACGTTTAGAAGAGCGGCTGGCATGCAGCAATCACTCAGACACTGTCACACAGGAAGGGCAGGCGCCTGCGTCTCTCTTTTTTTTTTTTTTTTACGGTAAGACATGAACATTTATTAAGCATTTACAATGTGTCCGTCTCAGAGCTAGAGATCCTGATCTCATTAGATTCCTCAAAATCCCAGAGAGGGAAAGAGGGTGGCCCTGGTTTCATGATGAGGTTCAGAGAAGTGGTTGAACTTGTTCAAGGCCACACAGCAAGCATGGAACAGCGCAGGGACTCACCCAGGTTTCAGACTCCAGAACCCTGTTCTTTTCACTGCACTACGTGGCCTGAGATGAAAAAGAGGAGACCGAAGGTCTCACAGGGGTGCAGGGGCCGAGTTCCTGCAGAGCTGGAGGGACTGCAGCATGACGAGACCTTGTCGAGAGTACTGGCCTCTCTGCCTCTCTCCCGTGCGCACGCACATCCCGTCTCTGCCGTAAAAGGAAATAAAACTGTGTCTTAGCTCCTGAGCAGACAGAGCAGGCGGAAGGAATGGAGTTATTTAGGCTCAGCAAGCTTGCTTCAGAACATCAGAGCCAGGTTCTTGCCCAGGTTCTGCCCAGTTTCTACGTCCTTCAGTCCTTGATGCTTTGGAAAAATAAAGTGGGTGCTCTGGTCGCTACCCAGTACAAGCCTGGCCCACTGGGCTCTCCCCAGCTACCCTTCCCCAGGACCCCCCCCAGCTCCCCAGCCTGCAGGTGAGAGGGGAGCAGAAGAATGACAGGAGACCCGGGAATCAGGATCCTGTTACAGAGACAGGGAGGAAAAGAGAGATCGTGAGAGCAATCAGAACAGCAATGCAGCAAAAAGAGCTTTTAGTGATAATTAATAATTAACATTTCTAATGATGTCCCGGCGACAGGAAGAGGCCAGCACAGGGCTCTGGGGCACAACTCGGGGTGACAGTGACCTCCAGGAGGACTGGTAGCCTGAGCCTCATTAACCTTCCCCAGCTCCCTATGGCTGTGCAGTGGTGGGCTACCTACTGCTGAGGTGGGCATTGTGGGAGCAGACCCAGAAGGGGAGGCTGGGGGAGTAATCTAAGAAGGTTCTGGGGACTTCCTTCTCTAGACTCACAGATCCAGCACCTCCGAAAGCCCGGCCTGCCCGTGGCCAAGGCAAGCAGCCAAGGGAAGGCATGTTCAAAGATGGATAGATGATGCTTGATGTTCCTAGGAGCAGCAGTGTGCCAAGAGCCGAAGGACAGGGGAGAGCTGAGGAAGGGAGTGGAGGAAGGGGCGTGCCTGTGCAGGTGGGAGCCACCCCAGGAGGGCCACGTACAGCCAGGGTGAGAGCAGAAGGGACTGGTACACAGTGAGAGTTATGATGGTGGTGGTGGCTGTCTGGTTGTGGTGGCTGTGGTGACTATGATGACGGTGGCAGTTATGAGGGTGGTAGTGGTTATGATGACAGTGGTGGTTATGATGGTGGTGGTGGTTATGATGGCGGTGGTGGTTCTGACGATAGTGGCAGTTTTGAGAGTAGTGGTGGTTATGATGGCGGTGGTGGTTATGATGGCGGTGGCGGTTATGAGGGTGGTGGTGGTTTTGATGATGGCAGTTACAAGCGTAGTGGTGGTTATGATGGAGGTTGTGGTTATGATGGAGGTTGTGGTTATGACGGCAGTGGTGGTTATGATGATGGTGGCGGTTATGATGGTGGTGGTTATGAGAATGGTGGTGGTTATGATGGCAATGGCAGTTATGAGAGTGGTGGCAGTTATGAGGGTGGTTGTGGTTATGATGGCAGTGGTGGTTATGATGGCAGTGCCGTGGTTGCGATGGTGATGGTGTTATGAAGGAGGTGGTTTACGAGGGTGGTGGTTATGATATGGTGGTTGTGACGACAGTGGTGGTTATGAGGGTGGGTGGTGGTTATGAAGGCAGTAGTGGTTGTGATGGAGGTTGTGGTAATAAGGGTGGTGGTTATGATGATGGTGGTCTTATGGTAGTGGTGGCAATTATGAGGATGATGGTTGTAATAGTAGTGGTGGTTGTATTGGTGTTATGATGGTGGTGGTGTTAGGAGGGTGGTGATGGTTATGATGGAAATGGTGATTATGATGGAGGTTGTGGTTATGAGCAGGTTGTGGTTATGGTAGTGGTGTTATGGTAGCGGTGGTTATGAGGATGGTGGCTGTAATGGCAGTGGTGGTCGCGTTGGTGTTATAATGGAAGTGTTGGTTATGAGGGCAGCGGTGGTTATGATGGAGGTTGTGGTTATGATGGTAGTGTTGGGAGGGTGGTGATAATGATGGAAGTGTTGGTTATGAGGGCAATGGTGGTTATGATAGAAGTTGTGGTTATGATGGCAGTGTTAGGAGGGTGGTGGTGGTTACGATGGAAGTGGTGGTTATGAGGGCAGTGGTGGTTATGATGGAGGATGTGGTTACAAGGGTAGTGCTTATGATAGTGGTGTTGTGGTTGTGGTGGTTATGAGGGTGGTGGTTGTAATGACAGTGGTGGTGGTGTTGGTATGTTGGTGGTGGTGGTTTGCAGGGTGCTGGTGGTTGTGATGACAATGGTCATTGTGAGTTGAATTTTTGTGTCCCCTCAAAATTCATGTTGAAGGTCTAACCTTCAAGGTGTCTGTTTTTGGAGATAGGGCTTTTGCAGAACTAATTAAGGTTAAAGAGGTCATAAGGTTAATAGGGGCCCGGGAACCAGCAGTTAACGTAATGGTTATGTTGCTGGACTCCCACGTAGTCGACCGCGGTTCACATCCTGGACCCGGTGGCTTAAAACTCATGCCGGGCGCATGTGCGTGCGTGCCCAAGATCCCAAGAGGAGAATGGAGGAGAAGGGATTGCAGCATGACCATCCCCTCTGGGGGGTGATTTCTCGCTTTCTGTCTCTATGTCTCTGTCTGTCTGGCGAGCGCACGCGCCCTATAGCGAAAACCTCTCCAAAAAAAAAAAAAAAAAAAAGGTTAATAGGGGCCCCAATCCATTTTCAGAGGAAGAGACACCAGAGAGGTTTCCCTCCTGTGAGCATAGGCCTTGTGAGGACGTGGTGAGAAGGTGGCCACCACCAAGCCAGGAATAGAGCCTTTGCCAGGGACTGAGTCGGCCAGAGCCTTAATCTTGAACTTCCCAGCCTCCAGAAGAGCAAGAACATAAATCCCTGAGTCTGTGGTGTTTTACTACGGCAGCCTGAGCAGACTCAGACCGTGGTAGTCAGCATGATCGTGGCAACTGGAAGATTGACAATAGGCTCTGGGTGACCAGATGTCCCGCTTTGCCCAAACGCAGGGGTTTCCCAATCAGAATAGTCCTAGCCAAACCAGGCCGGCAGTCGCCCTAGTTCTAGTGACAGTAGTAGTAGCAGAAGAGGTGGCCTAATAGTTCCCTGATGCTTATACTACAGTTCTACATTCATCCACTTTTAAGCTGCCTCATTCTCCAAAGATGCAGGCTGCTTTAAGCCCTTGGACACACGCAGTTCTTCGTGGACACAAAGCCTTTGCCCAAAGGCATCAAACACAAACACATCTGCCCCACCAACCTGAGCCAGCTCTTTGCCCATCTTTCTCAGGTCTGGCCCATTTTCCTTGAAAGGCCGGTGTGGATGCATCCAGCTGGAGGAAGCCCTCTCTCACCAAGGCCCTGTGGCCCTGGGGAGCACTGACTTCCTCGCTGTGTGCCCAGCTGACACTGAGGCCTCATCCTTCAGAGTTTCTGATTCCTTTGAACTTGGGGAAGCCTGAGCTTTGGCAGTTAATAAACTGTCCAGGGGCTTCTAAGAAAGAAAAATGTTCAAAGTGCTCAACGTGGCTCTAACTACGACTACTCATGTCACTGTGTTGTCAGCTTCTACTTATTTCCCCAATGATTATTTATTTAATTTTATTTATTTATTATTATTATTATTATTTAATTTGCAGAGAGACAGAGAGAGAGGGAAAGTGAAAAAGCAAGCTACCAGATCTGGGACTCAAACTGCAGTCCGCGATGCAGGAATCCAGTGCCTTAACCATCATGCCACCTGCTGGCCCCGTCAGTTTCTATTCTGATGTAATGTCAAACTTACAGAACACTTTCAGGAATTGTACAAAAACTCTCAGATCTGCTTTACCAAGATGCAGTAACTGTTCACATTTTATCCATTTGCATCATATTTTTCTCACATTTATTTTTATCTAAAAAATAAATAGAAATTCAGCTTTCCTAAAGGGTAAGCTACAGATTAACAGCAGGATGTGTGTAACGTGTAAATAAATGCACACCCACATGAGGAGACACACGTGTATCTCAGCAGCCCAACAAGTGCTCCCAAGTAGACATGTGGCACCATAACCCAGCACTGGGTCGAAGGAGGCCCGACTGGGGTGTGGGCGAAGGAGGCATTTGGGGTGATGCAAATGCCCTGTACCTGATTGCGGTGGTAGTTGTGCAAACATAAACGCATCGAAACATCTACCTGCACACTTACAATGGGTACACATCACCACGAACGATTTCTGTTTTAATACAGGTGATTCCTTTAAAGAGATTTTTGCCTTAGGGCATGTGTGCTCACTGGGGACAGAGACGGAGAAAAAGAAAGCGAGAAATCACCACCACCACCACCCCCCGCCGGAGGTTGGCCATGCCACAATCCCCTCCATTCTCCTCCTGGGGTCTTGGGCATGCATCCACATCCATGGGCATGAGTTTCAAACCAATGAGTCTGGGACTCAAACCGCAGCCAGCCATGTGGGAGTCCGGCAATGTAACCACTACACCACCTACTGACCCCTAAAGTTGATTTCTTAAATGTGACCATTTTTTAAAAATGTAGCGACCTGTTTCGAAGGACCCAGCAGAGAAAAGCTGCGGCCTGGAGAAGTGTGCATTTTGTGCCTTAGTTGCCATACACTTACACAGTGCCTATCGTGTGCCCGGTTCTGTTGCAAGCCCTTTGCCAAAACTAACTGAAGCAAGCCTGTGGTATAAAGGCTAGCTGGTCCCCATTTCTCAGAGCAGAAAGGGGTTAGCTTGCGGCCTGAGACGGCACAGCGAGGAAGTAGCAAAATGTACCTGGGCCCAAGCAGGCTGGCCGCGAAGCCCTGCTCCTGAGCACTGTGCGATGCTGATTCTTTACGTGATAACTAGAACCCAGGTTCTGTCTAAACCAGTGGAGCTGGGGGACACGGCAAAGCCGACCATCTCTGAGGCTTGTCCATTAAGTGCCCACACCCGACTTCTTCCCTGTCCCTGAATCTTCAACGCCAGCTGCTCTGCTAGGCCCATCCCTGGTGCTTTCCAATAGCCCGTTCAGGGAGCAGCCAGTGGTGCCTTGACGCCTACACTGGAGACAGCGTTGACGGTCTGAGCCACTCTGTCTGTCCCTGAGAGACATTACAGAAAATAAATAGGAGCGTGTGACTTCCCGAAGTCCTAAGTTTCAGAAGCCAGAGCTGGTATCCCCGTGTTCCGTGCTTCCTGTAAGTCAGGACTCTGGACGGGGAGTGTGCGGGCCGGATTCCAGACCTGGCTCAAGCATGGCCTTGACTGCTACTGACTTGCTGTGTGACATCAGGTCGGCCACTTCCCCTCTCTGGGTCTCTGTTTTCTCAGCTGAGATAACTGGAAGTGAGACCAGATCAGGGGCGCTTGGCCTATGGATTCCTTGGACATCTGGGAGTGGACTTCAAACACTCTAGGAATCCCCAGAGAACCTGGGCCAGGCGTTTTGCGTGTGTAGGGAAAAAGGCTGATAGATCTCGTCTGATTTTCGAAGAGGTCACTACCTCTCTAAAACTTCACAGCACTTTCCTGCCACGGCCCTGTCTAGTTTTCACACGCTAAGATCCTATGTCTCAGTCCAAATCTTGTGTTGCATATGAGCCCGGAAGCCCCATTACAGAGGACGACAGAGGAGACCCGGGATGCCAGTGCAGAGCCAGAGCTCGCAGGGGCGTCTCCCGACCCGTCCACTCAGTACAGATCCAGTATGATATGTACGTGTTATTCCAGCCCTGACTTCTGATTCAGAGCCCTGCATGTGCCCAGAGTTTCTACCAGGCCCTGAGGGCTAACATGTTACTTAGCACGGAGCAGGAACGCTATCAATATTTAATGGATGGACAGGGATTGTGGGAAGGAACGACTGAACCCTGAATCAGGAGACAGAGTTTTTGTCTCAGCTTAGATATGCACAATGCCTCTTCTCCTCTGGTCTTTCTGTAAAATGAGGGAGCTAGACTAACTAAACTCCAAGGTCTCCAGTGACTTATGATTCCAGGATGTCAAGAATGCCTCTGGCTTCTCCCATAGGCTTCTGGGGAAGAGCTATTCCCAGGGACAGCCCAAAGAGGTCTCTAGCTTGGTGCACTAGTTTATCTATTACTACGAAACGATTCAGTAACCTAAAACAACAAATGTTTATTATCGCTACAGTTTCTGAGGGTCGGGATTCTGGAAGAAGCTTAATGGGGAATTCTGGGTCACACTCTCTCATGAGGCTGCAGCCAAGATGCCAGGACTGCTGTCACCCGAAGGCTGAACTGGGGCAGAAGGCTCTGCTTCCAGGCTCACTCACGTGCCTGTTGGCTGGGGGCCTTGGCTTCTTGCTGGTTGGGCCTCCCCATAGTGAGGTGTGACATGACAGCTGGCTTCCCCCAGAGCAAGTCTTCTGAGAAAGAAATTAAGTCACCCAAGTGAAAGCTGCAATTTTTTTAAAAGAGATTTTTTGCTATAGGGAGCATGCATTTGCCAGAGACACAGAGAGAGACAGAGAGAGAGAAAGCGAGAAATCACCCCTTGGGGGGATGGCCACACTGCAAATCCCTTCTCCTCCACTCTCCTCTCAGGATTTTGGGCATGCACACACACGCACCCCATGTGTTTCGAGTCACTGGGTCTGGGACTCGAACCACAGCTGGCCATGTGGGAGTCCAGCACCATAACCACTACACCACCTGCTGGCCCAAAGCTGGAATATCTTTTTGTGACTTCACCTAGGAAGTGGCATACAACCACTTACACTGCATTTTACTAGTTATGCAGACAGCCTTGGAGTAAGGAGGGACCTTCACGGGATATGAATATCGAGAGGAGGATCACTGGGGGGCATCTGGCTACCACACTCAGACTGCAGCCAGGCCCTGAGGGGACCTGTCTAGATTACAGGCCACTGCCCATATGTCTTCATGGAGGAGGATATTCTGGCGGGGAGATCACGTGCATGAGCCAGTGAGCACCATCAGTGGCGTGTCCTGCCTGTCCCTCTCCAGAGCAAAGCCAGGAATTCTGCAGGGCTCCTCGCCAAAACCTTGCTGCCTGGCACAGACCTGCAAAGGGTAGGGTGCAGAGAAAGCCATCGTAACTAAGCCAGCAAAACCTCAATCAACCAGAGCAAAGGGAATCAAGGCCCTCACTTAATCAGGTTATTATTATTATTAGGTTTTTGCTATAGGGTGGTGCCCTTGTCAGAGAGAGACAGAGACAGAGAAAATGAAAAATTGGGGCCGGCATGTGGCATGGTGGCTAAAGGCCCTGGACCTGGTGGCTTGCTTTCTTACTTTCCATCTCCCTCACTCACTCTCATTCTGTACCTCTCTGGTCAAATTAAAATAAATTAATTTAATTTAATTTAAAAGAGAGAGAGAAAAATGAACAATCATCCCCCGGGGGGATGGCCATACCACAATCCCTTCTCCATTTTCCTCTTGGAACCATAGCCAGCCATGAGGGAGTCCAGCACCTTAACCACTACGCCACCTGCTGGCTCCAGGCTACTCCCTTTACTCAACCACCCTAAACCAAGCAAAAAATCGAAATGCTGTGGTTGATGATAAAGAGATAAAGCAGGCGAATACGCTGCTGTAAGATGTAAAGAACTCTTTCCAGGCCTATCAATTGTATATTCTCTCCATCTAAAATACTGTGAGATACGCAAGATCCAGTTACCAAGGGTTGCCTTTGCTTCGCTTGCTAAGGCAGGAAAGTGGAATAGAACGTTTTAGAAAGTTTTTAAAAATCAACATTCTAACAAAGCCGCCTTTCTGCAGAACTTCCATCTAATTAGGAAATTAAATTAACCAGACCATTTCACTTCCTCAGTAAATGGGATTGAATTTCTTGCGGCAGCTCAGGCTCCTTTCTCCATTTCCCTGACGTAGCCACCACTTCCCCTCCCGGCCTTTCATCCTTCCTCAGCCCGGAATTCTAGGGCCGACCGAGTCCGAGTCGGGAGTGCGAAGATGTGGGTTCCAGTCTCGGTGCCATCACTTACCTCCAGGGCTCCTGGTCTTGCTAAGCTCCGTTTTCTCACTTTGTGAAAGGAGGCTCGAGTGCACGAACGGTCTTCAGGCCCCTCGGCCCCCGCCGTCCTAGGAGTCTTCCACTGGCCAGGCTTCCCCTGTCTGCATTCTGCACTCCAGCTGGTGTTCCAGGGTGCAGGTGTGACGTTGTCCTCACCGTGGAGCTCCTGGCCCCTCTGGACGGAAGTCACTTCTCCTCTGTGCTCCCAGTTAATAGCTGTTGACGTGTGGATTTGCAGGTTATGTATAGCACAGGTGCGCGTTTTGTCTTTTCTACAGGATGTAAGCCCTTTGAGGACAAGAGCCTGGTCCTTCCCATCCCCAGGTCCCTTAGGCCGCACTCAGCACAGGGTGGGCCCTCTGGACCTGCTCTGGGAAGCAAGTCCAAGACAGAGCTGTGATTCTGCAGGGTCGTGTGCATTGGCTTCCTTCAGCCAGCAGGGGGAGCACGTTTGCTCCTTAGATGAAGAAGCCAACTCTGCACGTTACAACCCATGGGAGCCCATGGGTGGATTTACCTCCAAGGGGCAGAGAGGGCCAGCCTGGGATGAGGCCAGGAAGAGGGACAGCCTTTCGACTAAGCAGCCACCATTTAGTTCACGTCTTGGTAAACAGAATAACATCCCAAGAACGGAGAGCACCCTCCATGATCAATTTAGAGCACTGCCTACCGCTAAGGCCGGGAAGCTGCGTGGCATAACAAAGGGATACATTCTTAATTAAACACTGTGTAACTCGGGGCACTAAATCCATGATAAATTGGGAGATAGGGGCCTGCAACCTCATTTCTTTTAGGAATATTTAATTATGAAATTCTGTAACAAAATTACAGCCTTATTAAAATGATTTCTCACTGAAGAGAGGGTCTCAAAAGGTGCAATGACTCCAATTGGTTAGGTGCCATAGGGTTCTCTGAGGGCTCTCCTGGACCCCCACTGTCTGTTCAGAAACTGGAAAGTGGTGATAAGGCTCCTTGAAGAGGGGGTCCCGCTCTATTCCCATTCCCTAAGCCTGCCCATAGAGCCTGGCACAGGTGGCTAGGGTTCTACTAGGGAGAGCTGACTGGGGACCGGCAGTTAGCGTAATGGCTATGTCGCTGGACTCCCATGTAGTTGACCACGGTTCGCGTCCCGGACCTGGTGGCTTAAAGCTCACGCCAGGCGCGTGTGTGTGCGTGCCCAAGATCCCGAGAGGAAAATAGAGGAGAAGGAATTGCGGCATGGCCATGCCCCCTGGGGGGTGATTTCTCGCGTTCTATCTCTCTGTCTCTCTGTGTCTGTCTGGTGAGCGCACGCCATATATAAACAAAAACAAACAAACAAACAAACAAAACTCCAAAAGGGAGAGCTGTCTGGTGGTTAAACTAGCGTGTCCAGAAAAGGACAGATACCTGCCAGTACTGGGCGACTTGTCAGTCAGCAAGTCTTAGTATGAATTACACCAACGGGCTATTAGGGTTTCCTCGAGTAAAGGCAGAGAGGATGGCAGCCTGAGGATGGTCGGCTTGGTTGTAGGTTAGAAGTCATCACGGTGGAGCGCGGGGAGCGAGGCCCCACTGACGAGCCTGGCCCCACTGACGAGCCTCTGTGGGAAGGCCCCGGGCAGCCAGGAAGTGCTGTGCTGAACACGGAACCTGCTACGGAGGGGAGCAAGCGTGCTGAGGACCGTCCTGATCAGAGCTTGGTGTGAAGACCAGCTCCATTCCCAGCCACACGGCAGACCACGTGCCCGGATCGGTCATTCAGAACACAGAGCACGCGCCGTCTCGCTGCCCTCGGACGCAGTGTGCTCGTAGGTAGATCGCTGTGCCCCGTGCATTGTGGGCCCCCAATGCAGGTCACTGATTGGTCTCTGCTGCTGCTGTTGCAGATGCTGCCTTATTGTCATTGTCACTGTCATTAGCACTCAACACATGCATGGCCCTTGGCGAACACCGGACGATGCAATTACGGAAGCACTCTGTGTTCTGTAGGGTCAGCCTGTGACACCGGGTCCAGTGCTCATTACTTACATCGGGACCAGCTTTCACCCCGAGCTGCCTAATTAGGAGCCAGAGGATGACGGGGAGCGAAGCCGAGACATCTGACAGCCCAGCAGATATCTCCCTTTTCCCAGTGACTGTGTGGATCAAAATCATGCTGCTTGGGAAGCAAGTGCCGCTCCCAGTTTTCCAGGTTCTGGAGTCCTGGGTAGGGAGGGCTTTGAGTTACCAGATGCCTGTGGCAAATCAGAAAGTATACGGTCAGGTCCCAGCTACGTGACACTGGACATGTCCCCCTCATCTGCAGAGTAGGCTGTGCTGGTGGGCTGCTGTGACAACCTGGTGCCACCCTGCCCAGGGCAGTGCCCGCTCATGCCAGGGAGAGCAAGTTAGTAGACAGCAGCCTCCTTGCCCCCCGAATAAAGGTCTAGAACGTCAGAGTTGGGGGCATCGAGAAGGTCGTCCTCCTCTGCTTTAGTTTCCTGGCTGAGATGGTGGCAGGCCCAGTTGAGAGGCCGGGTTGCCTGGCTCCTCGTCCAACGGCCCCCCCACCATGGCTTTACCACCATGCCATTGTCGTGGGGCTGTTGGCTCAGAGCTAAGTCCCCCTGGTTTTATTTCACTGGGATTGTGACTCTCCTCGTTCTCTGAAATGACATTAACTGCGTGTTAATGACCATCGGCTGCTTTTCCTTTCCGAGGCCGTGCGTGTCTTTGGCTGCGAGCACCTCGTGGAAGCATGTGGAGTCGCTCAGGCTTCCCGCAGAGCGGAGGCATTGTGCCTGGGCCTGAGCTCCTCACAGGCACAGGATCCTCAATTCAAATTCACAAGCCAGAGCCCGCTTCCCGGAGCACATCCCGGTGTGGGTGAGTGAGAGCAGGCAGTTTATAACCCTGAGATGCTAATCTACCTTTCCACACTCGGAACGTGGCAGAGGAAGTAATAACGTTGGCGAGCAGAGTAAGGTTCCAGGCCTGAACGACCAATTAAACCTTTTTAAAAATGACCAAGAGCAATATCTATAAGATACAAGCTAATTACCAGAATTAACAACAACCTCTACCAAAAAAAGCTCGGACACTTCAACTCTATCAAATACCGAAGACGGAAAATGAGGACCGTTTTATACGTACTGCATCTGAAGTTTTCCTGTCTACCTGCCAAGCCGAGCCAAGTCCTAGCTGCGGCCTCAGTTCACCTTCGGTCCTGAATAGAGAGGCAGGATCCGAAGAAGAGAGACAAGGATGACAGCTAACCATGGAGGTGCGCGTGGGCTCTTCAGTGAATGAACACAGTACCCAGGCCTTTCTCTGTCCTGCCGCCTCCTTCCAACCGTCCACCCGGTAACATCTGTGGGGTAACTGCTACCTGGCACCGTGCTAGGCTCCGGAGCACGGCAGCCCCTGCCCCCAGAGCCCACGCTCCCAGTGGAAAATCCAGACAACGAACAAGCAAATGAACAACGTAGGTGCTTTCACAGCGTGCTAAGCCCTGAGAAGGGCATGTGTCTCGGTACCGGGATCGGGAGAACTGGGCCTGGGCAGGGGCGTCTGGCACGACTGGTTGGAGCAGCATCTTTGAGAGCCGAGACCTGTTTGGTGCACAGCCGTCCCCTGGGAAATCCGGGCGAGCACTGTGGACAGCGGGCATGGCAAAGGCCTACATAAGGATGAGCTCCAAGCAGAGGAGGGTCGGGGTGGCTGCAGCCCCTGAGTCCGACTACAGTGGCCTGGTAGCGTGAGGCCTGGGGAAGTAGGCTACAGAGTGGTGATATAGAAGTGGGTCCTGGGTTCGAATCCCAGTTTCAGGACTTGTAGCAGATGGAGGACATAAAAGCAGTGAAGGTACTTAATGAGAATAGGACAGTGTGGAATGGAGGAGGTGAAGAGAAGAGGATAGAGAAAGATAGCAAGAGAACAATAGAGAGGCAGGACGTTAGTGGGAAACAGATATGGCTTATTACCTGTTGATGATGACATGTATAGTATTCTCGACTGGATTGGTCTGAGAAGTGTTTCATGACGGGCAAAGTATTTTTACAAGCAAAATGAGAAATAGTGATTGACTGCTTTAAAAAAATAATCAGAATAATAATAATAATGATTGGGGAAAACAGAACAGGTATTGAATGTTGAAGCGGGGAGATTAATGTCTCTGTACTGACTGACATGCATGGCATTCCCTTTTGAAAAAGCAATGTAATACACTGTAAAGTTATATGTAATCCAATGTAATATAAAGAAGATTATGATGATAATAAAACGTAAAAAAAAAAAGGACTTGTAGCAGAGTCACCTTGAGAAGGTTATTGACCCACTGAGCCTCAGCTTCCCCGTCTTTGAAATAGGAATGATGACAACAGGCTTGAACTCACGTAGTTAACACGAGGAATGAACGAGAGGAGCACCTGGCACCATCCGTGGTCAACACGGCTCAGCTTCTGTGGCGGCCTTATTGACGTCCCCCGGCCCCTGCCCCAGCCCAGCTTCAGCTGCCACCACCGAGAAGGCCACCAGGTGGCGATCTTTCAAGCTTTTCTGGCTTTAGCTTGACTTCGGCTTCTGTTCTCCATTAAAGCCAATGGGAACGCGCGAAGACCCAGTCCTTCAAGGACAGGTGGGGGCGGAGCTACTGGGAATATACTCGGATAATTTCCTGATTTCCGCGGCAATGTGATGGGAAGAGCACCAGCTGGGAATCAGATCTGTGTTCAAATGTCCACGTTACCCACGGACTCACTAAACCAGCAATGCATCCGGGCTTCTGGACCCCAATGTCTCCTCCACCTGCACCTGCACCTGCACCGTGGTGCTGCCGCGAGGACCAGATGAGCTGGGAGCGCTCAGGCTGTCTAGACCCTGCTCCAGGCACGGGACCAGCTGTGCCGCTCACTGTTCACTCAACCTGGGTTTTCCGTCTATGAAGTGGCGTACCAGGACCCCGGGCTCCTTGATGACTGTTACGTACTTGCCCGGCACCCAGGCCACGGGAGCGCGATCTCCGTGTGGGCCATCAGCTGGGGGATCCGCGTGCTGGCTGTGTTCGAGGTGGCTGCTGGGGAAACGCAGAGGAGGAAGGTGAACCTTTCCCTGAGGATGAAGATGATACAGCCACGAGCAAGCAGCGAGAGGAGAGGCTCCACGTGGACATCGGGGGAGAAGGTGCAGGGTACCCAGCCAGGGAAGCGCCTCCTGCCGCCTCCTGCCTCCTCCTGCCCTGTGGCCTGGGCGGTAGGAGTGTGCAGAGGTGGGGGCGGGGCACCACCTGGGGCTGCATCTCCTGCCCTCTCCTGTCCTCCTCTT
>NW_006160052.1:3141611-3152486 GCF_000334495.1 Tupaia belangeri chinensis | reverse complement strand
CTCCTGTGCTCCTCTTTGAGCAGGAGCCAGGCATCCATTCCCTGCTGTCCTGAACACTCCTTGAAGGCAGAGAAGGTCTTATTTATCTTTGTTCCCCACCAGCCTAACAGCCCACACCTAACAAGCCCTGGACAAATGCTTGCTGGCGAGCAATCCATCCCAGAGGACCCTGGGCTATGCGCTGAGCTGGAACTCCACCAGCTCAGCCTCGGACTGGGGGCTCCTCCTGCCGCCTTGGGGTGTGGTTCCCTGTGCTGACATCCTCACCCGCAGACATGTGGAGCCATGCCATAATCACGAGCAGAAGGGGAAAAGATGCAGCCACCGTGGCCTAACCGGGGTACCCCATCAACCCCCAGGAGGGCGCGTGTGGCAATGAGTGGTGTATGGTTGCTTACTGGCAGGAATGGAGAAGGGGGGTCCCAGAGACATGGGAAGGGTGTGGGCACAATGGAAGGGGGCATGATATGCCCCCCCAAAAAAAGTAAAACCCTCCTTTGAAGCCAGCAGATGGTGTAGCAGTTACATCACTGGTCTCCCACATGGCCGACCATGGTTCGAGTCCTGGACTCAGTAGCTTGAAAATCATGCTAGGTGCATGTGCGTGCATGCGCGAAATCCTGAGAAGATGGAGAAGGGCTTGCAGCATGATGACCTCCCGTGGGGTGATTTTTCACTTTTTCTCTCACTCTCTCTCTCTGGTGAGCACATGTACCCTAAGGCAAAAAAACTCTTAAAAACAAAACAAAACCCACCTTCGGAGCCCTGCCTTGCCTCAGGAGAACTTCGGCGGGGTGGTAGGAATTACTCCGTGGTTCCGAGGCTCTTTCCCCTCTCCACAGCAGGGAGACTACGAATACACACTTCTTGGTCATAAAGGGCATGAGGCTGGCGCATGGACAGCTTAAATGCCTGTCGACTATCCCAGGGAGATACTGCGTGAGACAGCGCTTCGCAGGTACGAAGCAGCCCTTTCTACCGGAGGATTCTGGAGCAGGAGGAAGGGCTACCGCATGCTTCCGTTCTGGGGATCTCGCCCAGAAGGAGACCTGAGGTCTTTGCAGGGCTCACACTTCGTCTACAATGTGCTCACTGGATTTTGATCCAACTCCAAATGTATTCAAATGAAAATGATCATTTCATGCAAGCCCTCTGCTCTCAGCAAGTCTTCCAGTAAAAATGGATACTCCAGGAACTTGCGGCACTTTTATCTGGGGTATTTCCTTTCTCGAATACCCTCAAGTACTCCCATTTAAGAAGCACCGAGCAGGAACAACGTCAGCTTTATAGTTATTTGTGACACACGTGTGTGTGTGTGTGTGTGTGTGTGTTTTCTTTTTGAGGAAGAAAGAGAGAAAAAAAATTTTGTTATAGGGCACCTGCACTCGACAGAGAGACAGAGACAGAAAGTGAGAAATCACTCCCAAGGGAGGATGGCCATGCCACAATCCCTTCTCCTCCATGCTCCTCTCGGGACTCCGGGCATGCACACACACCCAGCATGAGTCTTAAGCAGCCATGTCTGGGACTCTAACCGCGGTCAGCCACGTGGGAGTTCAGCGCCTTAAACACTATGCCACCTGCTGGGCCCTGTACTTAATATTTTGATGTGTAGCCTCTGCTCACTGCTTCACTCAGGAAAAATACTTGGTTTTCATCCATCTGGGGTCAGTTGGCTCCTGAGGGTCCAGAATGTGCTCCTCCGGTCCGCGCTCCCTCGCAGGCAGGCGCTGGCTAGCAGGCGGTGAGTGGACAGACCAGACCACAGCAGCCTGCGGCTCTCCCCCAG
The DNA here is from genome assembly GCF_000334495.1 of Tupaia belangeri chinensis. NCBI lineage: Eukaryota > Metazoa > Chordata > Mammalia > Scandentia > Tupaiidae > Tupaia > Tupaia belangeri. Next base: position 3,150,697 of record NW_006160052.1, on the reverse strand, counting down.
GAAGCCAACACCTGCAGACTGCTCCTGCTGCTGACCCTGACCTCCCTAGGCCTGCCTCCCCACTCCGCCCCACCCCGAGCTGAGCTCTGAGTTCTTACCTTTCTGCTGGGACATCTGGTGGACCCTCTTCCAGGGGCCTGCGCCCCAGCCCTGCACTCACAGCCGTCATACCCACATCCTGCTGGAAGGCAAATTGTGCTCCAGCTCTTAAAGACTTCCAGGGGAGCCGTTTCTACAACCTCTGCAGGAATCTCGTTCTAACATCTCACAACTCTCACGGAGAAGAAAGCCCTTTTTCATGAAATCTCAATTCCTTTCTGTTGCAACGAGCGTGGAGTTGCTTTTAGTTCCCGCTACATTGAAACCACCCTAATTCCTCATGGTTTCTTCTCCGTCTCTCCAATGTGGGCTGCTGGCTTTGCTTCTGGTCAGCCCTCCTCTACCATGAGTGCAGCTCTGCGTCAGGGCCCGGCCCCACCTGGAGGTGAGAGCAGACCGGCATGGAAGCAGAGCCGACCCCTCGAGCACAGAGCAGGGTGAGCCACGGGAGGCCCCGCACTCCTTGGGAGCTGGAAGTGAATCAGCCAGCATTGACCAACGTCCTCTCGTGGACAGCCCCTGACGATGTTACGGGGAGTATAAAACTGGGTCTCTGTTCTCAAGAACAGCATCGTGAAAGATCGGGCACCTCCTGAGGTCTGTGGACAGTGGAGACGCACTGATTTTGGTCCACACTGAGATCTGCATCCCAGTGCTGCCTCTCTTTAGCTGTGCTATGTTGGGCAAGTCACTTCACCTCTCTGAGACTGCATTTACGTATCTGCCTCGTAGGTAAGCGATTACGCCGTGTTAAAATTCCGTGGAGTGTGGCGCCAATTAAGGGATTACCGTAGACTGGGCGGGGAGACCGAAGGCAGGGGCAGATGCGAGGGTGGGAATAGGAAGGCCGGCTGGAGGAGACTGGTGACGTGAGTGGCGTCTCACAGGGAGGAAAGGCAGGAGGGGGTGGACAGGCACACACTGGGCAAGAGAACGACCCTAGTTGTCCCCTAGGGAACACGCTCCGTGCCAGGCGCCCATCTGAGCACGCTGCATACATTACCTCCTGCGCGCCTTATAAACGCCCGCCGCGAGGTTTTATTGTCCTCGTTTTACCCTCGCATCTGGCAGGCAGTAACGTGCCTCCGGACCCAAGCTGCACCTCTGAGAACTGTAGCCTCTTTAATGGGGTTTTGTGTCAGGATGAAGACGTGTTCCAGAGCAAATCCAGGGGCACCTGGGGGCAGAGATAGGTGTGGGGGAAGAGGATGCTCGGCAAGCCCCGTTCATGAACCAGGATAAGGGATCGGAAATCAGTCCCTGTGAATTTCGGGCACAGACTCCTTCCCCAGGGGCCGTCGGCCTTCTCCACCTGCTTCTCTGGGTCTCCACCTCTGTCCTGCCCGCCTCCTGGCTCCACCTGCTCACTGCTCCCCCGGTCGTCCCACTCCTCGCCTCTCTCACACACACTCACACACACACTCTCTCACACACTCTCTCACACTCACACACTCTCACACACACTCGCTCGCACACTCACATTCACATACTCACTCTTTCACACACTCACTCACACTCTCACACTCACGCACACTCACACTCTCTCATACACTCACACACTCTCTGGGTCTCCACCTCTGTCCTGCTCCACCTGCTCACTGCTCCCCCTGGTCGTCCCACTCTCCTCGCCTCTCTCACACACACTCACACACACTTTCTCTCACACTCACATACACTCACACACTCACTCACACACACACTTCCTCTCACACACACTCACACTCTCCCTCTCACACACTCACTTTCTCTCACACACTCCCTCTCACACATTCACACACACACTCCCTCTCACACACTCACACTCCCTCTCACACACTCACACTCTCACACACTCACACTCACTCTCACACACTCACATATGCTTCCTCTCACACACACTCACACACTCACACACACTTTCTCTCACACTCCCTCTCACTCACACTTTCTCTCACACACTCACGCTCACACACTCACGCTCACACACTCACGCTCGCACACACTTCCTTTCACACACTCCCTCTCACACACTCACACTCACTCTCACACACTCACACTCACTCTCACACACTCATGCTTCTTCTCACACACACTCACACACTTCCTCTCACACACTCACGCTCACATGCACTCACACTCACTCACACTTCCCCTCACACTCACACTCTCCCTCTCACTCACCCAGGCTCACTGCTCCCCCATCTCCCTCGGGGTCAGGTCTGGCTGTTGAAGACAGCCCCTCTGCCCAGGATGACATGCGGACACGGCCTCTCCTTCCTCTCCTAACAGCCTCCTTCCCTTTCTCTTCTGATTCTTCACATTTTTTTTAATCTTTTTCCTGTAGGGCGTGTGCACTCGGCCGAGAGAGTGTGAACGTAAGTGAGAAGTCACCCCCTGGGAGATAGCCAAGCCCCAGTCCCTTCTGTCCCAGCCTCCTCTCGGGATTTTGGCCATGCCACGTGTGTGCCCTGCGTGTTTTTAAACCACTGAGTCTGAGACTTGAACCACACAGTCGGCCATGTGGGATTCAGCTGCCTTAGCTTCAATGCCACCTACTGACCCTTCACTTTCTGTTCAGGACCAGCAGATGGCGTAATGTTACATTGCTGGACTCCCACATAGTTCACAGTGGTTTGAGTCCTGGACCCAAGTGGCTTAAAAAATCTCACACTGGGTGCGTGTGCATGCGTGCCCAAGATCCCAAGAGGAGAATGGAGGAGAAGGGATTGCGGCGTGGCTGTCCCCCCGCGGGTGATTTCTCGCTTTCTATCTCTCTGTCTCTCTGTCTCTGTCTCCCTGGCGAGCACATGCGCCCTATAGCAAAAATCTGTATAAAATACCCAAAAACTTCCTGTTCACCTTCCTCTCCTGCTCACTTTTCATCTATTTCCTGCTCTTCCCTTAGGGTAAAACTGGCAGGGGGGCCCTAGCCCGGAGACCCCTGGCATTCGGCTACCGCTGCCCAACTGCTAAAGGATTTTTCTTCTTTAAACCATGACCATGAGTTCGAGCCTGTCAGAAAGCTGGCTGGGCTAGTGGTGATACATGCCAGAATGGACAGGGCCAGGATCTGGGGAGGTCCTGGCAGCTGGTGGCGGGAGGAACAGACCAGGCTGGGGCATGTCCAGAGGAGCTGGCATGAGGCAACTGGCAAAGGCTTGAGAACGCAGCTGATGTCAGGAACGCTGGGCAGCGAGTGGTCGAGACCCCACCACGGGAGGAAGGTAAAGGGCCCGGACCCCAGCATCCTAGTCCCTGAGCAACAGTGTCATACGAGGGAGCGAGGCAGACCCAGCACTGGCCTGGGGCACCAGGCAGAACTGTGAAAGGGCAGGTAGGAGTCAGGTACTGGGACCTAGAATCAAAGCCAGAGCCAGACCAAGGTCAGCAGCAAGGCCAGCCTTAAGATTCCAGAGGAAGCTGCCCTGCCTTTGACCTTGAGCTCCAGGGAGTCCCCCGGTGTGAGGGGCGGGACTGCTGGCTGAGCAGCCGAGCCCACAGGGCTGTGCAGTTGGGGTCCCGCCATGGCTTCCCCTCTGCCGCCGCCTCCCTGGATCATGCTCTCTGCCAGCCCCTGGGAAAGCAGAGCGCGACAGTGTGAGGACACAGAGCACGCTCCGCACACAGGCCGCGGGTTCCCCGGCCCGAGCCATCTTGGCACGGAATGCCATGACGGGCAGGCGCCTACCTGCGTCACCATCCCCTGCCTCCCAGCCCCGACAGGCGCTGAGCGTTCCAACTAGACGGTCCCAGAGTCCCACAGCCTTCTCCTTAACCCAGCATCCCCACCCTGCGTCTGCCAGTTCAGAGGGACTCGGATGGCCTGTGTCTGACACCACCCCCACCCCCCAGGTTTGCAACTTCTCTGAAAGCACCTCTGTCCTCCACCCACTTGCCTCCCCTCAGAGCGTGGAGTACATCTGCCACTAAAAGCCACTGTTAGCACAGTGGCACCGGAAACTCACCAGCCGTTTGATAAATGTGTGCTGGAGAAGGGTAGTTTCCTCTCACCCCCTTGAACTCCTCTCTTCTTACACAGTTTATGGTTTCTCATTTTCTACTAGCGCTGCTTTTTCACACCCTCACAAAACACTCGTTTCTTTGGGGACTACCAAGCCTGAAATACCACTCCACATCCCTTATTAGCCATGCCAAGTCCCCAAATCTCTGAAAATCAAAAGGCTGGTTTTTGTGTTTGTTTCTGCGAGTCTGGTGCCAAAACTCATCTGGTGACAAAAATCTGACCTAAACTGATACAAAGCTACTTTCGCCTTTAGTGTAAAAATTCATATATTTCACCGCAGAAATACGAATGTGTCTGATTTCAAGATGCTGCTCAAAACCTCACTGGGGAGGCTTCAAAGTGTTTGGTCCCTTTCTGAATTCTGAAACGCCTCCGGCTTTGCGGGCTTCAGACAAGGGCTGGAGGAACTGTAGCAGCCTCTCTGTTCTGCCACGGAGCTGATGGAACAGAAGCAGCTCTGCCTGAGATTCCTGGCCTCTTCTTTCCATCTGGAAAGTGAGAAATTAGTGCCTGCGGGTCACCAGGAAATCAAGGATAGTGAATGCGGTGCTTTGGAGAAAGGATTACCAAAGTCATTTGTAAATGAAAGGCTGGGGTGGGGTCTTCAGGGTTTTCTACAGTCTCTATGCTTTTGTTGACTTGCTGTGTGTCTGTGAGCAACTTGTAAAACCTCTCTGAGCCCGGACTACCGGAGAGAACTAGTTCCCGAAAGCCTCTGCTCCCGTGGGCTTTGCAGGTGACTGAGACAACACATACAAACGGTCTTGAGATTTTAGAAAAGGAAATACTATCATATATAATCTTGCCAATTTTTTTAAAAAGTAAATGTGTTTTCATTGGCATAAATTAAACACTAAATCCACTCTGTGCATAGTTTCATGCTGGGTTCTGTGGATAGTCGAGGATAACGTGTGGGCTCGAAGGAGCTCATCTGAGAGGAAGGCCAGGTTCTATGCGGAAGAAATGAGAGTGAAAAGAAGACCGCACGTGTAATAGGGTGTCTGGACTGCAGACCTGCAGAAGAGCTGAAAGCAAATCTCTCTGAACAGAGCAGTCTGGGAAGGTGGACCAGGGGGTGACTTAGTTTAGGGATTAAAAGTTAAGAAAATGGGGCCAGTGGGACATGGTGGTTACTGTACTGGATCCCACATGGCTGACTGCAGTTCGAGTCCCTGACCAGGTGGCTTGATAAACAGTGGTGCATGTGCATTTGTGCCAAAGTCCCCAAAGTAGAATGGAGGAGAGGAGATTGCAATGTGACCATTTGCCACGGGGGTGTTATCTGGCTTTCCTTCTCTCTCTCTCTCTCTCTCACCCTCTCTCTGTCTCTCTCTCCAGTGAGTGCACAGACTTTTTGGCAAATTAAAAAAAAAAATTAGAAAACAGGCCATTGAGTGATGCTGGAGCCCAGGGTTTGGATCTCAGGTTGACCTAAACATGCCAGGCCTACCCACGATGCACCTGGGCTGGGAGCTTCTTGGTGCAGTGTGACTGTCAGGAGTGCCCCCCTCCCCTCTCCCTCTCTCAACAAATACATAAAATAAACTTTTTAAAAGGTTTCGCTATAGGGTGTGTATGCTGCCGTAGAGAGACTGAGAGGGAGAGAGAGAAGTCACCCTCCCATCCTCAGGGAGGATGACCATGCCTCAATCCCTTCTCCTCCACTCTCCTCTTAAGATTTTGAGCATGCACACAACATGCTTTTCAAGCCACTGGGTCTGGGACTCAAACCATGCAGTCAGTCATGTGGGATCCAGTTTAACTACCACACCACCTGGCTGGCCCTAGCTTTTTTTTTTTTTTTTAAAGAATCATCTTATTATTTAACTTTATTTATTTCTTTAATTAGTTTAATTTGATCAGAGAGGGACTTACAGAGAGAGAGAGAGAAAGGAAGCCACCAAGTCTGGGACTCGAACCATGGTCAGCCATGTGGGAGTCCAGTGCCCTTAACGACCACACCACCTACCAGCCCCTGGTCCCTAAACTTTGGAAAATAAAAATAAAAAAGATGAGAAAGCATTTTAAGCACGTACCCCAGGTAAGAATAGACAAGATTGGTGAGAGGAAGTATTTGGAGAAAGCCTCCTCTAGAGTAGAGAAGCCTGGAGTCAAACAGGGGGAGGAGACGGAAGGGATGCACAGGGTAAGGGGGGTGCTGACAAAGTGTATTAGTCAGCCCGGGCTGCTATAACAAACGACCACAGACCAAGTGGCTTAAGCAGCATATGTTTATTTCCTTACGGTTCCAGAACCCAGGAACCCTAGATGTAGCAGACCTGGTTTCTTCCGAGGCCTCCCTCCCTGGCTGGCAGATCGCTGTCTCCTCTTCTTATAAGGACACTGGTCCTACGGGGTTAGGGCCCCACCCCTATGCCCTTATACCATCTCAGTGACCCCTTTAAAGATAGTCACTTCAGGGGCCAAATACAGTCGCTTTGGGGGTTGCGGCTTCAACATATGAACTGGGAAGGCACAATTCTGTCCAAAAGCGTGTGCGTGTGCCCCAAGGAAGCAGGGTGTATCTAGGCACGTGACAGGGGAAGATGTCGACATGGATGTGTAGGGACGAAGCTGGACTTCTCAAGCCAATTTTTTTTTTTTAAATTTCCTGCCATAGGGCACATATGCTTGCAGGAGAGGGACAAAGAGAAAGGGGAAGTGAGAAATCACCCCCTTCTCCTCCACCCTGCTGTTGGGATTTTGGGCACAATCACACACGTGTCTGGAGTATTTTTCAGGTCTCTGGTCCTGGACTCAAATGGCAGAGTGGGCTATGTGGGATCCAGCGCCTTAGCCACCACGCCACCTGCTGGCTCTCAAGCCAGCTTTTAACTGGGGTAGTCCTCTTCATTCCCAAGGAGCTCTCATTTATCAAGTGGCTGGTGAGTTTCAGGTGCACTGTGCTAACAGTGGCTTTTAAGTGGCAGGTCTGGACACTGATGTGAGCTGAGTGGAAGGACATGGAGGACGTTAGAAGAATTAGAAATTATAGGACCAGGACTGCCTGGCCCACTGGTCTCAACCCTCACAAGCTCACACGCAGAACCGAAGCGTATTCCCTGGAAAACGTCCTGGACAGAAGGCCTCCGTCCTTCCCCGACACCTCTGGTCTGCCATCCCCTTACCTGGCTAGACTGGGACAGAGCTGTTCTGCGCAGAGCACCTCTGCATATCTGGGTGGCTAACGCCAATCACTGCTGCCACAGTGATGAGATCTGTGGGGCTGGGACTCACAGCGTCACCGTTAGAGAGAGGTGAGAACAAAACCCAAGAAAGCTGCGCTCAGATGCTTGGGACTGGGTGAAGCTAGTTCATCCCCAGGCACTTGCTGTCTCCCTAGGCTGGTGTTCTGGCTAAGGAAGGCTCACGGGTGAGACTGAATGACGGCCTGCAACTGATTCCACACCAAGAGGGCGGCGGGCACCAAGAGGCAGGAGACTAGCAGGGAGATGGTCTCTCAGGTGCCCGGGCCCAGGCCACATGATTCAGCTGCCCCCAGGACCGGGCGGTGGCATGATCCAGCAGGTGAAATGCCAACCAGACTCCTTATGGGTGGAGAAGGGGATAGGTGTGCCCTGGGGCAGTCTTACCTGCTGTGGGGTAAAGGCTCTTAATCTGAGCCCTAGATTAAAATTGTATGTGTGTGTTTAAATACATATTCCCATCGCCTAAAAAGGATCACTGTTTTTCCCCTAGATGAAACTTTAAGGATCCATGAACTCCTTTCCCAAATTGCATGTCAATGCGTGCGTACGTGAGTGGGGATTTTTCTGAGAAACAGATCCATGGCATTTATCAGCCTCTTTCAAAAGGATGTCTGATTCCCAAAAGGAAGGTGATTATGAACCATTGTCCTAGACCCTAGAAACAGGCTGGCACTGGGCAGAACCCCAAGAGACTCAGAGTGACTAATGATTCTGAAATTATACTCAAGGGGTGTGGTATATGTGTGTACGTGAACAGTGTGTTGTGTGTGTGTGTGCACAAGCGCACGCGTTTCTTTATTTTTCCAGGAGAGGGGTTCAGTGATTGTTGACAGATTGTCTAAGGGGTCCACAATCCTAAACCTGTCAGGAACCTGAGCTTGATGGGGGTGCAAAGAACTGCTTCACTACAGAAGGTGGAAAACAAGGCCCTGAGTGGGTCCTGGTAGTTTTGCTCAAAATCTGGGACTTGCAAGGTGCAGGGTCGGGGTCTGGCTGGTGGGGCCCTCGGTAAAGCACACCCTGGATTCACTGCAAGAGTCAAGGGCCAGAGCCAGACAAGTAGGTGACCGTCACAAGAGCGTCACCAGATGGGAAACAGCCTTAGCTCCTTCCCTCTCTATGGCAGATTCCCCAGCCCTTCTCTTTCAAAGCTCTGAGACCCAAGTTTTCAGAAAACCAAGGACCTTACTCACAGAAACTCAACAGCAATTCAACAAATACTTACGGAGCGCCTACTACGTGCCAGGCTCTATTCTAGGTGCAAAATAAGGGACTTGCCTTCTGAGTGGTATCGACCTCGGCCAGTTTCCTGCCCCGGACACAGGTATTTTGGGCACTGCTGACCAAGCGCATCTTCCAGAGCTGATCCCGGCAGCCCCAGGCCCAGAGAGGCAGCAGCCATCCCACCCCCCACCACCCCCCCCCGCAGCGGGCTGGGGGTGCGCGGGGGCGGGGGCGAGCAGACGCTGCCTGCAGCCGCCTGGACTGTCGTGCCTGATCTCGGAGCTGCGCCCGCCTGCTCCCCGCCCGCTGGGGCCATCGCGAAGCTCTGCTCTCCATACTGAGCAGTCCCCGGGAGGCGCTCGGACACGTCCCCAGGCCGGATAAAGATCTGCTCGGCGCTCGCTCTGCAGCGCGAAATCTCGCCATCAGCGCGGCTAGCGCGGCCGCTCTGGCCCGGACCGGCGACGACAGATCGCTATCTGGGTAGGGACAGGGAAGCAGCGCCGCTCTCCCGCCGCCACCCTCGGCCCCGAGCGTAGGGGCGGGCGCGG
>NW_006160052.1:3140056-3141056 GCF_000334495.1 Tupaia belangeri chinensis | reverse complement strand
CGGGGGCCTCGAGGCCAGCCCGGGACTGGGTCTGGGAGCTGCAAGGCGGCGGCGCCGGCGGCAGAGGCGGCAGCGAGCGCCCGCGCTCGGACGCCCCCAGGCGGTGGGGCTGAGAGAGCCGGAGGATGGCTCCGGGCGCTGACCCAGGCGTGAGTACCCGCTCTCCGTGCCCCCACTCCCTGAGGCGGAGAAAGTTTCTCCGGCCTTGTGCGCCCTCGCGATCCGCCCGCAGGGGTGGCGGGGATGCCTCCAGAAAACCAGGGGAGACGGAGACCGTGCTGGCGGCGGCTTGGCTTCCAACTTGCCAACAGACGCTGGGCTCGACTGGCGCGCAGAGCCTCTCCCGCGGGCTGGGGGCGAGGAGGGCGCGGGGCTGGAGGTGGCGGAGGGATGGGAGCCGAGGTGTGGGGGCGACGGCCCGCAGCTGTCAGGGAAGGTGTTGGGGGCGCTCTGGAGGTCAGCTGTTTGGAGAGGGGGTTCTGGGGCTAGAAGGGGGAGGAGCAGGTGAGGAGAGGTGTTCTGAGGGTGTGGGGGGAGGCACCCAACCAGGCAGACTCAGCGCGGGCTGGGGAACTGGCCTTGGCCGAGTGCCTGTGCTTCCAGGCTGGGGAAGAGCACGGGGGGCTGGCTCTCTTCCTGGGGGAAGCTGAGCTCCCGGGTGCAGCGCTGGATGGCAGAGGGCTCCAGGAGCCAGCCCTGCGCGCGGCGTTGCTGCCAGCCGCCTTTTGCTGGACCGAGGTGTGGTCTCAGACAAGCCAGCTTCAGGCAGGGAACTGGCCTTGGCCGAGTGCCTGTGCTTCCAGGCTGGGGAAGAGCACGGGGGGCTGGCTCTCTTCCTGGGGGAAGCTGAGCTCCCGGGTGCAGCGCTGGATGGCAGAGGGCTCCAGGAGCCAGCCCTGCGCGCGGCGTTGCTGCCAGCCGCCTTTTGCTGGACCGAGGTGTGGTCTCAGACAAGCCAGCTTCAGGCATTCCAGGGGAACCGGGGCGGGGGGGTGCCCCT
>NW_006160052.1:3115535-3138978 GCF_000334495.1 Tupaia belangeri chinensis | reverse complement strand
GGGGGGGGGGCTGATGAAGGATTTGATGGGGCAGCAGGCCGGGCTTGGGGGCATGCCCAGCAATGCAGCGTGCATCTTAGCGGCGCAGTAGTTGGAGCCCTGGTTTGTCCCCGCTTCTGCAGAAACCAACTCAAGAATCCAAAGTCATCCCAGCCTGGATGGGAGCCTCCCGCCGCGGGGAAATGTTCCCAGGGGCCCGGGGTGGGGGGCTCCCTCTGGGAATGACTAATGAATATTGCTGCTGCTGGTGGTGGGCTCGCCCCATGTGGCTTCTGTACATCCCAGAAGGAGCTTCGCTCTCCAGGCAGGACACATTCTGGAGTCACACTTGAGATCTCTTCTGGGATGGGCATGGAGCTTCCCAAGTGAAGCCTGGGAAGGGTGTTCTGGGAGCTGGAGACCATTCTGTGGTGCTGCCTTGAATCAGGGGAGAACTTATGTGGGAAGAGAGAAGCTACCCATGCAAGATTTGGGGCCTTGATGACTTGAGACTGGAAACACCCAAGACGGAATTCGAGCTCCTTTGGAGGTTGCGCCCTACCTCGCTCTCAGCCATGGGCAGGGAGAGGTGAGGATGGCAAAGCGGGAACATGGCGGCTGTTCCAATGTGGTCTTGAAGCGTTTCTCTCTCTCCGCCTTGGTTAAGAGCATCGTTCTGGCAGCAGGTCCTCAAGTCAATTTAAGAGGCAACGAGGGGGTTAGGGCCTTGATGTGAGCACAGAGGACCCAGTGAGAATGTTCTGGTTCCCTGGGCTGTAGCCTTCACCATACCCCACCCTGAACATAAGTGGGTGTTCAAACTCCTGGGGCGGCTGCTTTGGCCTGGAAATCTTCTATGGGAGCTATGGCTCCATACCCCAAATCTTAGCCCCATCCTCTGTCTGCCTACAGCCGGCATTTTGCTGCTGCATTTCCCAAGATCCTCGCTCCACTGGGATTTATACAGTGAGATACCTGCTCACTGCTCTCGCTTCCCGTTTTCCACCTGGGCTGCACCTGGTGTGCGGAGCCCTGATGTTTATTCCTTGGTGTTCGGTTACGATGCTCTGTGGCTGCACAGGGGCGCCCTGTGAGTGCGTGGACCAGGAGCTGCTTAACCCCAGGGAGTACAGCATAGACTCTGACCGAGAGGGGCCAGGACCAGGAAGGCCGTCCTATCCACAGCTGGGAAAGCCTCCCTTTCTCAAGCTTCCTGGCTGCCTGCTGAGGCCTGGAAGCTGAGAAGTGGAGCAGGCTCCTTGGCCTCCAGGAGGGGGCGCCAAAGGCACCTAGCCGGGGACCACGGACTTCCTCACTTCTTGCCCTTCCCTGACCATAGTCACTTCATGCGTCAGGCAAGCCCAGGCCACAGCCCCCAGCAGTCACCACTGTGGTTACAGTCCTGACTTCAGGTGGCCCTGGGACCTCTGTGCCAGGAGGCAGGTGCAAGCACACCACTCTAAGGAGACAGCTGGTCACAGCCCCACCAGCTCTCTGCTGTGGCTCCTTTGTGCTTGGTGCTCTGTTCTCTGAACGCAGTAAGGGCCCCAGAGCCCAGAAGATTAGAGCCAGGAGGAAGGAGCCTGGAGGAGCACCTCATCCAACCCTCCCTGTCCCCAACATGCACACGCACACGCACCCTGGGCTTAGAAGGAGAAGACTGAAGTCCAGGGACGGCGAGCATCTTGCTCTGGGCCACATGCTGTCTGGTGTGGCTCTGGGAGTGGGACCTGGGACTCCCCATTCTCTGCTCAGCGCTCTCCCCACTCTGGGACCTCTGCTTCTCTCCTGTGATGGTCTTCTGTTCTCTGCAGCAGGGACTGGTGGGCCAGGTGGTGTTGAGTTAGTACACGTAGTACATTTGAAGAAGTTGCTCTGAACGCTCAGTGTGAGGAGGCGAGGGGCCGAGCACGTTCTTGGGATGCACGCACACAGGTCACGGAGACCCCGCCTTCCCCCCTCGCCGTCGTGTCTCATTCCAGTGGCCTTTTAGGCAAAGACGATGCAGCTCCAGGTTTCCACGTACAACGACGGGGCACAGGCGTCCTGCCATGCACTGGAATCCAGAGCGCCTAGCTCCTTGTTGGGGTCTCAAACCCCAAGCCCAGAGCGCCTCCTCTGCTCTGCTTAGACACGCCGCAGTGGGGTCTCCGTCCTGCAGTCCCCGGCTGCTGGTGGGGGCTCCCAGACTCATCCTGTGTGAACTGGAGACGTTGCGAGTATTCGCCTATTCCCCATCCTCACTACTTCCGGCTCAAGGTCAGAGGACCGGGATGTTCTATTTTTGCAAAACCCTCATGTTCAGGTTTCTTGGGTGACCTGAAGATGCATTTCCATTCGCTTTGTCTGAGCTGGGCCCTGGGCTTGAGGAGGCTTACCAAGTGGCCTGGGGCCTCACCCTCTGTCTCCCTGTCCCCATCCAACTTTTCTGAATAGGGACGAACTTCCTCCAGGTTCCCCTCGGAGCAAGGCAGACTTGGAGACTTCCCCTCATGAGGAACCGCTTTGCCAAGCCTGGTTCCGAGAGGCAGGCTCCTCTTCTGTCCCCAAGGCTCACCCGAGGGATGCTTGTTGCCAAGGAAGATGCTCAGAGTTCCTCATCTCCCTCGGGCTCACAGACAAGTTGGGTCTTCATCTTCTGGGGGAAGAGGGAAATGGCAGAGGGCGGGGACCACTGGAGAGCAGCAGCCCCTTCCCACAAGTCTATGCTTGAGGTCCTTGCCACCTCCCTGCTTCGGGAGACGTGTCCTATACACTCAAGGCTAGGTCTGGCTCTGGGTCCAGCCAGAGTAAAGCAAGTAGGTAAAGTATCGCGACAGCACCAGCCCTCTGGAGTTTTGTCTGAATGGGGAGAGGGTGTAGAGTTTGGGAAGACACTAAGGAAACCTTCTTCTCCTTCTTCTTCTTTTTTTTTTTTTTTTTTTTTTTTTAAGGGTTTTTTGCTTTTGGGCGCCGCCACTCTTGGGCACACATGCACACGCTCCTGGCGTGAGTTTAAGCCACGGGTCCGGGACTCGAACCGTGGTCGAGTACATGGGAATCCAGCAACATAGTCATTATGCCAACTGCTGGTCCTGAAACCTTTGTTTTCTAAGTAGCCCCTTCCACGAGCCCCTCTAGGTGGCTGATCCCAACACCACCCCCATTGTGACAAGCCCATAAGGACACAGGCTTAGATGACTCCCTGCTCAGTGGCTTAAAGACCTAGACAAAGTACTTATGCGCTCCATGCCTCGGTTTTCTCCTGTTAAATGGCAAAGTGTCTCCCTGTGAGGAGGATAGGGACGTGGAGATCAAGGGGGACCAGGTATGTCTCTGCCCTTGGCAAGATGTAAAGGGCGTTAGTGGAAGAGGGCGCTGTCGCTGGATCGGATCGCTGGGGGCCGAGGGGCAGGTGGGCACATGCGCCTCCCCTCCCAGCACATCTGGCTGGTGAGCGAGGCCCCCTTGGCAGGACTTCCTCCTTGCCTTCCTCCCCACCTCCGGGTTTTCACTCTGGGGTTCTGCTATGCTTGGGGAAAGGAAATTGTACAGGTCCCAGGATAATTCTGCATGTGATGGAGGGCCCTGAGGCATTGAGTCCTAAGGAAGGCTCTTTCTGCTGGGAGAAGGCTTCCTCGGAGCCTGGTGATTTAAGAGTGCTGACAAATTCGCGCTCGCCGAGCCTCCTGCAGGCTGCAGATACAGGACTCCGGCCCAACCAGGACTTCTGGAGAGCCTCGCTGGCTGCTTAGGGGACGTAAACCTGTGGACTCTGCTTAGGAGAGATCTGAAGTCAACAGGTTCTTTATCACACCCGGCACGCCCCGACCGCTCCGCGCCTTCAGAAACAGGAGGGCTAGAGAGGCTGAGTGAGAGGCGTGCCAGGAGGTGTGGAGGGCTAGGAAGAGGGGGGCAGGAAGACCTTTTTCTCCCACGGAACTGCTCATGACTGTCACCTTCTCGAAGTCCTCGGCCACTGAAGGAGCGACTGTCCACCTCCTAGACACGTCAGAGCCACTCTGCACAGTGTGGGACACTAGTAGCACCCACTGGGCGGAGGCCAGCGATGCAGCCAGCTCCACCAACACACAGGCCGTACTCCATGGAAAGAATTCTTAGGACCCACATGCCAAGAATGCGGGGGTTGAGAACCCTGGGCTCGAGCATTGCACACAGTCCTGGGACGGTAGAGGTGGAGGAGTGTGCAAGGCCCGCTTCACAGACAGGGCACGGAGGCCCAGAGAGGAGAGGCGGCCAGCCAGGGATGCACAGCACACAGGTGGAACAGCTGGCCCGGAGTTCAGATCCGCTCCCTCCTGAGATGATTCCGACCCCCCCGCAACTTATTGTGAAGATTAAATGTGAGCTGTGAAAACACTTCGAAAATTATAGTCTATTATTAATATTGCTATTATTAAGAATTTGGGAGTTTGGCAAGTTCTATTTCTAGCTGTGCCACTGACTCATTGTGTAACACGGGACGCATCGTTCCCGCGCCCCCCGTGCCTCTGTGCACGCGCGTGTGTGTGTGTGTGTGTGTGTGTGTGTGTGGCAGGAGGTGGGCTTAGCGGAACATAAGTCTGTCCTAATCACTATCTTTAGAGAGATGTCCGAAGATTTGCCCTTCAAAAACCCCAGACACTAAGAATAAAAGAAGATAAAAATTTTCCTTGAAATTACGTTGACTTGGTAAGAAGCAAAGCGTTTACTGCTTGGAAAAATTCCAGTATCCTGGCCCTGCACGTTGGTTCCAGCCCAGGAAATCTGATCAACATCCGGAGGAAGAACTGATAGCTCCACCAATGACAGGCGACTGGATTTGTCCCGTCCCTCAGGGAAGAGGAAGGCGACTCCGCCACCCTTTCCTGCTCAGCCCTGTGGGCTTGGGCCAGTTCTGCGAGGAACCTAGTGAGGGATGGGAAGGTGTGTCATTAATTAGTAAAACCTTGTTTACTTAACAGACATGTTCTGAAAGATCTCTTTCAAGGGACGTTTTGACGTATTACTTTAATTAGCTACAGAAGAATCGAGAGTGCAGCCAGTGTAAAATGGCCCTGCTGTGGTTTCTGGTTACTCTTATCTTTGTGGGCACCCGACAAGTACAGTGACAAGGTCATGGCGTCACGGCTGAGCTCAGGGAATGTCCTGGTGACCAGAGGGGACTTTGGGGACTTCTGCCCTCCCTACGTCAGCCTCCACCTGCCCGAGGAGCAGCCCCCTCAGTGGACATTTCTATGTTCGCATCCCAGCCCTCCTTTGGTGTACAGGGGACTTCGAAAAGTCTGTTGGAGGGCCGGTGGCGTAATGGTCAGGGCACTGGATCCCATGTGGCCAAGTGTACAGTTTGAGTTCTGGACCCGGCTCGGACAACTAGGTATGTGTGCACGTGTGCCCAAAGTCCTGGGGGAGGATGCAGGGGAAGGGATGGTGGTGTGGCCTTCTGACTCCCTCTCTCTGTCTCCCTAGCAAGTGCACATGTCCTATAGCAAAAGCTTAAAAGAAAAATGTATGGGACCAGCAGTTGGCGTAATGGCTATGTCGCTGGACTCCCACATAGTCGACCACGGTTCGCATCCCGGAACTGGTGGCTTAAAACTCATGCCGGGCGCATGTGCATGTGTGCCCAAGATCCTGAGAGGAGAATGGAGGAAAAGGGATTGCAGCGTGGCCATACCCCCCAGGGTGATTTCTCGCTTTCTGTCTCTCTGTCTCTGTCTGTCTGGCGAGCGCACATGTCCTATAGCAAAAACCTCTCCAAAAAAAAAAACTTTAAAAAGAAAAGTGTATGGGAAAATGAAATTAAAGTACAAGTTTACTGTGGTGCAAAAAATTGTTTAAATCTGTGCACCAGGGAGCCAGCAGGTGGCATGGTGGTCAGGGCGCTGCATCCCACATGGCCAACTGCACGGTTTGAGTTCTAGACCCGGCGGCCTGGAAAACACACCAGGTGAATGTGATGTGCGTGTGTACCCAAAGTCTCAAGGGGAGCATGGAGGAGAAGGGTTTGCGGCATGGCCGTCCCTCTTCAGGGTGGGGGGGTGTTTCCTCTCTCTCTATCTCTCTCGCTCTCCCTCCCTGGCAGGCGCACGTGCCCTATAGCAAAAAGTTTAAAAAAAATGTTCATGGGAAAATGGAATTAAAGTACAAGTTTATTTTGGTGTGAAAAAAACGTTAAAACTGTGCATTGGGGAGCCAGCAGGTAACGTGGCTGAGGTGCTGGACTCCCACATGGCCAAACGTGGTTCCAGTACCCAACCCAGCAGCTTGAAACTCACAATGGGTGTGCGTGTGTGCGTGCCCCAAATCCTGAGAGGAGAATGGAGAAGGGATTGTGGCGTGGCCATCCCCCCTTGGGGGTAATTGCTCACTTTCTCTCACTCTGTCTCTCTCTAGGTCTCCAGCAAGCACACACACCTATAGCAAAAAATCTCTCTTAAAAACAAAAACAAAACAAACAAACAAAAAAAACTGTGCATTAGTTTTTCATAATACACATTTTTCTTTTTTTCTTTTTTCTTTTTTTGGAGAGGTTTTTGCTATAGGGCACGTGCACTCGCCAGACAGACAGAGAGAGAGAGAGAGACAAAGCGAGAAATCACCCCCCAGGGGGGATGGCCACGCCGCAGTCCCTTCTCCTCCGTTCTCCTCTCAGGATCTTGGGCACGCACGCACACGCGCCCAGCGTGAGTTTAAGCCACTGGGTCCGGGACTCGAACCGTGGTCAACTACGTGGGAGTCCAGCAACATAGCCATTACACCAACTGCTGGCCCCATAATACACATTTTTCATGAACTTTTGAACATCCCCCAACCCCCTTGTATCTGTCTTCAAGGAAAACTGTCATGTCCTGTATATAAATCCTGCCAGGCTCTCAGGCTGGGAATGGGCCTGGGAGCCCACATTTCCCCTTCAGGATGGGCAGGGCAGAGAGCTCTTGAAGGATTGGTGGGAGTATCTTTGGTTGGTGTTTTTCTTTTCTTTTTTTCAGAGAGATCTTTGCTGTAGGGCACATGTGCTTGCTGGAGAGACAGAGAGGAACAGAGAGAAAGTGAGAAATGAGAGAGACAAGAGGGAGAGAGAGAAAGTGAAAAATCACCCCCCAGGGGAATGGTTGTGCTGCAATCCCTTCTCCATTCTCTTCTCGGGATTTTGGGTGCATAAGCCCAGCATGAGTTTCAAGCCTCCAGGTCCAGGACTCGACCTGCAGTCACCCCGGTGGGAGTCCAGCACTTTAATCACAATGCCACCTCCTGGCCCCGGTGTTTTCCTTTCTTTCTTTTTAACAATTTGCTAGGGGTGCCCTAGCTGGAGAGAGAGAACAGAAACGTGAGGAATCACCCTGCAGGGCATGGCCGCTCTGCAATCCCTTCTCCTCCATTCCTACTCTCAGGGTTGGGGCACACACGAGCAAGCGCCTGGCATGCTCCTTGAGCTGCTGGATCCAGGACTTGAACTGCACAGTCGGCCATCCGGGATCTAGCTGCCTTAACCACTACACCATGGGCTGGCCTGGTTGCTGGTTTTCTTTCTCTCTCTCTTTTTTAAAAAAGGGTTTTGCTGTAGGGCTCCTGAGTTTGCAGGAAGGAGACAGAGAGACAGAGCGTGGGAAAGTGAGAAAGTACCCCCCGGGGGACGACCATGCCACAGTCCCTTCTTCTCTAGTCTCCTCTTGGGATTTTGGGCCCACGTGTACACGTGCCTGGTGTGATTTTCAAGCTATCAAGTCGGGGACTCAGACCACAATCAGCCGTGTGGGAGTCCAGCACCCCAACCGTACAGCACCTGTTGGCCTGGTCTTGTCCTCCTGTGCTCAGGACTGGAGGCGGGAAGTCAGCTGCGGCTGAGGTGGCCCTTGGTATTGAAGTGGGACTTCGCACCAGCCTTGGCGGCTGAGGCCTGCTTCCCTCCCAGCTCTCCCCTAGAGTGGTCGCATGACCCAGTAAAGCTCCCCTGGTCCTGATGACAGAGCAGGCCTTGGGGCCCCGCGCAAGGCCCACACCAAGAATGGTGGCCAGCTTGGAGCCTTGAGCAAGGCCGACTCTTCGAGTTCACGCCTGCTGGATGCTCTCACTCCTTCCCTCCCCTTTCTCACGAAGCTGCCAAGGAAGCTCGGTCAGGTGAGCCTTGCTTTAAACTGATGGACTAGATGGAGCTGGGGTTTCTGCTGGGAGTGAATCACGTCTGCACAGGAGTCCCGGGAGTTCGTGCTTGAATAGCAAGGTCCTCTGATGAGTTCTTAAGTGATCTCGGAAAAAGCCTGACCATAGACTCGTAGGCCTGGAAGAGAATTCTGGAGCTCATCCAGTGCCCCCAGCCCCGCCCCCAGATGTCGGAATTCCCTCTGGGGTACTCTTGCTCACTTTCCCAAACAGCCGTCCAGCCGCACACCGCTGCCCCAGATTACAATGCGGCCTTTCAGAAACTGTGAGTCCGCTCATGTCTCTGCCTGACCTCGAAACCTCGCCCTGGCGTGACTGCAGCCTGCAGGCCTCATAGCTCGCTCCATGGGCCCTGCATGCCTCCGCCGAGGATGCGGCTCCTCCCTTCTCCCCAGTATCCCCTCTCCTCTCCCCGCCAGGCCTCATCCCGGGCCCTGCGTTCCAGCAGAGCAAGCCCTGTGCCTGCACCAGACTGTCTCACACCCAGGCCTTTGTCCCCACCATGGGATCCAACATGCCTTCCCCAGAGAGCCTTTCCGCCCTCCTGCCCCTGGCCGGCTCTCCCTCCCTACCCTGCACTCGACCTCATGGCGTGTCGCGCCCCTGTGGACTGTAAGCTCCGCAGTCAGGGCTGTGTCTTTCTCCATTTCTTTCTTTTTTTTTTTTTTTTTGAGAAATTTTCACTATAGGGTGCGTGCACTCGCCAGACAGACAGAGAGAGACAGAGAGACAGAAAGCAAGAAATCACCCCCCAAAGGGGATGGCCACGCCCCAAACCCTTCTCCTCCATTCTCCTCTCGGAATCTTGGGCACGCATGCACACGCGCCCAGCGTGAGTTCTAAGCCACCAGGTCCGGGATGTGAACCGCGGTCAACTACATGGGAGTCCAGCGACATAGCCATTACGCTAACTGCTGGTCCCTGTCCTTCCCCATTTCTAACCCAGCTGTGAGCGTCTTCTAAGTGCCGGAAGAACAAGTGTGGCGGTCGAACTGGCCTGAGGGGTGGGGAGTTTGGAAAGCAGCATTTAAGGAGTCCCCTCCACTAGAGTCCCCAATCAAGTGAGAACGAAGCAAACCTGTTCCTCAAAGGCTCCTAGTCCAGAGCACCCATTCGACAGCTGGCAGCTACCACCGAAGGGAGCCCCAGCAGGCCTGGGCCCCATCTCCCGAGGGTTCCGTTCATTCAGCATGCGCTGGCATCAGTGGTCACTGCACGGTTGGTGCTGCCACTGTGGCCTGCGTGGACCTTCTCCCTGCCAGGGCCCTTGCTCAGCACCGAACACGCGTCAGCCACGTCTCATCTTCACGGCGCCGAGGGGCGTTCCTTCCTGACCTGCAGGAGGGGAAGTCCGCGTGTTCAGAATGCGCACTAAGAACGGGGCCTGGCGTGCGAGGCCGGAGACGCTCTGTCCTCTGGCGCTCAGAGACACCGTTGTGTTAGCCATTGTGGTCTCCGTGCCACCTCCTCGCTGGGTCCCTGGAGCAGGACCAAGTCTCTTCTGTCTCTAGCGCCCCGCGGGCAGTGTCTAGAGCCTTTTTTTTGGGCGGGCGGAGGAAGAAGGAGGACGTTGTTTCCTTGGTGCTGGGAAGATGGACAGGACGTGGCTCCTGCTGGGGGTGGGAGTGCCGGGGACCGGGACCGATCACCGAGGCCTGGGCAGGGACAGTCGCGGGCACAGGGGCTTGTGCTCAGCTGTTTTCCTCTTGCCTGGAGCAGTCCCTGATACAGAGCAGGCACCGAAGAAATGCTGGGAGTGGGCGGGGGGCAGCCCCGCCGTCTCTCAGGCCTCACTTGCCTCGTCCCTGGCCTCTCTGTGTCCAGCACAGCCCTCTCGTGGCCCCTGCCACGCCATACTGGCCCCCTACTCTTTCTCGTGTCATCTTAGGAAATTGACTCCGAACCGACAGCAGTGTTCTCACCAGCACTCCGCCCTGCCCTGCCTCCCCCGGCTCCCTGCGCCTGTCATGCCTGTCACTCTGAGGCCTCACCCTCTTTCCCAGCCCCCTAAGTTGACTCCCTCCCTTTAGCTATTCTGCCCGCCCAGACCCCAGCATCCCCCTTGCCAACTGCTCAGTGGGCACCTCTCCATCCCATCCCCTTGGCCGGCTCACCACTGCTCTGTCTTCCGCCTTCGGCAAGGTCCCCGAACATAGGTGGCTGCTCCTTCCGCTGTGTTCCGATTCCACTGGGTGAATGACAAGCCTGGTGTAGTGAGGGAAACTAGTGTGGGGCCTGAGAGTGTCCGTTCTAGAGCTAGTTTCCAGAGACGTAAATCCACAGCAGATGAAGTGGTGGTTACTGGACTCCCATGTAGTTGATCGCAGCTTAAAACTCACGCTGGGCATGTGTGCATGCATGCCCAAGATCCTGAGAGGAGAATGAAGGAGAAGGGATTGCAGCATGACCATCCTCCTGGGAGGTGATTTTTCACTTTCTGTCTCTCTGTCTCTCTGTGTGTCTCTGACAAGCACACATGCCCTATAGCAAAAAAACTTCTCTAAAAAAAAAAAATCCTGGACATCCACCGTGTTCTAGCTGTGTGGCCTTGGACAAGTTACTTAACCTCTCTGTGCCTTAGTTCCCTTATCTATAAAGTAGGGGCATTAGTAGTCTCTACCCCACAAGGCGACTAGGAGGATCAAATGAGTCCTCTGTGTGAGGGTCAGAGTGGTGCCTGGTAAGTCCCCATCCACTCTTGCCTCAGGACGTGCGCTTCCGTTTGCCGAACACAGGGTCCCGTGAATGGAGCTGAGGAGCCACAGGATAGGATCCAAGAGTAGAAAGGGGGTCTGGCACCGCCACCGAGCAGAAGTGGGGCTGGGCCAGAGGAGGGGCAGAAGCCATGGGCAGGCATGGCTGGTCCTCAGGGTGGGGTGAGGGGCAAGTCCCAGCAGCAGGACCCGGCAGCCTTGGGAGATCGTGAGGCAGAACTCGCGGTGCGATCCACGGTCGTGAAGAACGAAGAAGCAAGAACAGACGTGGCGCCAGGTTCCAGTCTGGGTGACAGAGGGGATTTGAAGGGGCCTGATGAATAGCATCCCAATCCCTTGCTCAGATTCAGGAACGACCGAGAGAGAGACAGAGAGACAGAGAGAGCGAGGGAGGGCAGCGAAGGGGTGAGGCGGGCTTGGCCGGCGGAGATGAGAGCACACTTACTACAGAGGCAGCTGTCGGGCAGGTCCGGCTTGGTGTGGGGTGCCTAGGGCTTGCTCGGTGGCGACCCCACCCCACCTGCAGCCTCCGTGGTGGGAGCGGGCTGAGCCTGCATGCCAAGCCCAGCAAGTGCATGCCACCCACTGGGAAGCAGGTCCTGGAGGGGTCTCCCCTGGGTCCTTCAAACTGGCCAGTCAGGGGGTGCCCCTGCCCCTGGAGTGGGGCAAAGGGAGGCCCATAATGTCACTCTAGCCCAGGGTTTCTGTCTCAGCACACTGACATTTCGGCCAGCTGGTTCTTGGTCCCTGGTGTGACAACTGACCAGAACTGACCAGATAGCCCTGCAGATGTTGAGAACCACTGCTCGAGTAGAATGGACGTCCTCCAGCCCCCAGCTCCTGACTCGGAGCAGCCTGTGCTGAGGCAGTCCTGGAAGGTAGGCAGGGTGCCCGCTGGGTGCTCCTGGCCCCGCAGGGCTCTGCTCTCTGCCCTCTCCTCCCCGCTCCTCCAGCTGACGTCTCAGCACCCTCTGAAGTTCAGCTCCAGCACCCTCCCCGTCCCCCCCTACCAGCTAATTTAGAGCTCTGTGCTCGTCCTCCACAGCACCTCCCACCCCACTGCCGACGCTGAATCGCTGCCCCTGCGCCCCTCGTGTTTAAGCCGGCCAGGCTCCTCGGTCTGTAGGAAGCGTTGCGGGGTCTGAGCCAAGGCAGCTTCTGCTCACTCTTCTCCGCTGTTGCTGCCGTGCTGGGAGCTCTTCTGTGGGCCTTTCTGTGGGTCTGCTGGCCCAGCTCATGCCGGGCGGCCTGTTTCTGCAGCTGCCTCTTCCCCTCCTGCCTCTGTGCTCCCTGTGCGTCCGGAGACGGTCTGTTCTCTGCCTGCTCCCAACATCTGAAGCATTTGGGCCTCTTGTTTTGGCCAGAGCTTGGGGTGTGTCGTTGGCGCTTTCGATAATTGCAAAAGAACTACTTGCCCTGGAAGCTTCTCCCCACCACTGCCTGACCCCACATCAGAGAATCCGGGTTGCTTGGTTACCAGTTTTCAGACCCAATTCAGGAAAGTCTGGAAGCCACAGAAAACTGAGTTTGGCTACACGTGACCACAGCCAGGGTCTAGACGCTCCAGCTCCCCTTGGCTCTCTGTGTACAGGGGAGAGAAACACACACCAGGGTTGGGCCCCGCCTGGCCCAGAGTGGCCTTCGGTGTACTCAGGGAACCCTTGAAGCCTTAGCAGGTCATGTGATCCCGTGCCGAGATCAGAAGGATACAGGAACACACCCAAGGTCAAAAGCTAGTTTTTGGTGGATTTGAGACCCAAATCCAAGATGCTGGCTCCAAGCTTTGGTTTCTCTCTCTCTCTCTCCCTTTATCTTCTGCTCTCTTCCTCCCTCCATCTTGCTGAGAATTGTTCAAAAAGTTCACTTATGGAGCATTCTTAAGAAATTATTATGACAAAGCAATTCTTCTCATAGCCTGAAACACACGCCTTACGCTCTCTGGCCCTTCCAAAGAGACTTCTTTTCCCTCGGTGCACACCTTCTCTGCAGGAGAAGGTACACCCTTTCCCGAGGGCCCATGTGCTCTGGCCCTGGGCCCCACCCATGGTCTCCTTTGGTGTTCAGCATGGGCTCCTCTGGGCTGCTCTGTCCTTGGCCAGCTGTCCGTGACCTTCCCCGGGCCCTTCCACCTGGAAGTCCGCGGACTCTCCGCTGTGTGCTGGGAGGACCCCGAAGGGCAGGACCAGGTCTCGTTCATCCCTACACCTGCAGAACCCACTGATCTCCAGCACACAGTGCATGGCCTAAGTACATGGCGTGAGGTACTACGCTCCCTGCTACTCCTGCCAGTGAGTGCTCACACTCCTCTCAACGCAGCACATAGTAGGTGCTTGCTACGCTAGCATTCAAGAAAACAAAAAAGCGTAGTTTAACCTACTCTTTCATTCTATTTTTAACTTTTCTCCCGGTTCTCCCAAAGGATGCAGATGTTCACAGTGGTGTGACAAGAGGCTTCCTAAGCCAGCCGTGTGTGATGGCGGCCACTCGGTGCCTGCTACCTTCTGCCTCAGGCAGTTTCACCCTGCTCTGCTTTCTTCCCCAAACTTCATACCCCTCCTCCTCTGACACTTCTAGCTAAATAGATTTTCTTCATAGGCTTCAACAAGCCGATGATGAATTTTGGTAGCAGAAACATTTTTCACTTCAAATCAGATCGCTGCTTATAACTCCCATCTGGGGACCGTGAGTCAGGGACAGTGGTTCTCAACCCAGACCGGTCATTCACATCATCAGAGCAACTTCTACATATAGTCCCAAACCCACCCAATCAATTAACTCAGAAACTAGCCGAGGAACCTGATGGCGGCATTATTTCAAAAACTCTCCCTGATTCCATTGGACAGCTAGGGATTAGAGCTTCTAGTCTAGGCTTTGCAACCAAAAGTGAAGTTTGTAGACCAGCATCCTAGATGTCACTAGACAGCTTGTTAGAAATGCAGATTGTCGGGGCCAGCAGGTGGCATAGTGGTTGAGGCACTGAACTCCCACATGGGCAACTGTGGTTTGAGTCCCAGACCTGGTAGCTTGAAAATCATGCTGTGCGTGCATGCCCCAAATCCCAAAAGAATGGAGAAGGGATTGTGGTGTGGCCATCCGCCCTGCAGGGGGGCGGGGGAGGCCTCACTTTTCCTTTCTCTCTCAATCTCTTTCTCTGATGAGCACATATGCCCTATGGCAAAAACCTTTTAAAAAGAAAAAATAGAAATACAGATTCTCCCAGACCAACCAGATCAGTTCCATTTTAACAAGATCCTCAGGTGACTGGTAAGCACACCATGTTTCAATCAGCATTGCTTTCAAGAAAGAACAGGAGTTTTGGTTGTTGTTGTCTTATAAAGAATCATTTTATTTTATTTTACTTATTATTATTTGTTTTTAAATTTGACCAGAGAGTGAGAGAAAGGGAAAGCGAGAAAGCAAGCCACCAGGTCCAGGACTCGAACCATGGTTGGCCACATGGGAGTCCAGCGCCCCACCTGCCGGTTTTTACACAGTGATGACAAGTTGCAAGTAGTTTCTGCGGATTCACACTATCATTTGGACATATTCCTTCACTCACTCATTGGACAAATGTGAATGGGGCACCTCCATGATAGTGTCTGGGCACAGAGACACCTTGTCAGTGTCTCTCTCGACCTGTAAGTCCCTACCCATACTCTCTCTCTCTCCTGGCTCTGCTCTTTGGTCTGATCCTCCTTCAGTTCTGACCCATCCTCTCTCTCAGCTCTTTGCAAAATTTAGAGTCAGAATCTCTCTCTTGTCATTCCCTGTCAGTTGTGATCATTTGACCTTGAGCTGAAGACAGCAAATACTTGGATTGTATAAAGACAAACTGAGTCTGGGCAGCCCTGGGGATTGCATGGCCCAGCGGCTGATTTCAGTTGCTCAGATCTAGAGACAGAGGAGAAGGTTCTCGGACCAATTTCGTGCCTATGCTGTAATGCCTAGCCTAGTCTTAGGACTCTGGGCACTGTAACATAGACGCTTGCTATTCCGTGTAGATTATGAACCAGCATCACTGACACCACCTGGGAGCTTGTTAGAAATACAGAATTTAGGGCTCTACTGCAGTTATTGAATCAGAATCTGCATTTTAACAAGAGCACTAGATGATCCACGTACACATTAAAGTCTGAGATGCACAGAAGCTCTGGTGTAGAACTGTGTTTCTCAAATTTGCAACATCCTAGAATCACGTGGGAGCTTTTAAAAATCCAATGCCCAGGCAGCATCCTATGCCAGTTAAGTCAGACTATTTTAGGATAAGACCCAGGAATCAGCATTTTTAAAAATTGTGGTAAAATACACAAAACAGAAAACTTACCCGTTTAACCATATTTTTGTTTTTTTGATAGAGATTTTCGCTACAGGACGTGTGCGCTCATCAGACAGACAGAGACAGAGACAGAAAGCGAAAAATCACCCCCCAGGGGGGATGGTCACGCCACAATCCCTTCTCCTCCATTCTCCTCTCGGGATCTTGGGCACGCACACACACGCGCCCGGCGTGAGTTTTAAGCCACCGGGTCCAGGACGCGAACCGCGGTCGACTACGTGGGAGTCCAGCGACATAGCCATTACACTAACTGCTAGTTCCCTTAACCATATTGAAGTGTGTAGTTCAGTGGCATAAGTACATTAACACACTTCTGTGATCACCACCACCATCCATCTCCTGAACTTTTCCATCTTCCCAAACTGAAACGCCACGCCTGTTAAACACTAATTCTCCCTTTCCTCCTCTTCAGCCCCGCCACCATTCTACTTTCTGTCTGTATTCGTTTGACTATTCCGAGTACCTCGTACAAATGGAATCATACAATATTTGTCCTTTTAAGTCTGCTTATTTCACTTAACATAATGTCTTCAAGATTCATCCATGCTCTAGCATTTGTCAGAATTTCCTTCCTTTTGAAGGCGGAATAATATTCTATTGTGTGTATATAGCATTTTTTTTTAATCCATTCGACTGTGAATGTAAAGTTGAGTTGTGTCCATGTTTTGGCTATAGTGAAGAATGCTGCTATAAGCATGGATGTACTAATATCTGTTTGAGTCTCTTTCAGTTCTTTTGGGTGTATATTTAGAAGCGGAATGGCTGGATTATATGGCAATTCTGTTTTGAATCTTTTAAGGAACCACCATGCTGTTTTCCACATCAGCTGCACCATTTTGCATTCACACCAGCAGTGGGCAAGGCTTCCAATTTCTCCACATCCTCACCCACACTTGTTATTTTCTGGTTTGTTGATTATAACCATCCTAATGGGTGTGAAATGGTGACTCACTGTGGTTTTGATTTGCATTTCCCTAATGGTTAGTGATGTTTGTATTTCTTGGCCATTTGTGTATCTTTTTTTTTTTTGAGAGGTTTTTTGCTATAGGGTGCGTGCACTTGCCAGAAAGACAGAGAGAGACAGAGAGACAGAAAGCGAGAAATCACATCCCCCCTGGGGGGGGGGATGGCCTCGCCACAATCCCTTCTTCTCCATTCTCCTCTCAGGGTCTTGGGCATGCACACACACACGCTTAGAGTGAGTTTAAGCCTCTGGGTCCGGGACTTGAACCGAGGTCAGCTTCATGGGAGTCCAGTGACATAGCCATTATGCTAACTGCTGGTCCCAGTCATTTGTATGTCTTTGGGGAGGTGTCAGCTTGAGTCCTTTGCCCAGTTTGAAACAGGTTGTTTGGGTTTTTGTTAAGTTTGTAGGAGTTTTTAATATTCTGGATGGTGATAGCTTATCAGGTATATGATTTGCAAATATTTTCTTCCATTCTCTGGGTTGCTTTTGTATTCTTTTGATAGCATCCTTTGATGCACAAAAGTTTTAAATTTTGATGTAGTCCTTTTTTTTCCTATTTTCTCTTCTTTTTGTTGCTTGTGTTTCTGGTGTCTTATCCAAGAAATCATTGTGAAACATGAGAGTTTTCTAAAGCTCCCCAACAATTGGATTCCATCATAAAGCCAAGATTGAGCTGTGTTTCTCAAACTTAGAATCTTGTTAAAATGAGCATTAATGACTTGTGAGGTCTGAGGTGGGACCCTAAATGTTGCTGGTGCTGCTGGTCTGAGACCACTGTAGGTAGCCAGGGTGTAGAGGAGCATTTCGGTGATTTTTCTCATCTCAGCCCCGAGAGTAGAGGCTATATGTTTACCAGACCTTCTTCTAGGCTTCCTCACAGTAACATTTCCTGATCCACCATCAAGACAGCCCAATGCTTCTCCTCTACCTCAGCTGAGCAGCCCAAGTGGGTATATTCAATGTCTTTAGCATGGCAGAGGAATAAAAAGAAAAATATGTATTCTCCTTGTCTTACTCTCTCCCAGGCCCCGAGAAAGCTACCCACTGGTCTACCAGGACCCACACTAATGATGGCGTATTCCTCTCCAGCCTGTGAGGGAACTATTGTAGGACTGTGCTGAAAGTTGTTTTGTTCCGAATATGTTATGCTTGGCAAGGAAAACTAAGTTGGCCTGAAGTTTATAGAAGCAGGTGTGTGTGTGTGGGTGGGGGGAACTGCTGAAAATTTGCTTCTAAAAAATTAAAAATTCTTTAATCCATCATAGAATGTTATAGCTGCAAAGGACCTTCAGAGAGCTCTCAAACCTTCATTTGGAAAAGAAAACTGGGACCCAGAAAGGTTGTAGTTTGTTCAAGGTCTCTAAGCAAGGTAGAAGTCAGCCCATAGGTGTGCTTTTTTTTTTTTCCCCGTAATCTTGCTTTAGGTTATTTGTCTGGAAATGGATAACACAGAGTAGCCACTTCTTTCCTAGGGCTCCTTTAATTAAAAGTTCTACTTTGCATAGGAAAGGTACAAATCAAGCGATTGCATTGTGGTTCGTGCCCCTGTGGCCTTCATTAGCAAACTTCTGCCCGGTATGCTCACATTACCCTGATAAGACCTGAGTCTTCGGCGGCGGTGACCCACACTGCAGGTGTGGTGCCTGGGAGGAGCTGACCAGTTTCTGGGAGGCATGCCCCATGCCGCGCTTCTCTCCCACGCCCGTGGGAGATGTGAGCTGACCACAGCTCTCTCCAGCCACTGCTCAATGGTTGAATTTGGCTTTCGAGGTGAAACTTACTTGCTGTCCTTACAGGAGCGGCTATACCTTGAAAGTCCAGTGACCTTCAGAGCCATGCCACGGCTCAGCATGTCTACACTGGTTATTAAATACTCTTTAGCTTCCTATTCTACCTACCCCCACCCCCCACCCTGGGCTCATTAATCCAATTATGAGTTTCCTTTATCCACTTAAACTTCCTGCCAAGTTGCAAAGCTCTTATAGAGATGCATTTGTCTTTAGTAATTAGACAGCCCGGTAGACGATGCTGTCTTGTTCAGACATCTCTGTAATTTGGAGTGACCTCACTCCGGTAGTGCGACACCTAACATGTGCCCTATGAGCATGCTATAAGAACCTCCTTCCAACGAGGGCTCATGGAGGTCAGTTTCTGCCCTGTGATCGGACCCCCGCCCTGGTGTCTCTCACCAGCAAGGCATCAGGGAGCCTGCAAAGGCAGTGCCTGGACCCTTCTTTTTGGTCTCTGGGCCCTTGAACTGGAGTAAGTGCATTTTCTGGCAAAAGTGTCTGTCACCGTATCAGTAAACGGTCCTCAGATCTTTGTTGCTCTGCCCTTCATTAAGACATCAGCCTCTCACTGCCAGATGCACTGACAGGCCAGCAGGAAAAGTCCCACCAGGAAGAGATCTGTGCCTTCTGAAGGCAGGAAGGTTCTGCATTGCCTGCCGGGACTGGATCTGTGTGGCCTCTGCAGGCCGTTCCAGTGGAGCGTTTAGAACGCTGTGAGTCTGATCTAGGCCTGCGGGCAGTCTCAGGGTGGTGCCATCTGCAGTGTCTGAGACTTGCCCGCGCTCAGAGGGGGTGGAGTCTTTCCACCTTCTTGGCCATCCTCATCTGTCTTCTGGGTGTGTGCCACAACTCCGGTGGCCTCAGGCTGCTTGGCAACACCCTGAGTTATGTTAGAGATATAATAATGAATTATACAATGCATTATACATAATTAATTTATAATAAAACACGCACGCAATGGTTTAATTTCTCCAAGTGAATGATGTGCTGCCCGCCAGATCCTGCTGGAATACGGCCCCTAAATGACTGCTTCTTGGTCCGGAGATGATGGCCAGCTGCCCTGGGAGGGATCTTGGCTGGGGAGGCCGCCAAGTCTCAGATTCCTCCCAGGCTACCTCCGGGGTATGTCCCACAGAAGGACAGACTCTCATTGCCTCTATTGTTGTTCTAGACCTGTATGCCTCTGGGGGCCTCCGTCTCCCCTCTGCATTGGTTGAGGTCTGTTACCTTTATTCTCCCAGGCTGTTTCCCAGAGCCCGGGAGATCCTGTGCATGGAGGCTCTGCTCCGCTATTCAGCTTCCTTCCTCCCACAAATATGTATGAGGGGACTTGAAATAGTTCATAGAAAAACGGAATTGAAGTATGAGTTTATTTTGGTGAAAAAAAAAAAGAAATCCATCCATGCTTAATTTTTTCATAATCTGCTTTTTTGATGAGCTTTCCAAAGGCCCCTTGTCTGTTATTTGCACTGTCCTGGCTTGGTGGACATTAGTGAATAAAGCCCAGATCCTGCTCAAATGGAGCTTATAGTCACGCACAGGGAGATGGACGACAAATACGTGGGATGGGTTAGTAAAGGGTACCGAATGTTCTACAGCGAAGGCGTCCCAGAGGAGGAAAAAGCAGAGCAGGGCGAGGTGGTAGGCCGCGGTGGGGCAGTTGCAGTCGAAGAGGGTGGTCAGGGTGAGCCTGATGGACAAGCAGCCGCCTGGGAATTGCCAAGCCCTCTGTGAATGGAGCTGGGAGTGGGGAGGGAAGGCACTTGGGATTAGATTTTCCTGGGCTGCTTTGGCTACAGGGCCTTTCAGTAACATTTCTAATTTTGGGTTTCAGGTGCTCAGGATGTTACTGTTCCTGCCGCTGCTGTGGTTTCTGCCCTGCGCTGAGGGGTCCCAGAGGGCTGAGCCCATGTTCACTGCAGTGACCAACTCAGTCCTGCCCCCTGACTATGACAGCAACCCCACCCAGCTCAACTATGGCGTGGCAGTTACTGATGTGGACCATGATGGGGACTTCGAGATTGTCGTGGCAGGGTAAGTGCCACCTATCCTGAGTTTGACAGATGTATTGATCAGCTTTTGCCCTGGTGAAGCTGTGTAACAAATAAGTCCCAAGCCGGGTAACTTGTAACAATGCACTTAGGTCTGTGATCTGCAGCTTGGCTGCAGCTTGGCTCAACTCAGCTGGGGTTCTGGGAT
This sequence comes from Tupaia belangeri chinensis, assembly GCF_000334495.1. Taxonomy (NCBI): domain Eukaryota; kingdom Metazoa; phylum Chordata; class Mammalia; order Scandentia; family Tupaiidae; genus Tupaia; species Tupaia belangeri. The sequence continues at coordinate 3,118,851 of NW_006160052.1, read as the reverse complement.
GCGATGGCCTTGCCTTGGCTATAGCAGTGAGATGAGGTGGAGGGCTGTTTGGAAGGTGGGTGTTTGATCCACAGGCTTTCCAGGAAGAAAAATTGTTTCAAGGCACTCTCATCTTTTCATATTTCAGCCTTCTTGGTTAGGCAGGTGGACTTCCTTACCAGTGGGGCTCTAGGAACTCCATGTAGGAGGGACCTGAGGATGATCATGAAAGAAGGGGATGCTCAGAGCTCCCTTTGCACAGGGGTTTGCATAATACTAAAATCATGAACTTCCCATTTCAAAGTAGAGAAGAGATCATTAACTCAACCTCTTCTAGCTGTGCCTCGGTGCCCACTGCTCCCTTCTCTCCTGAAAAGCAACACTGTAGTGAGAAAACCTAAGTCCCAAGAGCTTTAATTCATGTTCTAGATTGTAACTTTCTTGTATGACCCTGGGTCAGGCCCTTACTTGCTGAGATTCAGCACCTCATCAATGAAAAGGGGGACAGCCTAGGGCCTTGTCCTGCAGCGTCAGAAGGCCACTGCACTGGTAATTACCATTGGTAATTATTACTTACTGAGTGTTAACATGTGCCAGGCATTGCACCTGTGTCGTCTTATTTCCTCTGCAATATGGGGAAGTAAGTGTCATAAGATCCCCATTTAGGGAAAAGTAGATCAGGGTTAAGAGATCACAAACAGGGGCCAGCAGGTGGCCTAGTGGTTAAGGGCTGGACTCCCACATGGCTGATCATGGTTTGAGTCCCAGACCTGGTGGCTTGAAAAATTACACCAGATGTGTGTGTGTGTACATGCTCAAAATGAGAATTGAAAAGGGAATGCAGTGTGACCATCCACCCGGAGGATTTCTCACTTTCTGTCTCTCCAGTGAGTGCATGCATCCTATAGCAAAAATCTCTTAAAAAAAAAACAAAAAAAAACCAAAAAAAAAAACAGAAGAAGTCATCAGCAGCTTGTTGTCAGGTAAAAAGTAAGTGGGTAAGTCAGGGTTTGAGCCCTGAGGCTTCGCAACTTTAGTGCTGCCAAACTACACTGTACGAAGTTTAGTTATGACTTCAAAAATAAGTTGACCAGGGGTCTGTCAACCTTGTTCTGGGGTACCTGAGTTTTTAAAGTAGCATTGAACAAAGTAAGCGGCAGCTAACAGTGTCGAAGCAGTTGCATGTAACAGCAGAAGGCATTGCCCTTAGAGCCGGAAGATGGAGCTTTAATTGCCCCCCCCCTTAAGAATTATTTACTTAATTTTATTTATCATTTTTTATTTCTTAATTTGACCAGAGAAAGAGAGAGAAAAAGTGAGAAAACAAGCCACCAGGTCTGGGACCCAAACCACAGTCAGCCATGTGGGAGTCTGGCACCTTAACCACCATGCCACCTGTTAGCCCCCAGACCTGGTTTTAATTCTAACCATCCTAACCCAATAGCAGTGAACACTAAGTGATTTACTTAACTACATAGACCCACTTCCTGCATCTATAAAATATCGAACATTACCGGCCTGCGTCACGGGACAATCAGAAGGGTCAGTGGAGTTGAATAGAAAAGGTGGGGGCGGGAGCCGGCAGCTGGTGTGATAACTCAGGAACCGGGCTCTCACATGGCTGGCTGCCGTTCGAGTCCCAGACCTAGTGGCTTGCTTCCTCACTTTCCCTTTCTCTCTCTCTTTCTGGTCAAATAAATTAAAAAAATAATAATGATGATGATAAAAACAAATAAAATTAAATAAATAATCCTTAAAAAAAAAGAAAGAAAGAAAGAAAGGAAAGACAGGGCCAGCAGGTGCTGTGGAGGTTAGGGCACTTGGATCCCACGTGGCTGGTCATCAGTTCCATCCCTAACCCAGCAGCTAAAAACATCCACGCCGGGTGCATGTGCATGCATGCCCAAAATCCTGAGAGGAGACTGGAGGAGAAGGGACTGTGGTGCGGCCATAACCCCGGAGGGTGTTATCGCCGTTTTCCGGTCTCTGTCTCTCTGGCAAGTACATGAACCCTATAGGAAAACAAAGCAACAACAAAATAATTAACATATTCTGAAAAGAGCATTTTTCATTTGCTAATTTCTTTTATCCTGTGAAGATTAGAGGTACTAGATTCTAGAAGGTCTAGAGCAGTGTGCCATTGAATAGAACCTTCTGTGATGAGGTGGGTGACCCTGGCCTCCTCTGAGACCACAGAGAACAGGCGACAGCAGCAGGGCAAATCGTCCGTCCCTCCTCCTGCCCCTCCTCCACTGCTACTATGGACATTTTCTCCTTTTATCTAGGAAGACAGGATAACCTTGTCTTCCCACAGATTAGTAAGAAAAAACTGTAAGGGCACTTCAGAAATTCATGGAGAAATGGGATAAAAGTATGAGTTTATTTTAGTGTAAAAAAGTTGAAAAATGCGTCATTTCTCATAATGTACATTTCCCATGAACTTTCTTCCCATTCACGATAGAGTACATGCACGCATGGGAGAGAACGAGAAGTACCCCCACAGGGCTCGCTCACACCGCAGTCCCTTCCCCGAGTCCCCCAGCCCACCATGGTCCTGGCATGTGTGCACATGATGGGGGTTTTAGGCCGACTGGCCTGGGGACTGGAACTGTAGTTGCCACGTGGCTTCCAGCTCTGCTGTCCGGTATGCTACTGACTGTGCCGCAGGGGCTAAGCTTCCATGAGACTTGGAAGACCCCTCATTAAACCTGAGATGTGAACAAAATGTCTACTTGCCCTGTTTTTGTTCCTCTGGGGCCAGGACACCTGGCAGGAGCTGTGGAGAGTGTCTCACTGTCTCCAGGGAAAGGTGTCCGGGGTTGCAGTAGCTTATGCTCCCCTCTGCGCTGAACAGCCAGCTCTGGTGCTCAGTCTGGCTCTCCTTCTCCCTGGCCAGTTCACCTCTCAGGAGCCCTTTGGTGACCCCTGCTCTGGTGCAGACTCTTCTCCCAAGGTTACAGAGCGAGGAGAAGAAAGGGCACGAGCTGAGCACCCCAGAGGAAGACGAGAGCCTCTTACAGCTCACTTGGGTGGTCGTGGTCCTGGCTTCTCTTTCAAGGCCTGCGGAGACAGCGGCACGGGACGCCTCGCCCTCCTCAGTCACCTCCCAGCTGCAAAGACTAACAGACAGGGCTGGTCCTCACCTGGGTCTGTTAGCAAGGAAGCAGAACAATTTGGCAGCAGAGTTTTCAGTGACTCTTTGTCCTTTCCAGGTCAAAGGGAAGGATTTATGCCCCATTCACTGAGATCGGTTAGCTGAGCCCTAGGGGTGTCTCAACGTGGGCTTTGAGGGTGGGTCTCCGCCTGCTGGGCTTCAGTGGATGGGGGGTGGGGCCGC
>NW_006160052.1:3113896-3115343 GCF_000334495.1 Tupaia belangeri chinensis | reverse complement strand
AAGAAATTTGCTTTGGTGTCCTCTCAGGTAGGTTCTCCACCGCAGAGGACACAGAAGCATCATCTGCAGTCAGCTTAGGTAGTAGGTGTGTGAGCCTCGCCCAGCTTGCTGTTGACTCTGGGCCCTGAAGGACTTGGGAGCTGTCCTCTGGAAACAAGGACCAGACCATTCTGGGTCTCGATCCTGGATCAGCCCTTCGGAAAGACTCCTGTCTCTTCTCCCAGAGAAAGGTTGAGACGGGCGGCCTCTGAGCAAGCTCAGGTTGCCGGTGTTATTCTGGAAGATGGTATTTATTGCTTTCCTCCAGCAAAGAATCAGAGTGACACGGAGGATGGGATGGCGAAATTGGGCAGCCTCCCTGCCCTGGGTCAGCCTTTCTTTGTGGCTGTTGCAAAGCATTGTGAATTCTCAGAGCGTCAGGAAGACACGTTCTAATTTAAGTACCAAAATACATTCCAAAGGCAAATATAACTTTTTATTATCTTCCGCTTAGGATGATTTGTCACTGTCTTCTTCTTTGGGCTGGATAACCAAGAGTTGACTATACAGACATATTTAAATCAGGACCTTGGGAGGTCACTCGGTCCACCCCTTGCCTTCCAATAAGGCCATACCTGGAGTATCTGGAGGCTCCATTACTGGCAGCCGGGCAGGGGGGCGTGCGCTCCTGCTGCCATCCGGCCTGTTGAGAGCCCATCTGAGTCATCTGAATCCCTTACGTGAGAGCTTAATAAGCCTTTTTTATTAGCTTTTCTTTTTCTTTGGTAGTTTTGTAGTTTTTGCTGTGCTCTATTGCCTTTGAAGCTGTAAACCAAGTGGTCACCGTCCTTCCATATAGTGAGGCTAGGATCACGGCCCTCCCTTTCATCTCATGTGGATTCCTTGGCAACATTTTTTATTTTGACTCTTATTCTATTGCATCCACCGCACGCCCAAATTTAACTCTGTTTCCTCTCTGTGTGATTGCAGGCTCTCTGTTTATGAATCATGTAGCAGGAACCGAGATTTTTAAAAAATTGAATTTGAATGCCTTCACCCAGGGCACCTGTGGTCCTTCCCTTGCCCGGCCTCCTCTCGCTTACCTTCCAGACCTTTCCATTACCTGGCCCCTGGGATAACGGAGGGCTCTTCAGTTTATAAGGCGCCCAGTATTTGAACTTGTGTTGCATGTGTTGACCTTGTAGTGTGTCTGACTCCAGCCCTGTTGCTTTGAGTATTTACTCTTTGAATAGGTTTGTTTTGTTTTGCTTTTTTGGTATCCTCATTCTGGGTATTGACGGCATTGATTTTGAGCATGTGGCGGGTGGGTCTGTGTTGTGTTTCAGATTCTTGAGTTAATTGTGATGGAAGGCGAGTGCGTGGCTCTGGCTCTGGGAGGAGCGGGGAAAATGACCGCCCTTTGTTCTACGGGGGATGGGGGAGGGAAGGGGCCGGCTCGGCTCCCCCG
>NW_006160052.1:3105166-3111610 GCF_000334495.1 Tupaia belangeri chinensis | reverse complement strand
AGGTGTTAAATAGAAAAGGTGGGGGCGGGAGCCGGCAGCTGGTGTGATAACTCAGGAACCGGGCTCTCACATGGCTGGCTGCCGTTCGAGTCCCAGACCTAGTGGCTTGCTTCCTCACTTTCCCTTTCTCTCTCTCTTTCTGGTCAAATAAATTAAAAAAATAATAATGATGATGATAAAAACAAATAAAATTAAATAAATAATCCTTAAAAAAAAAGAAAGAAAGAAAGAAAGGAAAGACAGGGCCAGCAGGTGCTGTGGAGGTTAGGGCACTTGGATCCCACGTGGCTGGTCATCAGTTCCATCCCTAACCCAGCAGCTAAAAACATCCACGCCGGGTGCATGTGCATGCATGCCCAAAATCCTGAGAGGAGACTGGAGGAGAAGGGACTGTGGTGCGGCCATAACCCCGGAGGGTGTTATCGCCGTTTTCCGGTCTCTGTCTCTCTGGCAAGTACATGAACCCTATAGGAAAACAAAGCAACAACAAAATAATTAACATATTCTGAAAAGAGCATTTTTCATTTGCTAATTTCTTTTATCCTGTGAAGATTAGAGGTACTAGATTCTAGAAGGTCTAGAGCAGTGTGCCATTGAATAGAACCTTCTGTGATGAGGTGGGTGACCCTGGCCTCCTCTGAGACCACAGAGAACAGGCGACAGCAGCAGGGCAAATCGTCCGTCCCTCCTCCTGCCCCTCCTCCACTGCTACTATGGACATTTTCTCCTTTTATCTAGGAAGACAGGATAACCTTGTCTTCCCACAGATTAGTAAGAAAAAACTGTAAGGGCACTTCAGAAATTCATGGAGAAATGGGATAAAAGTATGAGTTTATTTTAGTGTAAAAAAGTTGAAAAATGCGTCATTTCTCATAATGTACATTTCCCATGAACTTTCTTCCCATTCACGATAGAGTACATGCACGCATGGGAGAGAACGAGAAGTACCCCCACAGGGCTCGCTCACACCGCAGTCCCTTCCCCGAGTCCCCCAGCCCACCATGGTCCTGGCATGTGTGCACATGATGGGGGTTTTAGGCCGACTGGCCTGGGGACTGGAACTGTAGTTGCCACGTGGCTTCCAGCTCTGCTGTCCGGTATGCTACTGACTGTGCCGCAGGGGCTAAGCTTCCATGAGACTTGGAAGACCCCTCATTAAACCTGAGATGTGAACAAAATGTCTACTTGCCCTGTTTTTGTTCCTCTGGGGCCAGGACACCTGGCAGGAGCTGTGGAGAGTGTCTCACTGTCTCCAGGGAAAGGTGTCCGGGGTTGCAGTAGCTTATGCTCCCCTCTGCGCTGAACAGCCAGCTCTGGTGCTCAGTCTGGCTCTCCTTCTCCCTGGCCAGTTCACCTCTCAGGAGCCCTTTGGTGACCCCTGCTCTGGTGCAGACTCTTCTCCCAAGGTTACAGAGCGAGGAGAAGAAAGGGCACGAGCTGAGCACCCCAGAGGAAGACGAGAGCCTCTTACAGCTCACTTGGGTGGTCGTGGTCCTGGCTTCTCTTTCAAGGCCTGCGGAGACAGCGGCACGGGACGCCTCGCCCTCCTCAGTCACCTCCCAGCTGCAAAGACTAACAGACAGGGCTGGTCCTCACCTGGGTCTGTTAGCAAGGAAGCAGAACAATTTGGCAGCAGAGTTTTCAGTGACTCTTTGTCCTTTCCAGGTCAAAGGGAAGGATTTATGCCCCCCACAGCCCCATTCGCTGAGATCGGTTAGCTGAGCCCTAGGGGTGTCTCAACGTGGGCTTTGAGTGTGGGTCTCCGCGAACCTGAAATAATTTGCTTTGGTGTCCTCTCAGGTAGGTTCTCCACCGCAGAGGACACAGAAGCATCATCTGCAGTCAGCTTAGGTAGTAGGTGTGTGAGCCTCGCCCAGCTTGCTGTTGACTCTGGGCCCTGAAGGACTTGGGAGCTGTCCTCTGGAAACAAGGACCAGACCATTCTGGGTCTCGATCCTGGATCAGCCCTTCGGAAAGACTCCTGTCTCTTCTCCCAGAGAAAGGTTGAGACGGGCGGCCTCTGAGCAAGCTCAGGTTGCCGGTGTTATTCTGGAAGATGGTATTTATTGCTTTCCTCCAGCAAAGAATCAGAGTTACACGGAGGATGGGATGGCGAAATTGGGCAGCCTCCCTGCCCTGGGTCAGCCTTTCTTTGTGGCTGTTGCAAAGCATTGTGAATTCTCAGAGCGTCAGGAAGACACGTTCTAATTTAAGTACCAAAATACATTCCAAAGGCAAATATAACTTTTTATTATCTTCCGCTTAGGATGATTTGTCACTGTCTTCTTCTTTGGGCTGGATAACCAAGAGTTGACTATACAGACATATTTAAATCAGGACCTTGGGAGGTCACTCGGTCCACCCCTTGCCTTCCAATAAGGCCATACCTGGAGTATCTGGAGGCTCCATTACTGGCAGCCGGGCAGGGGGGCGTGCGCTCCTGCTGCCATCCGGCCTGTTGAGAGCCCATCTGAGTCATCTGAATCCCTTACGTGAGAGCTTAATAAGCCTTTTTTATTAGCTTTTCTTTTTCTTTGGTAGTTTTGTAGTTTTTGCTGTGCTCTATTGCCTTTGAAGCTGTAAACCAAGTGGTCACCGTCCTTCCATATAGTGAGGCTAGGATCACGGCCCTCCCTTTCATCTCATGTGGATTCCTTGGCAACATTTTTTATTTTGACTCTTATTCTATTGCATCCACCGCACGCCCAAATTTAACTCTGTTTCCTCTCTGTGTGATTGCAGGCTCTCTGTTTATGAATCATGTAGCAGGAACCGAGATTTTTAAAAAATTGAATTTGAATGCCTTCACCCAGGGCACCTGTGGTCCTTCCCTTGCCCGGCCTCCTCTCGCTTACCTTCCAGACCTTTCCATTACCTGGCCCCTGGGATAACGGAGGGCTCTTCAGTTTATAAGGCGCCCAGTATTTGAACTTGTGTTGCATGTGTTGACCTTGTAGTGTGTCTGACTCCAGCCCTGTTGCTTTGAGTATTTACTCTTTGAATAGGTTTGTTTTGTTTTGCTTTTTTGGTATCCTCATTCTGGGTATTGACGGCATTGATTTTGAGCATGTGGCGGGTGGGTCTGTGTTGTGTTTCAGATTCTTGAGTTAATTGTGATGGAAGGCGAGTGCGTGGCTCTGGCTCTGGGAGGAGCGGGGAAAATGACCGCCCTTTGTTCTACGGGGGATGGGGGAGGGAAGGGGCCGGCTCGGCCCCGCCGCCACAGCTGGGCGAGTGCCTCCGCATACGGAGGGCTTATCTGTTAACCGGCAGGTGCATGATTGCAGTCTGCGGAAAGTCTTCTCCCCGCAGGGTGAGGGGAGGATTTGATCACCCCTGGAGACGTTGGCGCACGCACAGACCATTGAGGGTCTTCAGGACTGGTTCCCCGGGTAAATAGGAAGCCCAGAGGCTTCCCCTTTTCTCAGTGCAACTGAACACCCAATCTAGTCTCAAAGAGTCTGGAAAGGAATTCCTGTTGGTGTCAATCTCGCACCATTCCTTTTAAGCAGCCTTTGTTTCCTGGGCTATCCCCAGAGGTCTAAGATAACCCTCCTACCCTCTCAGTTTCCAGCAGGAGTTTGCTCAAATGGAAAGATTGTCGTGGTTGTAAAGTTTAAATCACAATTTAGATCGGTTTTCCTACGCAAAGAGCATTCATTCGATAAAACCTTAACGCATTCTTCACACTTGGAAGCTTTCATTTAAAGGGATGCTACATGTTGTAAAGCAGTGGGTTTTGGCTTTTTTCTTAGTTTTGCAACTAGCTCAGGAAACTTTTTAAATGTGTTCATGTTAATTGAATTATTTAAAAAGCAAACTGTATTCAATTATCAGATTAATTATAATCATATCGGAGATATCTTGTCATTAGAAATAAGAGCAATGATAAAGAACAAGACATTTTTTATGGTTTAACCGAAGTAGCAGTTATGCATTTATTGTACATATTTATTGATAAATGTAATACATAGATCTATATATAGTACATGTAGATAGACTCAGAGTATACATATATCTAAAAATATTCATATATAAATAATATATAATATATAATATACAGGCTACATAAATGTATATATATACATATTAAATATATATATACACATACACACATCTTTTTTTTTTTTCCAGGTTTTTGCCATAAGGCTCCTGAGCTCACCAGAGAGAGAGGGTGAAATAAATCACTCCCCTAGGGAGTGCACTGCAATCCCTTCTCCTCCATTCCCCTCTCAGGATTTTGGGCATGCACACACATGCACCTGGCATGATTTTCAAGTCACCAGGTCCAGGATTTGAACCACTCAGTTGGCAATGTGGGATACAGTGCCTTAATCTCTACGCCACCTGCTGTCCCCAGGAATAATTTTTTAACGAATTATTTATTTCATTTTATTTATTCATTCATTTATGTTTAATATGACCAGAGAGAGACAGAAAGAGAGGGAGAGAGAGAGATTTTTTTTGAAAGCAAGCCACCAGGTCCGGGACTTGAACCATGGTCGACCATGTGGGAGTGTCCAGCACCTTAACTACCATGTCACCTGCTGACCCTCCCCCAGGAATAAATGTTTTTTAACTTTCAGTCTTAACCGTTGCTTTGTAAAGTACAACATTCCAATAGATTTGATCATCAGTTTTGACATCTTAAAATGTTCTATTATTTCATGCAGTTTCTCTTTCCTTTTTTAACTTAAAATATATTTTACTTTTAGTTATACTTAAATACATTTTGTTGCCAAAAAGAATTACACAGCACAGATGAAGGTAAAAATTTATCTTTACCAACTTTCCTCCTACTCCAAGCTCATTCTTGTCCCCTCGTAGAATAGCAAGTGTTTTCAGTTTGGTGTTCATACGTCCAGAAATGTCTGTGTTTTTTTTATACACACACACACACACGTAAAGAAAGGGTCTATATTATATAAATTTATAAGATACATATTTTTATATAACAAAAATACAAATGTTCAAGAATCACACTGATACATACAGTTCCAAAACTTGTTTTCTCACTGTATATGTTCAAATGTATAGATCTAGTTTTTTGTTTATTTTTTCAATTAGCAATTGTGCCTCGGATAAACCTCCTTGGCTATGATTCTACGACTGCACAAAGCTAGATCTAGTTTTTTAAAAAGAATTGTTTCATTTTACTTATTATTACTTTTGTTTTTCAATCACAAAGAGATAGAAAGAAAGTGAGAAAGCAAGCCTAGGTCTGGGTCTTGAACCACGATTGGCCGTGTGGGGGTCCAGTGCCCCAAACACTATGCCACTTGCCGGCCCCTGTAATATATATTTTTTTTAACATTGCTTAGTGTGGATGTACCGTGTTCATTTTGCCATTTCTTAAGTGGCATCTAAGTGGCTTCTGATCTGTGACCGTTGTACACAACACTGTATCACACGCACACCCTTACAGGCCCATGTGACTGTTTCTCTACACTACGTACCATGAAGTGGAAAGGCCGGGTCAAAGACATGTGCATTTTAGATCTTAACAGATAACACCAAAAGTGTTTCCGATTGCAATCCTTTTCTATTTGTTCACAGCCTAAAAATAAAAGGTGAGCTTTGGGACTGTTTAGTTCAGCAGCCGTTCGAACCCTGCTCTGTGTACAGCCACATAGGGTCCAGGGTCTGGACTCGATCACGTTCGACCTCACAGTACCAAGAAGGGAAAAAAGGCCCCTTCTCCATCTGCCGAAGAAGCCACGAAGCCCGCAGCTCCTAAAAACTGGATTGAGGAACTTTGATACTTTGTGATTCAAACTGCTTGAAGAACTTCCTCTAAAGCCTCCTCTGCAAAAACGTGTTCCTTAAACAGGTCACCCTTAACCCTGCGATTCATTGCTGGCAGTGCTCTGACGAATGGTTGTGGGGTGCCAGCTCTTCTGTTATGGTTAAGTGTGGACTGCCCCGATTTTGAATAGTAACGAGACATGAGTTGGAACAGGAGCCAGGGTTTTTTTTTTAACTCATTCTTAAAACTTTTCTAAAAGGCTGAGGGAATCTAGGAAAAAAGAAAACATTTAACACAAAAAAATGCAAAGTTGTCTGTTGATAATGTATGTGGTAATGTCTTTGACTTGACTGATACGCACCATATTAGTGCTGGGAAAAACCATGTTGTACACTATACACATGTACAGTGATTAAGTGTAAATTTTAAAAATTAAAAATTAAAAAAAAAAAAGCTTTTCTAAAAGAATTACTCAGCAGTGGATGGCAGGCTTGCCAGGATGTCCTATTGCTTTGTTCATTTCTCCTTGTCCCCAGCCCGGGGCAACCTCAAGCAGTGGGCAACAATTCCACCTCCACCCCCTCCCCCTGGGTTACAGATGCTTCTGAACAACTCAGTGATCTGAGACCCTCACGTAGTTTCCCATGAACACACACACACACACACACACACACACACACACACACACACAGAGCAAG
>NW_006160052.1:3084486-3105135 GCF_000334495.1 Tupaia belangeri chinensis | reverse complement strand
AGGAATGATAGAAGAGTAATGGCCTCCCAAAGATGCCCGTATCCTAATCCCCAGCCCATGAGTATGTGACCTTACATGGCAAAAGGGACTTTGCAGACGTGATTCAGTTAAGGACCTTGAGACAGGGAGATTATCCTGGATAATCTGAATGGGCTCAATGTGATCAAAGGTTGTTGAAAGTGGAAAGGAGGGAGACAGCAGGTGGCATGGTAGTTAAGGTGCTATACTCCTATATGATCGACTGTAGTTCGAGTTCTGGACCTGGTGGCTTGAAAATCACTCCAGGCATGTGTACATGCATGGCCAAAATCACAAGAGGAGAATGGAGGAGAAGGGATTGTGGCAAGGCCATCTCCCCCACCCCGGGGTGATTTCTCACTTTCCCTCTCTCTGTCTCTCTCCATCTCTCTCCTGGGAGCACATGTGCCCTATAGCAAACCATCTAAAAAAAAAAAAAGAAGTGGGAAACGGGAGGCAGAGGTGAAGCGATAAGAGTGAGTTGATGTGAGAAGGATCTAGCCTACCATCCCTGACTTTAAAGATGGGGAGGGAGGGGGAGAGCCCAGGAATGTGGATGGCCTCTAGAAGGTGGAAAAGGTCAGGACAGAGGTGACCCCTGGGTCGCCAGCAGGGAAGGCAGCCCCACCAAAACCTTGATTTGTTCTGTCCAGCGAGGCCCGCGTTGGACTTCCAACAGTCAGGGCTGTAAGAAAATCAACTCGTATTGATTGGGGTTTTGTGTTCTGGGTTTTTTCGTTGTTGCTGTTTCAGTTTGTATTATTGTAAGCCATTGCTGGTGGTAATTTGTCACAGCAGCCACAGCTAACTAATACAGTAGGTAAGCTTAGGGCGGTTGGTGTCATTTGTCAAAGAGGTGGTGGCCATTTCCCCAGAGAATGTTAACAGTGTCATTTTTATAATTTCACAACAATAAAGGAATACACTCGCAATGAACGTATGGTTTTTAATCTGTCAATCCCCTGTCACAGGCATGGGCATTTTGGGAAAGAATCCCTAAAAGTAGACTTGGTTGCTCAGTGGCCATCCTGACTGTCCCCCTGTGAACTCAGGGTGTGACGCCAGTGCTGGTGGAGGTGGGAGACCGCTCTGTCAAGTCTCACTGTCTACCACGGCACAGCCATACCTAAACTGGGGGAAGTCGTAAGTGACCAGAGCCAGCAGAGAGATGCCAGCCAGGTTCCCGGAGGTCAGCGGTGGTCAAGAGTATTTCCGGCGGAGAATCACAGGGGCCTGGTGGGGTCCTCAGAAGGACAGATGGCCCTTGGTTTAACAAGGGGACAAAGATAATCCCCTGCTTAACAAGGGGACAAAGGCCCCTTGAGGTCAAAGCTAGTTGGGGCTTATTTGTTGTTGTTTGTTCTTTATTTTTAAAAAAGCCTTTTAACAAAAAGCCGATTTTCACCAAGTAGTGAAGAGCACTTATAAAAAGCCATTCAAAAATAGTAATATAATTAAGACACTAAAATTGCCTCTGCTGAAAACGGCAAAGCTCCTTTTAGTAGTCTGCATCTCGCAGCCATTCAGAAGAAGATGTGGGCGGGGTCTCCAATCACTTTCCTTGAAGTCATGCTTCTCCCCAGTTTCTGACGTGGGGGTGGAGTGGTTGGTGCTGGGTCTTAGTCCTCTGGGCCCCACATTGTCTTAGCAACGACAATGTCTTAGACCTGAAGAAAAGGTTGACAACAGAGCAGTTTCCGCCTTGCCAGAGGCCCAGGGTAGAGGCCGGCTCTGCAAGCCTCACCGCAGGGCCTCACCGCAGGGCCTTGCTTTGGCCCCACCCTGGAGCTGAAGCCACGCCCATCGCTTCTGCTCTGGGGGCCGCAGTGGGCCCAGCGTGGTTCGTGGTTCTAGCACAGCCCTTCTGCGACGCTGCGAGCACGTGGTTTGTATCGCCTTCCTCTGGGATGCTGAGGCTCAGACTCAGCTGCCCCTCTGAGGTAGCAGTTACTTTTGAGATGTGGGTATGTAGAAAAATACAAAGAATGTATAAAAACAGACATGCCCACTTTGGATTTTTACCCTGACACCCTCCCTCCCACCCCCCAGTTTACTATCACCTGCTTGCACATTGAAGTTTTGAAGGAGCGGAGGGAAGAGCAGCGTGTGACTCATGTCTTATTTCCGTCTTCTCTTTTAACCATCGCAGCAGTCCATGTGATACGCAGCAGTTCATTGATTCTAAGTGACACATTTCTTTACATTTTGCTGTCTCTAAAATCGAGATGTGACTTACAGTTGGCAGCTGGCTATTATTAATTCTTTACTTATTTTTAGATTTTTTTGCCATCAGATGCCTGCACTTGCTGAGAGAGAGAGACAGAGAGACACAGAGAGGGAAAGTGAGAAAGCATGCTCCAGGGGGAATGGCCATGCCACAATCCTTTCTCTTCCATTCGCCCGTCAGGATTTTGGGTGTACATGCACACACACCCAGCAGGTTTTTCAAGCTACTAGGTCCAGGACTCTAATCATGAAGTCAGCCATGTGGGATTCAGTGCCTTAGCCATCATGCCACCTGCTGGCCCTGGAGCTTACTTTTAGATTGACAGAGTTTTTCCTTTCCTAGAGATACGTAACCTAGTGGTGAGTCTTACCAATAACTGTGTCTTAGACTTGATGAAAACATTGTCAATAGCGCTGTTTCCACTTTCCAGGTCAGGAAACTAAGGGCCAGAGATCTGCTGAGGGTCATAGAGATGGTAAAAGGTGGAACTACTATTCCGAATATTAAAGTGAATTAATTAACTTAATTAAACTTGTCTGTTGTATTCTTCAAATCATAATCTTCATTACATTTTTTTTTTCTGCTTGGCCCATGAGAATAATGGAGAGGCTTATTTTGTAATATCCTACTGTGGTGGTCCATTTCTTCCAATGATTCTGTCAATTAGTATGTGTTTTTTTTAAAAGAATTATTTATTTAATTTTATTTAAAAATTACTGTTATTATTATTATTAAGATTTACTAGAGGGCACTTGTGCTCACTAGAGAGAGTCAGAAACACACAGAGAGAGAAAGAGACAGAGAGGGAAAGTGAGAAAGCAAGCTGCCAGGTCTGGGACTTGAACTGAGGTTGTCCATGTGGGAGTCCAGCACCTTAACCACCATGCTGCCTATTGGCCCTGATTTGTGTTTAGTGTATGTTGAGGCTCATGAATTAAGTGCAGCTTTATAATTTTTTTTCTAGTTTATGCATTTATTTTTGCCATGAGAGAGAGAGAGAGACAGGCACCCCCAAAGAGGTTTTCATGACTCAGTCCATGCCCAGTCATCAGCATTACCCACACATGCCTGGTGTGTACGAGGAGGTCTCGGGATGCAAATCCAGTATCTTCCCATATGGGCCCAGCATGCCAGTATGGCAGAGCCTTATATTATTGGTGCATGACCATCTGGCCCCTACGAGTCTTAAACATTTTCCTGGTGAATGGAGTCATTATTATTATGAAGTGACCTCGCTCATACCTAAGTATGCTTTTGATCTGGTATCACGATAGCTATTCTAGCTTTCCTTTGGTTAGTGTTTGCCAGGTCTCTATTTATATCTTTTTTATACTTTGAACTTTTCATAGTCTATGCCGTTCGTTTGTTCATTATATGGGTGTATACAGTATGTATATAGCTTAAGTTTTTTCAGTCATTCAACTATATCTGCCCTTTTACTAAAGAATTTAGTCTACTTCTATTTAATGGGAACACTGATATGCTTAAACTTATTTATATTATCATATTTTTTTCAATTTTTGTATTTTCAATGTTCTTTTTATATTTTGCTTTTTAAAAAGTATTGATTGACTTAAGGGCTTTTTAATTTAGATTAGGGGAAGGATCTTGTTTCCTAAATCCCATTTTTTGACTTTATACACTCTACTTCTGTCCCCTCACTGATTTACTCTGAAATTTTATAAATTACTGTAATTTGACAAACTCTAAAATGATCTTATCCCATTCTCTAATACTGTTGTTGGAAAAGTCATGACATATTTTTCTTTGTTTTTCTATGCAAAATGCACCATGATTTTCTCAGCAACCCAATAATACAGGGATTTTAGAACACTTTAATGCTAAACACCCCCTCTTGGCATAACTATAATATTATCATCTTGCCCTTCTTTAACCCTAGCAGTCATAATTATTGTTATTTTATTATATAAAGACAATGACTTACACCAATTTTTACCACTTTATCTGCTCATCTTTCTTTCTTGCATCTTAGAAAGACTCTCTGGGATCATTTTCTTCTAAAGGTGTTCCTTTACTGAATGGCAGATGATGGTAAACTCTCTGTTTTACATTTATTGTATCTCCATTCTTGAAAGATTATTTTTCTGCACTTGAAATTTCAGGTTGATAGTTATTATTCCCATGTCTCTGGCTGTCATTGCTGCTTTTGATATGCCTATTATAAATAATGTCATTCTTTGGTAGGTTATCTGTCTCTTGTCTTTTTTTCTCTTTTTACCTTTTGCCTTTTGTAGTTTCACTACTATATATGTATAGATGAGTATCTTTTCCTAAAACCCAGTCTGTGCTTCCTAAATCTGAAGATCTATGGTTTTCATCTGTTCTGAACAGTTCTCAGCCACCATCTTTTAAAAAGTCATCTTGATCCTCTCTGCTTTCTCTTTCCAGGATTCTACTTGGACATGTTAGTTTTTCTCATTCTAGCCTCCAAATCTCCTAACTTTTCCCACATTATTTTATCTCCTATCTTTGCACTATTGCATTTTGGACGGTATGGATATCTTCCTAGGGATATCTTCCAATTCACTGATTCTTTCTTCAGTTGCATCTAAACTGATAAGTTTTAATTTAAACAATTTTTTTCTAGGGGTTTCATGTGGTACCTTTTCAAATGTCCCCTAAATTTCTGATAATGTCTTGTTGCTTACTTGCTTTTGTGACTTCATCCTTTCTTCCTTTAAACATTTCATACACAGTTAATGCTGGTCTGAATGCATTCTCTTAAAATTCATGTGTTGGAAGCTTAATCTTCAAACCAATGGTTAGGGACCAGCAGGTGGCATGGTAGTTAAGGCACTGGACATTCCCACATGGCCAACCACAGTTCGAGTCCCGGACCTGGTGGCTTGCTTTCTCACCTTCCTCTCACTCTCACCCTCTGTCTCTCTCTGGTCAAATCAAAATAAAATGAATGAATAAATAAAATAAATAATTAAAAAAAAAAAAACAATGGTGTTGGAAATGTGGGATCTTTTTAGAAATAGAGCAGATTGGTCCAGGGTTCCCTGTTACCAAAAGTTTTCCAGACACTGTGAGTGTATTTATTTAAGATATTCTATTATGAATCTAAGAAGGAAAGCACTTTCTTTGATCTTGGATCATGAATATTACACCTATCCCTGCCATCCCTCATAGAGGAACCTCAGAGAATGAAGATGACACCCAAAAAGGAAAAGAGGATGAGAATCCTAGGGCCATCAAGACCACGGTTCCAGTCCCTGAGGTCCCCGGACATATGGGTCTCCTGAAGTTCTCTTCAGTTTTGAGAACACTCTTGCATACCTCCAATATATCCTCCTCCTCTTCTTTTTCTTTTTCTTTCTTTTATTTTTAATTTTCAGAGGGTGAGTGCACTCAGAGATAATCCCCAATGGCACATAGTCATACTATAGTCCCTTTCTCTTCATTTCTCCATCTCGTCAGGATTTGGGGCATGCACATGCACATGCTTGGCATTTTTCAAGCTTCTGGGATGGTGATTCGAACCACAATCAGCCCTGTGGGATCTAGCACCCCATACACAGGCATTTGACCACTGCACTGTGAGGCCGGCTTTCTTCTTTTTTTTTCTAGAGCTGTTGTTCTTATCTATTGGGTTGATTACCCAATAAAACCAAAACGTGTGACTTATGAATCAGACAAGCGAAGTGTCTTCACAGGCCAGAGCAGCACCCTGTCCGGCACTGTATATTACAGAGCAGAGCAGAACCATCTCTAGTCCCATGGGGCTACTGTGCAATCTAGTCAGAGGGAAGATTTCTAAGATATGAGCAGTTGACAATCTGTGTTTCCAAAGGAGTTCTTGCTAGCTGGATCAAATTTGAAAAGGAACTCGAACAACCACAATGTTACTTAATTAAATAGTAAATGTTCTATATACACACTTTGATCAATAATTCTTTTTAAAAATTTTCCCCCTCACATTAGATCGCACACTCGTTTAGGAACTTTACCTTTTTTATCTGTGCACTTTCAGTGCCTAGCACGTAGTCAGTATTTGGGAAAATGAAACAGATAGGGGTCTATTGGGTGGATATAGAACCTTAGAGAAGGGGATTAATGAAAATAATAAACATAAACTATACTCAGAAGTGTTTGAGTCAAGGACTTAGCCTTGAGAGTGACATCAAATAATTCAGTACGCAGAAACTACCTGATGACCTACTGTGTGTGTAATTGTGTGCTCAGTGCTTTGGAAGACACAGAATGTGGTTCCTTCTTTCACGCCATCCAAGTGGTAAGAGAGCTAAGGCATCTATGGAAGGAACAGGGTGGAATGTCATTTGTGCTGGTTAGCAGACACTTCCTCCATGTCCTGTGCACTTAGCAGGTTTGTGTCCCCAGTGAATATTCCAGTTTCTTATAAACACTGAATTTCCTCTCAAGTTGCAGTAATATGGCTTTTTCCCTTCTCTGTGGGATTTCTCTGTGATGTCATGAGCTTGATCTTTTACAATTACAGCCAAGGTCCCTGTGTTCATTTCCCTTTCATTAAACCATAATATTGTTTGTTGACTGAGCAGTTTCCAGGGAGTGACAATATCATTGAGCCTCCAATCTTGGCTCTTCCAGGCTCCTCTCTAACACCTTGGAGAGGCAGTGCACTTCTCCAAAATGTACCACTAACCAGTTGTACAAATGCCAGCCTTGTTTTTGCATTTTATTAATTGACAAATAAAAATCGTATGTATGTGTTTATCACGTACAATATGATTGTTGAAATATGTATACACTATAGAATAACCAGATCAAGTTAATGAATGTATGCATCACCTCATACTTATTATTTGTGGTGAGAACACTTTAAATCTATCTCCTAGCAAGTTCAAATATGCAGTGCATTGTTTTTAACTATAATCACCTTGTGTACAATAGATGTCTTGAACCTATTCCTCCACTCAGATTTTGTGTCCTTTTGCCAACATCTTCCACCCACCCGCACTGCCCTAGCCCCGGTGACCACCATCCTGCTCTATGCTTCCGTGAGTCCAACTCTTTTAGATTCCACATGTGAGTGAAATCAAGTGGTATTTGTCTTCCTGTGTCTGCTAATTCCATTTAACGTGATGTACTCCAGGTTGATCCATATTTTCACAAAAGACAGGATTGCTTTCTTTCTTAAGGCTGGATAAAATTCCATTGTGTGTATACAGCACGCTTTCTTTATCCCTTCATCCACTGACGGACACTTGGGTTGATTCTGTATCTTGGCTGTTGTGAAAAATGCTGCCATGAGCATGGGAATGCAGACAGCTCTTCAACACGTGGACTCCAGTTCTCTGGATATATACCCAGTAGTGGATCACATGCGGTTCTATTATTATTGTTTTTAAGAGCTTCCATACTGTTTTCCACGGTTAGCCTTGTTTTTGTAAACATACATTTTTCTGTCAGTAACCTGTTGTCCATATTCTTCCCTACAAACTAAAGCAAAGTATGGAAGCTGGAGGAAAAGGGAAATAGACAGCCAATTCCCTCAACTCTTCCCAAATAAAATGGGCTGTAGTTCTAGTTTCCAGGATCTTTTGAAATTGCTCCCCTATTCTATGAAGTTGCTGCTGCACTGGGCTGTTGCAGGCAAAGCAGCACTCC
Source organism: Tupaia belangeri chinensis (assembly GCF_000334495.1). Taxonomy (NCBI): domain Eukaryota; kingdom Metazoa; phylum Chordata; class Mammalia; order Scandentia; family Tupaiidae; genus Tupaia; species Tupaia belangeri. The sequence continues at coordinate 3,097,277 of NW_006160052.1, read as the reverse complement.
CCCACTCCCATCAGCCATTGCTCTATCTGGCTGGCCAGAGAGTCTTGGTTAAGCCATTTCAGCACCCGATTCCTGGACAGCACCAACACTGTGGAACAGGTTAGACCCTGTCTCTCCCTGCTGCATCTCCACAAGCAAACCATTTTGCTTCCACAATTCAGGAGACTTTGAAAAGTATGGCAAGTCTCATTATAAAAGTTTCCTTCCCAGACAATTCATTAATGTCAAAAAGCAAGAGCTAGTGAAATAACAGATATCTCCCAGTATCCAAGGGCATATCTAAAATCTAAGTCAATCTTTCAAACACATCTAACATTCCATAGGAAAATAAATCTTTAAAAAGTAGTAAGTAAAAAGAAGACAAGTTCATTCTTGGTTCAAAAAAAAAAAACCCAGAGAGCTTAAGAAAATTTCAAAGAACATTGGTAACTTTCTGATGTCTATCAGATAATAGTACTTCTGGAGTTGTGATAAAGACAGATGAGGCAAGGCATGTAAATTGCTTAGCCCAGCATGTGACACATAGGAAGTTCAATCATTAGTGTGTTCAGGGTGATTAAATGTGTATTTAGTGCCTCATATAACACAAGGAGTTTACCTAGACCACCCCTTCTCTTAGAAACAGCAGTGTCTCAGGCCAGCAGGTGGCATGGTGGTTAAGGCACTGGACTCCCACATGGCCAACTGCAGTTTGAGTCCTGGACTTGTGATTTGCTTTCTCTTCCCCTGCCCCTGCCTCTCCCATCTCTTTCTGGTGAGCGTACATTTTCCATATCAAATAAAAAAAAATTAAAAAGAGATGTTCAAAAGAAACAGCAGTGTTTCTCTATCCTTCCTTCCCTCAATAGGATAACATGGCACTATAGAACATTTTTCTTGTTTTTTTAATTAGAACTGTATATCCTCTGCCGTTCATTTTAACCTAGTCATTTAAATAGCATTCCATTGTGTTGTCTGCAGACATGACAGCCCTGAAATAAGTTACCTTGAATTTTACCTAGTTCCCTCTAAATCAGCATCCCACCTGCGAGAAAGTTTATTTCTCCCCTTTATGTTAGTCAGTTCTTATTAATTGATCCTACATATTTTTTTATTAACCCACCCTATTGCCGACTCCCCTGTTGAGACCTGGAGCTTGGTAGTGAACGAGAGCAGCCCCTGCCTTCACAGAGCTCAGAGACAATCAATATGCCTGATGAATTAAAGAAATACTTTCTACGGAAAAAAATGTCAACTTCCTCTAACCAAATCTTTTATCAGAATTCATAATTTGTAACCAGAACCATTTCTCATTCCCACTGTCCATTCTTGCTAAAAGACGCTAATAAGAAATGGAATGATAAAACAAAATGGGGATGCAAAAGGGAAGGACATGACTTGGGCAACCCATGAATTAATCAGTCCCTGAATAATCAGGAGGTGATATATAAAATGTAAGTATCATAGTTCATGCCTTCTTAAATAATTAAACATATTAAAGGAGGGACAAAAAGACCACATTTCAGAAGAAATTAGTAGCCTTGAGGCAGAGAGTGAGCAAAAAGAGCTTTATAGTAGCATTTATAAGCTTTTCCACCTTGTAACCAACCACGCAGAGCAGCGGGAAGGGTGGGTTCTCCTGCATATCTCAGCGTGGTGGATACCAAGGTAGGGGTCGCCGAGTCATTACAAGGCATCAGAGAATCTGCATGGGCATTTTATCAATAGGTGCTAGTTTGGCTACCATTATATGGAGATATTTTTAACATTAAAAGGTATCTTCATACTCAAAGAGACTTGAAAACCATGATCTTAAAATATACGCGTATGTACTGTCATGAAAATGGGATTAAAAGGAGCCAGAGAAAGGTCATTGAAAGAAGAGAGTGAGTGACTTCAGACCAGACATAAAAGATGAGGGAACAGAGGCATAGCAGAACAGAGGAACGAGAGAAGAATAATTTGTAGATGTAGGAGGGGAAGCACGGAGTCACACACACCTGCCATAAATGCTCATACCTTGGGGCCAGGGATGGCGTAGCAGTTACGTTGCTGGACTCGCACATGGGTGACCGCAGTTCGAATCCCAGACCTGGTGGCTTGCAAATCATGCTGGGCATGTGTGTGTGTGTGTTCGCTCAAGATCCTGGGAGGGGAATGGAGTAGAAGGGATTGTGGTGTGGCCTTCCTGCCCCCGGGGGTGATTTCTCACTTTTCCTGTCACTGTCTCTGCCTCTTTCTCTCTGGCAAGCTCATGCACCCTACGACAAAGACCTCTTAAAAAAAAATAAAAGAAAGAAAGACTAGCATGTTCTCTTCCTAGCTGTGAGACCTCAGAACAAGTTACCTGCCCTCTCTGGTTTTGGTTTCCTCATCTGCAATGTACAGGCCTTGACAGATGTCATGGGCAGATGCAAGCAGGACAGTACCTAAGAATCTCCTCCATGGCACTGCGGGAGCAGCTAGAGTCGGGTTCTCTCTGACCTGTCAGAGACAGAGATGTGCATCATGGGCACTTGACCCGTGTGATGACAGAGGCTGCGTTTTGTGGTCTGTCGTCTGTGAGCTGGACCCTAGCACAGCCGGAGGTACCGTCCAGCCTGAGTCTGAAGGCTGGAGAGCCAGGAGAGCCGACCCTGCTAGCCCGGTGTGGTGCAGGAGAAGATGAGCTGGCACGCGCAGCCAGCCACGATGCCAGGAAGCGGACAGAGGCCTCCCTCTTCTGCCTTTCCTTCTCTTGCAGCCCTCCATGATGCAAGGCTACCCCGCCACGCCAGGGAGGGCGGTGGCTTCACCGAGTCCACACTTTCAAAGTCAGATATCACGTGGACACGTCTTCACAGACACAACCAGAAACAGTTTAATCTGGGCACCCTGGGGCCTACTCCACCTGATAGATGAGATTAACATCTCAACACTTAAAAAAAAATAGCACACACAGAATGCTCGGTCCTGGGTCTGGCATGTAGCAAGTTCTCAAATATCAGCCACCCACACCGCCTGCACGGCCCGCACCGCCATTGCCATTTCTCACTGTCCCCTTTGCGTCTGCCCCGCAGATCTCTCAGATCGTTAGCCCATCAGCAAGTATCTGAGTGCCACATTTTTAACGAATCGGATCAATCAGAACTCTTTTGATTGCAATAGAAACTAACCTTTTGCTACCTCCTCCCTCAAAAAAAGAAAGAAAGAAAAAGACAAGGAGAGGATCTGGCAGAGGCATTCTGGGGCAGCTCAGCGAGCACGGGGCAGCAGGGGGATGTCAGGACTGACAAGAGCCAGACTCGAGCCCAGCCAGGGTCCCTCTCTGTGTTTCTGCCTCTCATCCCACACCTTGTCTTGGCCTGTCGGCTCAATTATTTTGGAGCAGCTCTCTCTGTGAGTCTGGCACTACAACTGCCAACAATCCTGGACAGAGACCTTCCCCGCCTGACCACCAGAGAGAAAGTTCCAATTACAGGAAAAGGATTCTGGGTGGCCACAGGCCACCCCTGTGGGAGTAGGAAACCAAATGGCTGGGCAAGGGGGAGGGATTATCCCCCGAGGGAAGGGTCCTGTCCCCAGATCCTAGGAGGGCGGTGTCAGGCAGACACTCAGGTGTGATACAGTCACTTATTCAGACATTCGAGCCCTGCGGGGTGCCCGCCCACGGGACGCACAGTGGCCAGGCTGTGTGTGGTCCCTGTTCTCAGGGAGCTGGCATTCTAATGGGGAAGACAGCAACAAATGAAGAAACAGGCCATCTGAATTTCTGCGAGGGGACATGCATGTGTGTGTCCTTCACGCACACGCATGCACACACACACGCACATGCATGCACTGGCATGCACACGCACGCACACCTTGTGGGAAAAGCTCACAGAGCCTCGCAGGTACACCTTCCTCAGCACCCTCAGGCCTCCAGAATGGACCCCTTCCCCTTCCCTGGTTAAACCATCCGCTTCAGCACCATTTATCTTTTCTCATAACCCTCTATTTTAGTCCTTTTGAAACCTATTGAGACCCAGCGATGCAGAGAAGGCACCAGCTAGATTTCCAAGAGAATTTGCATGCTTGGAATCACGAACTAAAGGACGGGAGGACTGGAGAAATGGCAGTGACTCCGGTCGGGGGCCGGGGAGGTAAATACGGACAAGGAAAGTCGTGTCTCAGAGTCAGCCGGGGCCATCCCTGGGGGCCCTCCCTACGGACCCCACCTCACTCTTGCAGGTGGGAGACCCATGAGGATGTACGCACAGCCAGTGCACTCGTGTGGGACATGTTTCGGGCTTTGTTTTTTTCTAATACGAATGCTTTTAAGTTATATGAATATATTTTGGCACCCCTCTTTGGGGCATTTTTTCATTTTTTTAATATTCTGAGAGTTTCCAAAACTCAAAGTGACCTAGTCCTCCCTCGTCTTGGGAGGCTCTGGAATTCGCATCTAATGAGCACCTACAATGTCCCGCCTCTGCGCTAGCCCTTCACACCAACGGAGGAGGTGCCGGGTGCCTGTTTGTGATTTATAAGCAAGAAAGTGAGACCAGGAGGGTGGGGCGCTTGCTGAAGGTCACCCAGAGCTGGAAAGTGACTGTGGCCTCTTTGGCTGCAAGGCCCAAACTCTCTTTTTTCTTTTTTTAAAGTTTTTGCCAGAAGGTGCATGCACTGTCTAGAGACAGAGACAGTGAGAGGGAAAGTGAGAAATCACTCCCAGGGGAGGGGGGGGGGGAAGACGGCCTCTCCACAATCCCTTCTCCTCTAACCCTTTCCTTCCCGCCCTGGTACCGTAATGCCCAGTCCAAAGCTGAGCCAGTCTGGAGTGAAGTCATTTTCACTTCGTAGCAACATTAACTAAATCAAGACGATATAACTTTTTCATAAATCTAAAGATATAACTTTGGGGCGGGCAGGTGGTGTGGTGGTTAAGGGCACTGGCCTTCCACATGGCCGACCGTGGTTCAAGTCCCAGACCTGGCTTGCTTTCTCGCCCCCTCCCCCGTCCCTCTCTGGTCAAATTTAAAAAATAAATAAAATGAAATAAAATAATTATTTTTAAAAATTACATCTATAGGATTTTTTTAATTCTAAGATTTGGCCCTTCTTGCTTTTTCTTGGTGTAAAAACGTATCCTTGTGGTTCTAGTATAGAGGGAAGGGTTTGGTTTTGGTTTTTGCATTGTCCTTAGTTGGCAAAATAAAACATTGGCAATCCAGAATGCATGCTCCAAGGTTCATGTTTTGAGATTTACGGTGCCGTGAAAGCTGTCTGAGAGCAGTGCTCTCGATAGTTCTGGCATCTTGGAAAGGAAGAGCTGCCCTTTGCTGAGCCCTTGCCTCGGGGGCGACCAGCCGGAGTTTCCTGCCTTCCCTCTGATAGAACCAGTCACTGAAGGAGGGTCTTATTCTGAAACCCTAAACCTCCCCTCTCCTATACAGTGAGGCCGGGGCCTTTTCGCCCACAGTGCATTTCGACCCCAAGTAGTCCCAGGCCCATCTGAGAGTCGGCCTTGTCTTCCACTCTCACGTCCTCCTTCTCAGAGCCTCGGCTTTCCCCCAGTGCAGCTTTGAAAGCTCTCGGCTCCACGAGCAGCGCCATAGAGGCTGAGGCCAGCTGTTGTGGCCCTCTTTTCATGCACTGGCTTGGAAGAAGTTCTTCAGTCTTAATCGGGAGGCAGACTTCTGCCCCTTGTTGACAAAGACACTGAAGTCCTGTGGGTTCCCCAAGGATTGGGCAGTCCACAAAGAGAACTCAGATTTCAGTGCAGGGCAGGCTGAGGTGGGACCCGCCTTGCGTGTTAATATTGATCTCGGTGCATGCATGAGGCCTTCCCACTGTGTGCAGGTCTTGGAGAGGGATCTGCCCTTGCCCGGGCTGGTGGTGAGTTTCTTGGGAGCAAGGACAGTCTACACAGGGAGCCTTGGCACTCTGCAGAGGCAAGTGCACCCCTGGGTTGACTGAAACTGCTCCCGCTCACGCCCCCGCTCATCCGCAGTGGCAGCTGCACGGGGTGACTGCCAAGTGTGGCTACCTGCAAGCAGGAAGAGCACCTGCTCTCTTCATTAGGAAGAGCAGAGTGGAGCTGGTATCCTGGACTCCAGCACTCCGGGGAAGGCTGGGTCTGGCTCCTCCTGGAGAAGATGGAGCAGACCATAGACCACAGAACTGTTTGGGAGCTATAAGATAACGGATACAGACGTCATCTGCTCATGAAACTGGAACCAACTGAATGTACAACGTGCAAAAAACGTTGACAAACGAGTGAAGCCTAACATCACAGCACAGTAGGAAGGAGAGTAACAGGACCGAGCCGTGGGTCATGGCCGTCATCTGTTGGTGCCTAGCATTTACTCGCGCTTCCTAAAACACCCTTCTTACCTAGTGAGAAATTGCTTCTCTCCTTTTGTAAGCAGTTTTGCAAAAATGGTCATTGAAGAATACTACCCTGGTTTATAGGCGCCACGAGGCTCCCTGGAGGGTCTTCTTTCAGATGCCAAAGGTAAGGCCAAGAAGTGAGCGGGAGTCCTGAGCACATCCAGCTGGAATCTCCCCCAAGTGCTTCATTTTGGGCAGAGCAGTGCAAGGATGGGAAAATCCTTTGGAATTTAGTCATTTTAGCTGCAGCGCCTGAGCAAGGCTGTCAGAAGGCTCGGGCTCTTTCTGGAGCTGTCCCAGGCCTTCCCTTTGAAGCAGCGAACTCTCCCATCACCTGCCAGTCAATGTCCTTTTCCCAGAAGTTAGACAGAGCCACTTCCTGTTGTGTACAACCAAAGAACGCCCCCGGGACATCGCTCCCCACGTCTAGTGCTGTCCTCTTCAGAGGTCACATCCCTGATTCCCCTGGTGCTACGTTTCCTCAAGCAGTGCAGGACACCAAAGAACGCCCCCGGGACATCGCTCCCCACGTCTAGTGCTGTCCTCTTCAGAGGTCACATCCCTGATCCCCCAGTGCTACCTTTCCTCAAGCGGTGCAGGACCTTCTCATTTGGAATGACCTTGGGAGCCTGTTTCCATGCCATGCACGAACACGGGACCTGATAACCATGCCTCAATTTGGACCCAAAACAACATTACCAGCTCAATCAGCTGGTTATTCACCAGACTTGGCTAGGAATGCCAAAAAGCCTCTTGACTGTTTCCAAAAATAAAATCCAGCCTCACAGGATGAAGATCTGCTACCATTGTGCTTATTCCAAGTCATATGGCATCGATTTGAAGACAGTTCTCAAGGGAGCCCCCAAAGTGTCTGCAACAATGGCCGCAGCCTTGGGGCAAATATCCGGATGGCTGCTCAGAGTGGGGAGGGGCCCCATTTAGGTAGATGCATTCTGGTGCATTCATTACAGAGGCCATTTCATTATCTGAAGTCACACTGCATGGTGGAGACATATTTGCAAGCTTAAAAGTATGACTTTGTTTTGAAAAGCCTTCGGAAGATCCTCTGTGTGAGACCCCTCTCCACCCCCAGCCGTGACCACGCGGGCCGTAGATGCGGTCTAGCAGGCAGTGGCTATCTTGGCTGGCGTAAACAGGATGTGTGGCCTCTGCCCAAGGCTGGGCCACAAATCTAAAAGAAGAGAATGCGGAGCATCCATCAGCAAACCCCTACTGTAGAGTCTCGTGCTTTTCAAGTTTCTCTTAGACTGGGGAAAGGCATACCATCAGACTTCTCAGAATGAGAGCGTGGACGTGAGGGTGTGTGCACGTGCTTACGTATGTTTGGGTGACCCTGGCCCCAAATGGAAACACTGGGGTGGGTGGGACACACCGCTTCCCCACCCCCACCTCAATGTGGTCACCTGGCTGCGTCCGCATGTAGTCCTCGGCCATCCACCCCCATACCTCGCCAGGTCGGCGTCCAGGACCGTCCTGACGATTGAAGAATCCCACTTTCAGGCAGGGGGCAGAAGAAACGTGGTAGTTCTTGATGTGTCTTTTGATAGGGAAACAAAGGAAGAGGGAAGCTTTCAGAATTGACTTCTGTCTCTTAGTGTCTTGCAATTTCCATCTCTTTGTGATCAAAAGATCACAGCCCAATGAGGGGAGGGAGAGAAGAATCTCTACTTTTGGCAGGCTCCAAGACAGTCGTGGATTATTTATTTGTTCTGTAACTCATTTCTGTCAAACATTCTTTTTCTATCTCTTGTCATAAAAAATTGAAATGCTAGTTTCTCGGTGGATGTCTTGGCTCTAACTATCCGTCTGACCTTGGACAAATTCTTTAACCTCTCTGAACCTGTTTTCCTGAGCGTAAGCTCAGTGCCTGACACAACATCGGTGCCCAGTGTAAGTGTTGGACGGTAAACAGCATGACTTCAATGGTCCTTCCAGCTTTCGCTCTGGGTGGCTTTCCCGGTAACCAAGGGCATCAATCGGTGGGCTCTCTCCCTGCGGTGGCATCGCCGTTTCACCACCGCATGGGCATGTTTCGTACTTGTTCGGCCCTTAGCCTCCACAAGCAGCGTTCAGCCATTCTCCTGAGCCTGCTCAGTCACTGCTCAGCGTGTAAGTTTCGTCGCGGGAGTCTAGAATCGAAGGACCACCTGTTTCCCCCGGGGACTGCTAGCGGCTGGCCATTGCTCCATGCTCTTGTCAAAACTTGCCTGTTCCTCTGCTCTGTGCACCTGAACCACTTTCCCTAGGCGATAACTTCCCGGCGAGTTGTCTGCGGTATCACCCCAGAACCGAGAGGCTCCACCGTAAACTGTCTTCAGGTGTGGTGAATTCCTCTTTCCTAGTTGGCGGGTGCCAGAATTCACACAATCAAGGTGCTTTGGGGGTTAATAGGAGTCTTTTGTGAAGTTGATTTACAAAGCATGTCCCCTGGAGGCTCACCCCCTAATCTGAATTGTCAAGCGGGGACCGCCAGAGATTGATGACGGGGGATTATGATTGTCTACGTGTTGTGCTTTCATCCAATTTTTCGATGTGTTTTGGTAATGATGTTGACAGTTGTGTGAAGATCTGTTACTGGAATTAAAGCAGCGGCAGCAGCATTTTTGAGCTTGATGATTAGATTTGATTAGATCAGAGTGGGTTTCACTTCTCCCTCCGAGTCAGCAGAGATTTACTGTCCACTGACTGATTTAACTTCTTGCTGGAAGATGGTTAGTGACATAACTTACCACCAGAAAAAGCAACATCAAGGAGCGTTAGCACGAAACTCAACCATGTTTGACTTCGGGGTTGACCTTGAAAGGTCTGAGAAGGTATGCGGTATCAGACATTGCTGCCCACACACAGCATGGAGAAACAGACAGGGCGCATGTTGGTGGGCCTTTGTACTGATGAGCACCTTCCGACAGTAGTTATCATTTGAATGAATCAGAAGCTTTCACAAAATCAGATAAGGTTAAAAAAAAGGATAGGATGATGCTTTCTGGGTTTTTCTGGTCCCTGGCAAAAGTGGAAAGCTGCCGTGTATGTGCGTGAGTCTGCACGGCTTACAGTCCCTGTGAGACGCGCAGAGCAGACAGCTCGTTGGGTGCCAGGATTTCCTCTAATGTGACATGCACAACCTCCCTTTGTGTGGGAATTTCTAAAATAGTCATGGTCAGTGAGTCACAAAAGAGGCCAGCACATGGCGAGGTGGTTAAGGTGCTGGACCCCACACGGCTGACTCCACAGTTGCAGTCCCAGACCCGGTGGCTTGAAAATTGCACTGGGTGCGTGTGCGTGCGTGCCCAAAATCCCAAGAGGAGAGTAGAGGAGAAGGGATTGCAGTGTGGCCATTCCCCCTGGGGGGTGTTTCTCACTTTCCATCTCTCTGCCTCTCCAGTGAGCACACACGTCCTATGGCCAAAAAAAAAAGTCACAAAAGAAGAGAGGCAAGTGGCCAAGAGATGGGAAACAACATATCATTTCTTTCGACTAAGAGTGTTTAAGACGCAGCAGAACATCAGGCTTCAGCCTCCACTAGCGAAGCCGAACACTGAGGCAGGTTAGATGGTGGAGGCAGATATTTTCCTGGACTACTAGTGGAAGTTCAAAAATCGGGAAGGAAATCTGTCAAGAGGCACTAAGAATCTCAAAAATACGCAGAATTTTTAACTCTATGATTCTACTTTGATAACTCTGTTCTCGGGAAACAGGAATATATGGTCAAAATTTTATGGGCAAGACTGTTGCACTTTTTTTTTTTTTTTTTTTTAGAGGTTTTTGCTTCAGGACACGTATGCTCGCTGGAGAGAGAGTCAGAGGGTGAGAGGCAAAGCGAGAAATCACCCCTCAGGGGGGAAGGCCACGCTGCAACCTCTTCTCCTCCATTCTCCTCCTGGGATCTTGGGCACACACACCTGCCCAATGTAAGTTTCAAGCCACCCAGTCTGGGCCTCGAACCACAGTCGGCCGTAAGGGAGTCCAGTGACATAACTGCTATTCTATATGCTGGCCCCTGTTGTTACATCTTTTTGTAACAGTAAAAACCTGAAAGCAACTTTAATATTCGGTAATAACAAAATAGTTAAGTAAATTATGGAGCACCAACATGATAAAATACCATGTGGTTATTCAAATTCTGTTCAGAGCATATTTCAGGATATGAAGGAGATTCTCATGAGGTACCATAACTAAGGGAAAAAGCATACTATAGAACTCCATGTGGTCTGATCCGAACTTTGTAAAAATTTAAATAGGCGTGGAAAAAAGACTAGAAGGAAATAAACCAAAGTATTAAAAATAAATCTAGGTGGTCAGTTGGGAGGTCATTTCTATTTTCTTTTTTATGCTTTTTAACATTTTCCACCATGTTTGTAAAATTTGCACAGATACTTTTGTTTTTAATAATCAGAAAAAAACTTTTAATGATCATAATCACAGCATCCATAGGGTTACCCAAGAATTTTTTTCAGCATTTCAGATCTTCAGGATGAGAACAGGGAGAGCAATTATGTGTTTCTCTACACCTAATTTGGAAAATTTTAGCAGAAATTCCATTGGCCCTGAGTGCCTTGTTGTTTTAGCTGCTTGAAGATTTTCTGCACCTTGTCAAGAATCAAGAGATTTTGCAGTTTCTTTTGTCTGGTATTGCGGGATGGAGTTGAAAATGTGTTCCTCAATAATTGTCTTAGCCGAGAAGGTTTCTGAGATGCTCTTTCCGGAGCTCAGTGACAGATGCGTCCTTATTTAGCAGTTCTCCATGCAGGAGTAGCCAGGGAGCCGTGACGACTCCATGTATGGGGGCACTTAAATCTCATGTGTTGTAAAATGTCGCGGGAGTACTAGACACCTTTGTGGTGCCATTTTTCCATCCCTCCTTTGTGTCAGACTCCTTCGCCCTGGTTTTTCGATGCCTAGGTTTCTCTCCAAGTTGGTGTCAGTGTGCTGGTAATCAAAAGCCTGCCTTGTCTCCGTGGCATGATGAAGTTGACTCTGATCTAAACAGGAGTCCTCAACGCCAACCTGGTTTGCTTCTCTGACCCTTGCAGTTGGTCACTTCCTCCATCCCCTCATTATTCTGTTGTTGTCGTTGTTATAGTAAGTTGGTTTCTTCCATGAGGGAGAGAGATACGTAGAGAGAGGGACAGACGGACACAGACAGCTTCTGCAACAGAGTCTCAGTGCTGCAATCCACCCAGCTCCGGCCAGCCCCGGATCACGGGCACACTGTGCCCGGTGTACTCAGGGAGGTCTTCAGACGTGAACTGGGAACCTCCCCATGTGGGTGGGCCTTGCCCCTGCACCACCACCCAGACCCCGCTCATTGTTAAGAACTCGATGGTGAGGTCTGTGGGAGTGAATCTGGCACCACTACTGCTGATGGGTTAAAACCCACCCTCTGGGCTGGCTCGATGGCAAGACAGAAATGCCTTCCTCACGTGGTGCCAGACCCACATGGAAGTTCGTGAGTTCTGTTCCCAGATGGACATGAATACATAGGCATACCTGCCCGTGTCCTGGCTGAGAAGGCTGCAGGGCGGACTGCCACGTGAGGAGCTGTTGGGTGCTTGTCTTATGCCCTTTCTCTCTCTCTCACTCTCATGAAATACACAACAACACAAATACACTTCATTCTGTAGGTAGGGAGCCCACAGTGCAGAATATTAGAATATAGTATTAGAGGTTCTGGCAGCTTAGAAGCAAACAGGAGATGCAGTCTCTGATTTTTTTTTTTAAGAGAGATTTTTGCTATAGGGTGCATGCACTGACCGGAGAGACAAAGAAAGACAGAAAGTGAGAAATCACTCCTCTCCAGAGGGGTGGGCGGGTGGCCACACCAAAATCCTTTCTCCTCCATTCTCCTCTAGAGATTTTGGGCACACACACACACGTGCCCAGGGTGAGTTTTAAGCCACCGGGTCTAGGGCTCAAACCGCAGTTGATTATGTGGGAGTCCAGCAACATAGCCATTATGCCATCTGTATATCCCTACAGACCCTGATTTAAAAGGGAGTCAGGATCCAAATCATTTGCCATAAGAGCCAGTCCATTGCTGGAAACAGCTCCCCAGCGCCGTACATGGGGGTGGGATGCCGTCACAGCTTCTGGGCACCCCCCGTGCCCGCTCTGTGTGCCCTCCCTCCTCCGCCCCTCAGCAGCCCTCAGCGGTGGGCACCGTGTCTCCTCCACTTTATTTACAGAAGTGGTTTCAGAGGCTTTTTTTTTTAGAGGCTTGAGAAACTTTCCTGAGGTCCCCTTACGTTCCAAAGCTAGACTCTAGCCCCTGAGCTCACTCAGGCCGTGGGGCAGTGCGTCTCCAGGCCGACGAGAATTGCCCTTGGTGTGTTTGTGTTCCGGGAGCCCATGGGCGGTCGCTCTGATCAGTGCCCTGGCGAGTCCGACCAGGCGAGCTCAGAAGAGAAGCATCTGACGGTACCATAGCGGTGCTCAGGCCACCG
>NW_006160052.1:3062571-3082282 GCF_000334495.1 Tupaia belangeri chinensis | reverse complement strand
GGCACTTTTTTTTTTTTTTTTTTTAGAGGTTTTTGCTTCAGGACACGTATGCTCGCTGGAGAGAGAGTCAGAGGGTGAGAGGCAAAGCGAGAAATCACCCCTCAGGGGGGAAGGCCACGCTGCAACCTCTTCTCCTCCATTCTCCTCCTGGGATCTTGGGCACACACACCTGCCCAATGTAAGTTTCAAGCCACCCAGTCTGGGCCTCGAACCACAGTCGGCCGTAAGGGAGTCCAGTGACATAACTGCTATTCTATATGCTGGCCCCTGTTGTTACATCTTTTTGTAACAGTAAAAACCTGAAAGCAACTTTAATATTCGGTAATAACAAAATAGTTAAGTAAATTATGGAGCACCAACATGATAAAATACCATGTGGTTATTCAAATTCTGTTCAGAGCATATTTCAGGATATGAAGGAGATTCTCATGAGGTACCATAACTAAGGGAAAAAGCATACTATAGAACTCCATGTGGTCTGATCCGAACTTTGTAAAAATTTAAATAGGCGTGGAAAAAAGACTAGAAGGAAATAAACCAAAGTATTAAAAATAAATCTAGGTGGTCAGTTGGGAGGTCATTTCTATTTTCTTTTTTATGCTTTTTAACATTTTCCACCATGTTTGTAAAATTTGCACAGATACTTTTGTTTTTAATAATCAGAAAAAAACTTTTAATGATCATAATCACAGCATCCATAGGGTTACCCAAGAATTTTTTTCAGCATTTCAGATCTTCAGGATGAGAACAGGGAGAGCAATTATGTGTTTCTCTACACCTAATTTGGAAAATTTTAGCAGAAATTCCATTGGCCCTGAGTGCCTTGTTGTTTTAGCTGCTTGAAGATTTTCTGCACCTTGTCAAGAATCAAGAGATTTTGCAGTTTCTTTTGTCTGGTATTGCGGGATGGAGTTGAAAATGTGTTCCTCAATAATTGTCTTAGCCGAGAAGGTTTCTGAGATGCTCTTTCCGGAGCTCAGTGACAGATGCGTCCTTATTTAGCAGTTCTCCATGCAGGAGTAGCCAGGGAGCCGTGACGACTCCATGTATGGGGGCACTTAAATCTCATGTGTTGTAAAATGTCGCGGGAGTACTAGACACCTTTGTGGTGCCATTTTTCCATCCCTCCTTTGTGTCAGACTCCTTCGCCCTGGTTTTTCGATGCCTAGGTTTCTCTCCAAGTTGGTGTCAGTGTGCTGGTAATCAAAAGCCTGCCTTGTCTCCGTGGCATGATGAAGTTGACTCTGATCTAAACAGGAGTCCTCAACGCCAACCTGGTTTGCTTCTCTGACCCTTGCAGTTGGTCACTTCCTCCATCCCCTCATTATTCTGTTGTTGTCGTTGTTATAGTAAGTTGGTTTCTTCCATGAGGGAGAGAGATACGTAGAGAGAGGGACAGACGGACACAGACAGCTTCTGCAACAGAGTCTCAGTGCTGCAATCCACCCAGCTCCGGCCAGCCCCGGATCACGGGCACACTGTGCCCGGTGTACTCAGGGAGGTCTTCAGACGTGAACTGGGAACCTCCCCATGTGGGTGGGCCTTACCCCTGCACCACCACCCAGACCCCGCTCATTGTTAAGAACTCGATGGTGAGGTCTGTGGGAGTGAATCTGGCACCACTACTGCTGATGGGTTAAAACCCACCCTCTGGGCTGGCTCGATGGGCAGGCAGAAATGCCTTCCTCACGTGGTGCCAGACCCACATGGAAGTTCGTGAGTTCTGTTCCCAGATGGACATGAATACATAGGCATACCTGCCCGTGTCCTGGCTGAGAAGGCTGCAGGGCGGACTGCCACGTGAGGAGCTGTTGGGTGCTTGTCTTATGCCCTTTCTCTCTCTCTCACTCTCATGAAATACACAACAACACAAATACACTTCATTCTGTAGGTAGGGAGCCCACAGTGCAGAATATTAGAATATAGTATTAGAGGTTCTGGCAGCTTAGAAGCAAACAGGAGATGCAGTCTCTGATTTTTTTTTTTTAAGAGAGATTTTTGCTATAGGGTGCATGCACTGACCGGAGAGACAAAGAAAGACAGAAAGTGAGAAATCACTCCTCTCCAGAGGGGTGGGCGGGTGGCCACACCAAAATCCTTTCTCCTCCATTCTCCTCTAGAGATTTTGGGCACACACACACACGTGCCCAGGGTGAGTTTTAAGCCACCGGGTCTAGGGCTCAAACCGCAGTTGATTATGTGGGAGTCCAGCAACATAGCCATTATGCCATCTGTATATCCCTACAGACCCTGATTTAAAAGGGAGTCAGGATCCAAATCATTTGCCATAAGAGCCAGTCCATTGCTGGAAACAGCTCCCCAGCGCCCACCGTACATGAGGGTGGGATGCCGTCACAGCTTCTGGGCACCCTCCGTGCCCGCTCTGTGTGCCCTCCCTCCTCCGCCCCTCAGCAGCCCTCAGCGGTGGGCACCGTGTCTCCTCCACTTTATTTACAGAAGTGGTTTCAGAGGCTTGAGAAACTTTCCTGAGGTCACCTTACGTTTCAAAGCTAGACTCTAGCCCCTGAGCTCACTCAGGCCGTTGGGCAGTGCGTCTCCAGGCCGACGAGAATTGCCCTTGGTGTGTTTGTGTTCCGGGAGCCCATGGGCGGTCGCTCTGATCAGTGCCCTGGCGAGTCCGACCAGGCGAGCTCAGAAGAGAAGCATCTGACGGTACCATAGCGGTGCTCAGGCTACGGGAGCCATCTGGACAAACATTTCAGAATTACCACTGCCAGCTCCGCCTCGAGACAGTCCAGCAGCCTGGGTGAGACCTGGGCCTCGATGTCTTAAAGCACCTTGGTGATTCTGAAGTGCAGCCAGGGCTGAGAACCCCTGCTCTGCTGCCTCGGCTGACTAACGTCGAAGCTGCCAGACTTTAAGAAAACACCGAGAGAACCACTCAGTGCCAACCAGCTGTCTCACAGCGAGTCCTGCAGGGGCTGAAGGAAGAAAAGCGAGACAACCAGCAGGGTGTGACCTCTGTCCCTCGTCCATCCACTCCCAGCTTTTATGGAAGAGCACACTCGGATGCCCTTAAGGTGCTGCAGAGCCAGAGCCTGTGCCTGCCCCACACTGGCAGGCGCCCACGTTCCTTCTTCAAACCATTCAGCGAGTGTCCATGGAATGCCAGGTAGCGTTCTAGTGGCTGGAAGAGGTGTAGACAGGTCAGACCAGGTTCTTAACTTCATGGAGTTTTTGTAAGGGACCTCCAACAAACGAAAAATGAGTGAGGTAACTCCTGAGGGAGGTCATGGATATGAGCAAAGCGAATAGGGCGTAGCTCCGGGCTGGGGGAAGCAGAGAGGCCTTGCTGAAGAGAGGACATTGGAGCTGAGACGCCACTGACAGAAGGAGCCAGTTGCAGAAGGACCTGGGAGAAGAGCCTCTACACCAAAAACGTTGCAACTGGGTTCTGAAGAATAATGAAGGTCAGGGTCAGCAGGTGGCATGGTGGTTAAGGTGCTAAATTGCCACAGGATCAACCGCGGTTTGAGTCTCGGACCCAGTGACTTAAAAATCATGCCAGGCACATGTGTGTATGTGCCAAAATCCCAAGAGGTGAATGGTGGAGAAGGGATTGTGGTGTGGCCACCCCCCCGGGGGGTGATTTCTCGATTTCCCTCCATCTGTCTCCCTCTGTCTCTCTCAGGCAAGTGCACACACCCTATGGCAAAAACCTAAACAAAAAGAAAAGCAAGAACAGTGACAGTGACAGCATGGAGGAAGAGTGGGACAAGTCTCACAGGGCACAGGGAACAGCTTGTGCGAAATCCTTAGTGTTGGGCCAGCCAGTGGCATTGCGGCTAAGGTGGCTGGATCCCACACGACCAACTGCACTGCTCGAGTCCTGGACCCAGCAGCTGGAAAACCACACCGATAGCGTGTGCGTGTGTGTGGTCAAAATCCCAAGAGGAGAATGGAGGAAAGGGGTTGTGGCTTGGCCATCCTCTCTGGGCGGTGATTTCTCACTTTCTCTCTCTCTGTCTCTCTCTGGCAAGTACACACACCCTAAGGTAAAACTAAAAAGAAGACTCTTGGGGCAGGAGTGAGCGTGGTGCATGTGAAGTGCGGGAGGCAGCCGGGCTTGGCGCATGCGCAGCAACCGCTTTCCTCGCAGTGGGAGGTTCTCGACCAACGTCGTCTCGCCGGAGCCCCACAACACCCCTACGATATATGGTTTTTTTATTCAGATTTTTTATATGAAAAGTTGGGGTGGACGGGTAGAAGGACACTCCTAAGGTGGCAGGGCTGGTAAGAAGTGAACTTCAGGGTGTGCTTCTCCGGCGCCTGCGCAGTCACTGGGGCCTGTTAACTCACAGGTTCCCATCCGGTAGGTCTAGGGGAGGGGTCCTGAGGCTCTGAATTTCTTTCTTTTTTTTTTTTTTTTTTTTTTAAGTTTATTTCTTCCATGAATGAGAGAGAGAGGGAGGGAGGCAGCACCTCCCACCGGGTCCTGACAGACACCCCAGCCTTCCGTCAGCCCTAGGTCGTGGGCGAGCGTGTGCCTGCACCCTCAGGGAGGTCTCCAGACCTGAACTGGGGAACCCTCCCACATGGGATGGCCTCCACCACTGCGCACCGCCCAGCCCCCTGGGACTCTGAATTTCTGACCAGGTCCCCGGTGACGTCACTCTGAGTTTTGGCTCTCACCAATGTCGACCACGGCGGTTCGGTCAGAACTGAGGGGGAGGGCTATGTCCTGCTTGGCCACCTGCTCAGGTGGACGGGGTGCTTAGAATTAACCTCCCGCCCTACCCAGCGGTCCAGTATCTTTCCAGACCCTGACGGAAGCCTCAGGGACAGGCCTGCCCCAGGCGGCAGCCCCTCCTCCGTCTCAGGTGCAGGCTCAGTCAGGCCGTACATACCGATGATCGCAGCATACTGGCTCCTTGCCGCTCTGATTTACGCCGTGAGGTGTTCATCAATTCCAATAGGGAACTTGTTGAGTTATTTTAGGTTTTCAGTCTTGATAGCAAAAACCAACTCCATAAAGCCAACATTTCTCTTCTTAGCTATGTTTCTAGGGATTGCAGAGCCGTCTTCCAGTTCCTCACTCACCAAATCTTGTCCCTCTCCAGGGCTCTCCCATCTCAAATTTGGATTGATACCCTGGTGAGTCATTATTAAGATTGTTGCAGGAAGACATATATTATCAGCATAGATTGTAAACAGCTAGCTCTCTCCCTCTCCTCCCTCTCTCTCTTTTTAAGAGGTTTTGCTTTAGGGTGCATGTGCTCACTGGAGAGAGACAAAAGCAGAGAGAAGGAAAATGAAAAATCACCTCCCAGTGAGTATGGCCATGCCAGTATCCCTTCTCTTCCCAGGATCTTGGGCATGCACACAGACACACACACACACACACACACACGCCCGCCCAGCGTGTTTCAAGCCAGCAGGTCCAAGAACTGAACCGTAGTCGGCCATGTGGGAGTCCAGCGACATAACAGCTCCACCCCCTGCTGGCCCCACAGCTGGCGTTTTTTTTACCTGCTGGGATGTGGTTGCAATAGCCACTGTTACCCAGGGAGAAGAAGCACGAGTGGACTTGACTTGGGAGACCTTCCACAGCGCCCTGCCCCACTGGGCCAGCAGAACAGGTCCTAGAAAGGGCAGGCCGAAACCCGTTCCGGCTTCTGACCCTTGCCCCATCAGTCCCGCGCCAGACAGCGTTCCGAGAGCTGCGGCTTCCTCCCAGACCTCGGTATTGCAGCCGTCGCAATTCAGAGCCCGTGGTGATGAGCAGCTTGCCGAAGGACTTGGAGAGCTTGTCACAGGATGCCCGAGTGGAGGCCCCTTTATCAATTGCCCTGCGCCCTCTTCGCTGTCCGGGGCCCTCCGGTCCAGCTGTTCAGTATTTGCCCATACATTCCAGGCAAACCGATGCTAATTTGGCAGAAAACTGCATGTAAGCACCCACGGCATGGAGATGCTGACCAAATACTCTGGCTCCTGTGACATCTCGAAGGCCTGGCACAGGCTCCGAGGCACTGGGGGAAGATCTAGCCCGCACCTTTCGATGAGATGATCCTCAGACCTAAATGAACACAAGTGACTGAGCTGGCCCGTGTGCGTCCACATTTTATTCAGTTCCACAGACACTTCTGGGCTGTGTGAAGGGACTTGGCCGATCCCTCGAGGAGGAGCCAAGACATAAGGTGTAGTTCCACATCCAAGAAGGTTGTAAGGCGGTCTAGTCGAGCCCGTGGACACCTCGCAAACTCGAGTGTGGTCAGTTCTGGATCACAGGCAGGATCAAAGCGGGGCCGGGAGCTGGGTGGGAGAGGAGACCACCTCTGTCAGTCACCGGAGAAGTCTGGAACGAGTTCATGGAGGGGATGGCCATGGGTCTGGTTTGGCCGTGGCATGCCCAGAATTTCCACCAGGGGCTGAGCAGGTCAGTGAAACGATCCACACACGGAGTCCTTCCCGCACACCACAGCCGGTCCGGGTGTGAAGGGCGTTCACTCTCAGTCGTCCCATCGACTCTGTGTTACGGGGGAGACGGCTGACACCCGGCTCGTCAGGTAACCTGCCCCAGGCCACAGAGTAGCCCGTGGGGAGCTGGGATTTGAACCCAGGCAGCCTAGAACCCGTGCCCAGGCTGTTAACAAAGAAACTCTGTGCCTCTCTGTACAGACATTTGGTTTTCTTTCCGTTACCCTCATTTTCAACCACTAATCAACTCTGTTGAGCTTTGTTAAAGCAGAGTAAGCACCGAGGACCCACTGAAGATGTTTGTTTATTCCTCACTCTGGGCTTTTGAGCCACCTAATCAGCGAAGCCCTGGATGAGCGCAGCCTGCCTTTCTGAGCTCTAGAAAGCCAAGAATGGGCTCTCCAGGCAGGCAGCTCCCCACCTGGAGAGCCTCTACGGTCCTTGGAGGCCAGCTAAACCCCTCTCGTCCTTGCTTTGGACTCTGTGTCCACATTCTTTTAGGCGTCCTAAGATGCGAGATGTGGCTGGGGGAGGGAGACCACACACCAGGGAGATGGTTCCTTTTCTTCCACGGCTTCAGGACTTGGGACTGCTCAGGGACTCAAGAGGGAGCGGCGGGCGGTGGTGCCTCCCCCGAGGTGCCCAGGAGTGAGCTCTGCCAGGTGTGCCCTGCTTCCGTCTCGCAGAGGGGAGAAGCTCTCGGTGCAGAGGGAAAAATAGCTCTACCCAGCGCCTCTGTGTGCGATGGCAGCTGGAAGGCCAGCCCCCCTCTGCTCTCCCAGCCCTGCCCTGGTGCACAGGTCTGGAGGAAGGGGCAGCTTTCTGTCATTCACAGAAAGGGTCCATCTAAGACCGGGCAAGAGACAAGGCAATGCTGGGAAATGGTCCACCCAGAAACAATCCCGTCCGCAAGGAAGACAAGCTGGGGCTGGGGCTGTGCTGACCGGGGCCAAAGTACCCCAGGGCTAATCCTCCTCCTCCTCCTTGATGCCAATCTTTCAGCCATTGCATCCCTAAAGAGAAGGAAGAGAGAAATTGGCAAGCGCCCCGTCTGCATCCCCCACACCTGCCAGCCCTGCGTGCAGGATCTGGGAGGTTTGAAGTCTTTGAACCTTCCTGCCAGGAGGCAAGGCAGGGCAGGGACTGTGCCCGCCCCCCACACACACACACACGCTCCAGGTGAGGGAGCAGATCAGTCAGCACACCCGAGTCCCTCTTTGCCCTGGGATTGGTCCAGGAGCGTTTTGTGTTAAATGCCGACATATAAATTTGTAGACAATCCTTGTGAGCAAATTGGATTCCTTCACAGGGCCCTTAAGTGCTGCCATTTAGCCAGATTTAACGGTAGGTTCTGGCCACCGCCACCGCTCCTGGGTTGACCCTCCACGGCCACCCCAGGATCAATGCCAGGCCGGACAGCTGGAGACAGCCTGGGGTTGTGCGGGCCCCCAACGGTCTCTGCCTGCACCGGCGCACCCTCCGGCTTCCTCCCCGTCTCCAGGTCTCCCTCTGCCCTCTCTTCTCGCGGCTCCCGCTCCCTTTCTCCCCACCTTCTTCCACTGCCGCCTGCCTTCCCCTCTTCCCCTCCAGTCTCCCCCTCCTCCTAGCCGCCCCCTCCTCCTGTCTGTGCTGTGGCAGCTGCTTCCAATGCAGCGAGATGCACCAATTCATCCAGCCTCGCAGACTCTTTAAGGTCGTTACTAAATATATCAAGCAGAAGAAAAGGGTCTTTTTTCCCATCTCTGAGCAGGGAGCATCAATGCCGGCCTTAGGATCCCAGCTTGTCCTCCCTGATCCCCAGTGGAGTCAGCCCAGAGCCCAGCCCAGCCTGAAGCCCACCCTCCCATGGCTTTCCGCAGAGGCTAGGGTAGGGGCAGGGGCCCCCAGGAGGGCAGAGGTGATGGAGTGAGGGGAGCCGAGGGGGAGCCAAGGGGAACTCAGGGGAATTAGACATGAAATCCATTTTCTATCTTCAAGGAGTTAAACAGCTCTGGAGACTCTGAGAAGAAAACAATTTCCACCGCAGCTATTTCTCCCCCTCTAGATTAATATTTTTCTCTTTATTTTTGAGGAAATTGGGAAGTGTTGAAAGAGGCCGACTTGCCGGTCCTAGAGATGGAATTCTATTCAGATGCTCTAAGCAGTGCGGATGACCTTGCTGTTTGAGCAGTAACTGGAGGTGCCGAGCGCGAACCGCCAGGCTTCAGCGTAGTGATTAGAGGAAATGTACAACAAAGTTAGTCCGCTTGTTACGCAGCGGGGGCCTGCCTCGCTGCCCGCTGCTCCGGGCTGGTGGTTCCAGGGCAGCTTCCCGCTCTGCTCCTCCCTGCTACACACCAGCACGTGCTTCTTGGGCATCTCTGAGGCTTCTCCCCTTCCTCCTACTGTGTGTAGGCAGAGCAGGCTGAGCTGTAACTTCAGAGAAACGCCTCCTCCCCATGCAAAAATATCTCGCGCACACAGCAGGCAGCAGCGCCCATCTTTAGAAGTTCTTCGAGGGGAGATAAAAATACAAGTGATATTTTATCTTAAAATCAAAAGTAGATGAGGTCACCAGAGATTGTGTAGGGCAGTCATTTTTAACTTTTTTTTTAGTTATAGGATCTTTTATGAGACAAAGAGCTTTATGGTGTCTCCCCGGAAAATGTAGCCATAATTGTAGGATTTTGCAAACAGATTTGGGAGGCTCAGGAACTCGAGGCCCTGTCCACTGACCTGCTGAGCTCCGAATAAGAGCTATTGAAGCCAAGGAAGGAAGGCTGGGTATGCTGCATTTCAGCAGCTATCTCAGAAAAAGATTCACTGATGATGGTCAGGAAGAAGTTAGGTGGAGGAGAACATTCTAGAAAAGTTGTTGCTGCAGTAGCAGGCTATGGGGAAAGCTGTGCCCATCAGATGCCTCAGGAAGGAAGCTCAGAGAACATAGGACTAAAAGATGTTAGTTCAGACTCGAAATCAGCTGGTTGGTGGTGGTGACCGGGAAAAAGAGTTTCAGTGGGCAGAGAACAGCAAGTTAGATTTTTTTTTTTTTTTTCAGTTTTGCTATGGGGTGAGGGGATGTGCTCTTTAGACAGAGAGAGAGAAAAAGTGAGAAACTACCCCACAGAGGGAATGACCATTCCTTCTCCATCTTCCTCTTGGGATGTTGGGCATGCACACTGGCTTGATTTTCAGGCTGCTGGGTCCAGGACTTGAACCATAAAGTCATCCGTGTGGGATCCAGCACCTTAACTTCCATGCCACCTGCTGGCCCCAGGGAGAGTTAGATTTTTATTGAGACCCAGAGGCCCCAGATGGTGGGGACAGGAATATAGATCCTTTCCTCTAAATCTTGGGCCAGACAGGGAAGTGACAAGAAGTGTGTTGGAAATGCAGAGGTGGGTGCTGCTCCTTTCTGGGTGTGAAACAGAGTCTTTGAGGATTTGGTGTTGGAGATAGTTCCTGGGAAAATAAATAGGAAGGGGCCAGCAGGTTGCACAGTGGTTAAGGCGCTGATCTCTCACACGGCCAACCATGATTCAAGTCCTGGGCCTGGCAGCTTGAAAATCACGCCGGGTGCGTGTGCGTACACGCCCAACATCCCAGGAGGAGAATGGAGGAGGGACTTCAGGATGGCCATCCCCCCAGGAGGTGATTTCTCACTTTCCCTCTCACTGTTTCTGTCTCTCTCTTACTAGCAAAAATATGAAACTAAATAAAATAAAATAAAACAAAATTGAAAGAAAGAAGGGAAAAAGAGAAAGAAAAGAAAAGGAGAAAAGAAAATAAAAGGAAGAAGGCATTCACCAGGCAGAAGGGGGCTGGAGGAGGACGTTTCAGACGGGAAGAGCATTTTCACAGAGATGGAGCCATGGGAGACTGCTTGTTTGGAGGCCCAGGGACAGCGTGTTGGTGTGTGGACAGTGCGAGACAAAGCTGGGAGGGAGAGAACGCTGGGAAGGGAAGAGAGGCAGGCGCCAGAGGGTACGGGACCGAGGGGTTTGTGTCCCCTGTCAGGCAGTGAACAGCCACTGAGGAGATATTTTTAACACATTTTTTTTCTTTTTTTTTTTTTTCTATTTTACCTTTCTGATTCTAAAAGTAATAAAAGCTCATTATAGAAATTTCTTAAAACTATGGAGAAATAAAGAAACACCCTCACATAATTACCGTTCCTGTTTTGGCATGTTTCTTCTTTGAGTCGTCTTTGCATACACTGTGTTGTTCCTTCCAAGACATTGTCATCTGGGGGTGCATCATTACTTTTTGTGCCACTAGGAGCGTGCAGTTACACTGACACCCCGCTTCTTATCAGAACGAGTTAGAGGCATCCTTTCAGAAAGGTTTAAACATGGGGGAAAAAATCGGTGTCTTGGAATTGATCAAATAAGACTGTGTTTTGTTTTTTTTTTTTCAACCTTAACTTTTCAAATGTTGTGTCTTGCTTCTTGACTCAGACTTATACCTCCAAGAATTCTCCAAGTTCAAAAGGATTTGTAAAAATGATTTTAACAGTGGCGTAATATTCCATCGTATGGCTATTGCACCATTTACACGGCGTTGTCCCTAGCCACAGGTGGTCTGCTGGTTTCTCTCTCACTGCTGCATGTGGCACTTCAGCGAGAAATGGTGTGCATATGCTTATTTATTTATTTATTTGAAGGCTTTTGCCATAGGGCACATGCACTCGCCAGAGACAGAGAGGGAAAGTAAGAAATCACCTCCCGGGGAGATGGCCATACTCCCTTCTCCTCCATTTTCCTCTCAGCATTTTGGCCACACATGCACAAGCGCCCAACGTGATTTGCAAGCTACCAGGTCCAGCACTTGAACTGCAGTCAGCCCTGTGGGAATCCAGCACCTTAACCACCATGCCACTTGCTGGCCCCAGTTATTTTGTTTTAATTGCCAGCGGGCATGTGCACTCCACCAGGGAGAGAGAGAGAGAAGACCAACTCCCCCCACCCCCATGAGCACACACACCCCCATGAGATGTGATCACATGGCAATCTCTTCTCCATTTCTCCATCCTGTCGGGATTTTAGGCATGCGTGAACATGCGCCTGGCATGTTTTTTAAGTCACTGGGGCTGGGATTTGAGCCTCACTTAACCTGTGGCATATGGCTACCTTAACCACCAGGCTATTGGGCTGGCCCAGCTTTCTCATTTTTTATTTTAGTTTTTACAGATAGGGTCTTGCCGTGTCTCAGTCGGCATCCCCACGTCGCTGAGATGACAGGCATAGGCCACTGCACCGGCCCCTACACTGGACTGGAAATTGAACTTGGACTGTCCATTTGATCCCAGCCTACAAAGTACAGTGTTGTTGCAGTGTGTGCCACTATGGCTGGGCCCTTTGTTTTGTTTGTTTGTTTGTTTTGTTTTTAGCATTTTACTCAGAGACACCTGTGCAATGCAAGCTAAACCACGACATGTGTCCTAAGGCTTTGAAAAACATGTATCGCCCTTCCTCTCTCTCCAAGGCACGCAAATAAGCTGTGGGTGAGCTCAGGTGCAGCTCTGTGTTCACTCCTGTAACTTTTTTTTTTTTAATTGGGGTAAAATACACGTAACAGAAAGTTTTCCTTCTTTTTATTTTATTGAATTGCTAGAAGGTGTGTGTGCTCATGAGAGAGAGAGAGAGACAGAGAGAGGCAGAAAGCACCCCCAGTGGGGCATGGTCATACTGCAGTCCCTTCTCCTCCATTCTCCATTCTGTTGAGATTTTGGGCACACACACACACACACACACACAGCCCTTTGGTGTGGTTTTCAAGCCACTGGGGCAGGGATTCGAACTATGGTCAGCCATGTGGGATCTGACTCTTTTAACCACTACGCTATAGGGATGGTCCCCAGATTTATCTTCTTAACCATTTTTGAGTGCACAGTTCAACAGCATCTAGTCCATTCACAGTGTGCCACCACCACCCCATCCATCCACAAAAGGTGACCTCTTCATCTTTCCAAACTGAAGCTCTGAATTCATGAAAGAATACCCCCCTATTTCCCCTCTCCCCACGCCTGCAACTGCCATTTGACTTCCTGTCTGTGAATTTGACCAGTCAGGTGTGTCACATACGTGGGGATCACACGCTTGGTGGCCAGCTTATTTCACTTAGCGTTACGTCCTCAAGGTTCATTCGGGTCGTAGCACGTGTGCAAATTTCCTTTCTAAAGCTGAATAAGATTCCCCGGTGTCTATGCAACATTTCGTCTATCCATTCATCATCAGGGTACATAAGCTTCCCTTTTTGTCTTTTTTTTTTTTTTTTTTACCATAGGGCTTTTGCACTCTCTAGAGATGGACAGAGAGAGGGAAGGTGAGGAATTACCTCCCAGGGGTGATGACCATGCTGTAATCCCTTCTCCTCCATTCTCCTCTTAGGATATTTGGCACTCATGCATACATACCCAGGGTGATTTTCAAGCTGCCAGATTCAGGACTTGGCCATGTGGGCGCCCAGCACCTTAACTGCCACCCCACCTGCTGGCTTCTGTGCATATGCTTTTACTTAAATTTTAGGTTCTTTCTCTAGAATAGATTCTTAGTCATCAATCGAAAGGTATTGAAAAATGGTGACCTCTCAATACATATTGCTAAATTGCTTTCAGAACCTTTTTACATATTTGCACTACTGCGGTCAGTACATGTCAGCACTGGATTTGGGTTTGGGATTATTTGGTTTATTTTTCTTACTTTGATTCCAGAAATATAGTGTGTCGGTTTTTTGTTTTGTTTTGTTTTGTTTTTTTGAGAGGTCTTTGCTATAG
Source organism: Tupaia belangeri chinensis (assembly GCF_000334495.1). Lineage (NCBI taxonomy): Eukaryota > Metazoa > Chordata > Mammalia > Scandentia > Tupaiidae > Tupaia > Tupaia belangeri. The sequence continues at coordinate 3,069,090 of NW_006160052.1, read as the reverse complement.
GGCATGTGTGCTCACCAGAAGGACAGAGAGAAACAGACAGAAAGCGAGAAATCACCCCCCAATGGGTGATGGCCACTCCGCAATCCCTTCTCCTCCATTCTCCTCTCAGGATCTTGGGCACGCATACATGCACAGCCAGAATGAGTTCAAGCCACCAGGTCTGGGACTCGAACTGCGGTCAACTACATGGGAGTCCAGCAACACAGCCATTACACCAACTGCTGGTCCCTGTGTCATCATTTTAATATGCCTTTCTTGGAGCATTCTAAACTAAGGCGAACTTCCTTTTGTATCTTCATTAGCTGGACTGTGTCTCCTCCTTGTCGGTCACCTCCTGTGTCCTCTGACCCTGTTAAAGACACAGTGCTTTAGTCACCTCTTTACACGCACTCGTTGTGGAGGAGCGATCCGCTCGTCTCCAATACTCTCGCAGTGGCTCGCGTCTCGGTCAGTCCCTGCTGGCAGGAGAGATAAAACCCCGCGCAGCGGCAGACAGAAGCCCAGCTTCTCGGAGTTTATACCCGAGCGCTGAGGGGACGTGAAGCAGGAGATGTGGGTTCAACGGTGTAGGTGCTAAGCAGGAACATGGACTGAGGAAGGGCGGTAGAAATGTTGGCCCCATGTCGGGGGACGGCCATCTGAAGGTGTGGGGCATGCCTGGAGGGACAGCAGCCCATGGTCATCTGGGGAGAGTGAGTCAGGGGAAGCACCCAGCCCGAGCAAGGACCTCGAGCAGGAACACAGCAGCCATCTGGCTGGAGCGAGGAGGAAGAGGAGGGCAGAGAGAGGCCAGGTGTGAGCGTGGCCTGAGCTCAGCCTTGCGGACTCTGAGGGCTGCTTGCTCAGACCAGCGCTGCTTTCCTGGAGTGAGAAGAAAGCCGAAAGGACAGGGGTTCTGAGCCAAGAGGTGACATGATCGGACTCGCACTTCAGAAGAGTCGCTCTGAGTCCCACATGAAGAATAGACGGAGGAAAGGAGAAGGTGAGAAGCTCAGAGAGCTGTTGGGAAGCTCTTGCAGATATCCAGGGGAAATACGAGGGCGCCTGGAGCCGAGCTTGGCAGCCGGCGAGGAACCCCCGGGTTCTGTCCCCGGGCACCGCTGATGGGCTTTACTGAGGAGTTGTGTGTGGGGTTTGGGAAGAGGTAAGACTTTGGGGCATGCTGAGCACCTGCAAGTCAGAAGTTGGGGTAGTTGAGACCGCAGGGGTAGAAGCAGACGGCGAGGTGGAGTCGGTGTCTGACAAGTGAAGTTGAAATGTCTATTAAACATTCACGAGCGCGTGGAGGAGGCGGTTGGATATATGAGTCTGGAGTGCAGGGAAGAGGTCGGGTAGGGATGTCAATCTGGGGGATGATGTCAATCTGGGAGTTGTCAGCGTCTGGTGGCATTGAAAGCCCTGGTACTGTGGGAGGTCACGAAGGAGTGAGACTGGAAGGAAGAGAGATGCCGTGACAGCCTGCTGCCTCAACGCAGGAGGGTTGGACGTTGGGCGTGGTTTGGGCCTTCCTGGGATGCCAGGTTGGCAGTGGGCGTGGTAGGGGGCACAGCTGGGACCCGAGCTGTGTTCCGGATGGGTGGCTCTGGAGGTCGCCTGGACTTTCCCGTCTCCTGAGGTGGAGAACCGGAGCATGCCATCAGAGGTCCCAGCAGACGAGGGTCACCATCTCGGATCTCCATGGTTACGTTTGACCAGAGATCGGCTAACTCTTTCATCTCGAGAGTCGGCAGCAGGGGCACACAGGAGCCCTTTGATAGTGACGGGAAATGCAGACTTGGCAGAAAGAAAGGAGCAGAAACTAAAAGGAAGGGCAAGAGTCCCAAAGGGAATGGCAGCCCCGTTCCTGTGCTGTCCCCTTCTTTCATGTAGTGACTTTAAAAACATAATATTTATTATTATTTAATTTTATTAATTATTATTATTATTTTAAATTTGATCAGAGAGAGAGAGGAAAAGCCGCCAGGTCGGGGACTCAAAACTGTGGTTGGCGGGACCAGCAGTTAGCATAATGGCTATGTCGTTGAACTCCCATGTAGTCGACCGCGGTTCGAGTCCTGGACCTGGTGGCTTAAACTCACGCTGGGCGCGTGTACATGTGTGCCCAAGATCCCGAGAGGAGAATGGAGGAGAAGGAATGGCAGTGTGACCATTCCCCCTAGGGGGTGATTTCTCGCTTTCTATCTCTCTGTCTCTCTCTGTCTTTCTGGTGAGCGCACGTACCCTATAGCAAAAACCTCTCCAAAAACAAAAAAACTGTGGTTGGCCATGTGGGAGTCCAGCACCCTAGCCACCATGCATGGGTTCTTAAGAGCGGGGGTGGGGTGGGAGCAAGCACCCTAGCCACCATGCATGGGTTCTTAAGGGCGGTGGTGGGGTGGGAGTGTCTAATGCCCAGGGAGCTTGTTAGTAATTTGCCCTGGCCTCTAGAGATTCTAGAAACCCCACTTGCCTCAACTGGGAATTCTCACTTTGAATGGTGATGCACTCAGAGCCGAGAGGGAACAGCAGTGCTTGGCCGAAATCGCACACGCCCTCCGATATGTGGCTCCTACCTGCTGCTCAGAGACATGGCAGTGTAAGAGTGGCTAGGCTGGCAAGTGGTGTGGAGGTTGAGGTGCGGGATCCTACACGGCTGACTGTGTGGTTTAAATCCTCGCCCCAGCAGCTTGAAAATCACACCAGGCACAAGTGCACACATGCCCAAAACCCTGAGAGAAGACTGGAGGAGAAGGGACTGCGACATGGCCGTTCCCCCGGGAGCTGATTTCTCTGTGTCTTCCTCTCCCTTCTCTCATACACATACCCTATAGCAAAACTTGAAGAAAAAAAAAAAAGTGACCATGTAATATGTCACGCAAGCCAGGGCCCTTCTGACGTGGGGAGAGGACTTACTAGGACTTACCCAGGACGACAAGAGTACCCCGATCACCAGCAGGATTCCAGATGAGGTTGAGGAGTTGAGTGTCGCCTAGGGAGGAGGCGACTTTAACGAATGTGTGAGCTCGTCTCTGGATGTACCAGCCAGAACCTCTGGGGCGGGCCCACAGCCTGCACTCTGTGAGCCTCCCCTGCAGAACATCTCTGTCTCTTCATCTCTAGTCTCTCATGGTCTTCGGGGACGAGGCTTTTGCATGGAGGAAGAGCCACTGGCTGAGGAGGGATCCGTTTCCTCCAGAGAGGTCTCTTTCTGGAGCAGCACTGCCTTCCTGGGGAGGGCAGCCCCTCCGTTTGTTCATGGCGGGCCCCTCCCTGTTTCCGGCTTAGGGCTCACGGCCGCTCGGTTTCCCTAGCCAGGTCCTGGGCTACTGCAGGAGGACAGAAGACTGTCCCTCCATGCTCGCCCAGGGCTCTCGAAGGAATAGCAGGACTAATGCCCTCGATGTCGGCACCTGGCTGCTGTCCCTCCTGCACGCTGGCATCATTCCCCTTTCATAATCCATTATGGCTCTGTCGTCTGTGAATTTAAAACCTTTTTGAGCTTCATTTATATTTTAAGCCTGTTTTCTCTTCTTTGGATTACAAATGCCATAAATTTCCTACCTGTTGAATAGTGCTTCCTCTGTTTGTCCTAAATGCCAGCTCTTTCTCCTTGGCCACATCTCAGACTTCTGAAAGCGAGAAGGTAATGAGGACCAGCAGACAGCATAATGGCTATGTTGCTGGACTCTCACGTAGTCGACCGCGGTTCGAGTCCCGGGCCCAGTGGCTTCAAACTCACACTGGGCATGTGTGCATGTGTGCCCAAAATCCCGAGAGGAGAATGGAGGAGAAGGGATTGCGGCATGGCCATCCCCCCTGTGGGGTGATTTCTTGCTTTCTGTCTCTGTCTCTCTGGCATGCATACACACCTATAGCAAAAATCTCTTAAAAAGAAGAAAAAAAAGGAAAGCGAGAAGCCGATGAACCCCCAGGAGGCTGTCTATATATTATTCTGTGTCCATAATTGTAGGGCTGGAAGGGACCTTGAACATTGAAATTGAGCTTATTTTTCAGTTCTGTCCACCAGATATCCCGTTCCTCATACCTGCCCAGTCAGCTTAAACACGCCAGGAACAGAGCTCTCTCTGCCGACAGGCAGCCGGCTCCAACTTTGTGGAATTCTAAAGTTCTGTGTAAATATCAGCCTTCCCTCGGATACAATGATTTACATGGTATTGGATTAGAGATGGAGGCACCAGCAGATGGCATAATGGTTACGTCACTGGGCTCCCACATAGTTGATTGCGGTTTGAGTCCCAGACCCGGTGGCTTAAAACTCATGCCAGGTGCATGTACGTGTGTGCCCAAAATCCCAAGAGGAGAAGGGAGGAGAAAGGATTGCAGTGTGGCCATCTCCCCGGGGGTGATTTCTCATTTGCTGTCCCTCTGTCTCTCTGGTGAGCACAAGCACCCTCAAAAAAAAAAAAAAAAAGAGTTGGAGACATCAATATGAACTCTTATTTAGCCTAATATAAATACAGGTAGTCACATGTAGAAATATCTATAGATGTATGTATATACGTGGGCTAGTATGCACTCTATACAAGGGGACTTCAAAACATTCGTGGAAAAATGAAATTGAAGTATGCGTTTATTTTAGTGCAGGAACATTTGGAAATCCATCCATAGTTTTTTCAAGACATGCATTTTTCTTAAACCTTTTGAAGACTCCTCTTGTTTCCTCGCTTTGTCATCTCAGCAACGCAAAAAGTATCGGACACCCACAATTGGTTTTGAATGCCTTTCTCCAATGAAAGGAGCCTGGACTCATGGAAGAAGTGGCTGATTCTCGGCCGAGCGGAGCCTGGAGAATTCGGCACTGCCACGCAGCAAGGAGGCACCCTGGTGATGGGGTCTGTGAGACCCAGGAGCCCGCTGTCAGAGCCCATCGTGGCTAACGTGGGGACAATCAGAGCGAAACATGAAGTAGTGCTGGATTATAACCCTGAGTGTAAAATAAATATCCATGAATGTATGCTGATATAAATAAATGATTGCATACAGAAATGAAGGAGGGCGAGCAGATAAACATCCCACGTAGGAGAATTCCAGGTGATTCGTGCAGGTGGTGGTGAAGAACTAACTCCCTCTTCCTTAAGTGTGGGCTCCTGACTGCCGTGTGGGAGGGTGTGGGAGGACCTTCGCAGTGGAGAACCTGAGCCACGCCCCCTCACCCAGGTGATCGAGGTTGCCATCAACATCCTGTAGGTGGCACGTACCTTGACAAGTGATGGAATGGCCCTTGCCTCTGTCTCCCTCCCGCAACCCATTAACTCTGGTCTAACCATGAGAGAAAGAGAAATTCCAGCTGGGGGGCATTCTCCAAATCCCGACCAGTACCCTCAGATTGTCCAGTTACCAAAATCAGGGAAGGCGAACGCTTTCTCAGGAGAGCCAAGGAGACCTGACGACTAAACGTAATCCAGGTCCTGGAGGAGGAGACGGGCCTAGGTAGATCTAGTGACCAGAGGGTCAGCAAGTCGTCGTGTGTCAGTGCTGGTCAGTGACTGCCAGTGCCACCCAGCTAGGTGGGGCACTTGTGAGAGCAGGAACGCTCTGTGCTGTCTGCGAATTTTCTGTAAATCCACAACTATCCTAAACTAAAAAGAAAATCCGCCTCCTCGATATCCTGGCGTTGGCTCCGACCGCAGCCTGAACTGACTCAGAAATGCCCTAGAGCCGGTCAGCCCTGATTCCTCCAGGCCCTCCCCAGTGGCAGTGTCGTACCCACCTCTGCTCAGCCCCAGGAATCTGGTTCCCAAGTCAGCCATCTCTGTCTCCTGCATCTGGGTCTCTGTGCCCTGGCCCCGCCCCAGCGTCTGCCCAGACCACCCTTCACTGGGCACGGCGTGTTTTAGATGGCTGCCTGCCCAGGTTCAGCAAGGGGCTCAGAACTCACCATAGCACCCCGAGTCTGGCTGCCCAGCCCAGGGAAGAACAGGCCTGTCACCTCCTTCAGTTTGTACACAGATATCTCTAATAGTAGAGCCCACGGTGACTTCGACAACTTCAAGGGAGCGGCCACCTCACAACCAATAGCTCCAAACAGCGCCACTGTGATCAGCATCGGCAGTGACTTTCTGCCAAGTTGAAGCTTGCCCGGAGAAGGAAGGGGTTGCTGCTGGAGGTAGCGCGTGTTCTAATACTGAGAGTATTCGAGTGCACCTGGCAGTGGTAGAGAAAGGGGACACTCAGTAGGTGGAACTGAGGAAGGGCGTTCCGTCCAGTAATGTTTATGGTCCTGGGCACAAGTGACGTACTCGCTCCTGCCTCGGTTTCCTCATCCTTTTTTTTTTTCTCTTTTTTGAAGAGGGTTTTTGCTATAGGGCGCGTGCGCTCGCCAGAAAGACAGAGAGACAGAAAGCAAGAAATCCTCCCCCCGGGGGGTATGGCCATGCCACAATCCCTTCTCCTCCATTCTCCTCTCGGGATCTTGGGCACGCACGCACACGCGCCCGGCGTGAGCCTAAGCCGCCGGGTCCGGGACTCAAACCACGGTCGACTACATGGGAGTCCAGCGACACAGCCATTACGCTAACT
>NW_006160052.1:3060075-3062372 GCF_000334495.1 Tupaia belangeri chinensis | reverse complement strand
GGACCCCTAGGCCCGCGGGTCCGGGACTCAAACCACGGTCGACTACATGGGAGTCCAGCGACACAGCCATTACGCTAACTGCTAGGCCTGGGTTCCTCATCTTTAAAATGAAGATATTAATAGAAACCACCTCTTAGGATCTTGGGGGGGGGGGCGGTTAAATGAATTTATGTGTGTTAGGGTGCTCGGACCAAAGTGTTTGCTATTATTTCAGAATGTGGCCTGAGGTGGAGAAGGTCCTGGCAGACCTTCCTGGTAAGTCATTCCTGACTCCGGCGTCCCTCTGGATCCTGCTCTGACCCAGCACTCTGGCTTCCCCATTTCACGTCATCTGCCCTTTGAACAATACACCGAGCAGCGTCCCCTTCCAAGGCATCTGTGTGAGCGTTGACTAGGACGGAGAAGGCAGAGACAGTGACGAGTGTGATGGGCGATAAGGCCGGTCTCCTCCCAGCTGGGCTGGTGTCGCCCTGGAACTGTGAAACACCCTCCATCTCCGGCGCCAGCTCAGTCTCCACAGATCATGGCAGGAGCTTTACACATGCTAATGGCCCCCTCCCTTGGGTTTAGAGCCCACCATCTCAGGGCCATCAGGGTAAAGGATGGGCTCAGAAGCTATGCAAAGAGAAGTTAGAGACGTCGGCATCTGACCGTAATTAGACACCTGCGCCCTTTGTGCGGCCTGATAAGGTCAGGCAAACACGTTCGGCGTTAATAATGTTATCAGCGCCATAGGGTCCGCCGGCCTTGCCAGCAGTGATCTGTCAAGGTTTTGTGGCCCAGAACATGTGTCTTCTCTTCACACTCAGGCCTGGTCCTTGCATGCCAGCAGCTGGTGCCACATCTGGGAAGACAGTTTCTGCGTCGGCTCCTTTTCTCCTGAGTGTTTTATGGGACACCCCACCCCACCTTAATCCTCGTTCACTGTCTGACAGCCTGGACAGTGGCAGTGCCTGTGCGTGCGCTGCAGGGGACCCAGGAGACGAACTCACGCGCCAGGGCAGCAGTCCTCAAGCACTCGTGTGCAGAAGTGCAACGGAAAAGTGGGTGCTTACGAAGGCGCGGTCCAGGTCCGCCCAGAGCCTGCCGTGTTCGAATCTGGGGTGGGGATGGCTTGAGGCGCTCTGTTTCTCACGTGCTCCCAGGTGATCCGGAGGACCACAGGAAATACTCATTGGAGGGCTCTGGGCCCCGTAAGTCACCGCCGTAACACGCTGATCATTGGCACCATCAGCATGTCACTCTTTCTGTCTGAGTGAGGATCGGAGAGGCTTCAGATGACTGGAAGAGGGTGGGTGCAGGAAAGGGAGAAGAGCATGGCCAGATCACGGCGCCCCGAGAGAGCCCACGTGGAGGTGGTGAGCCTGAGGCAGGAGTCTCCCAACACACCTGGGTTGGAATCCAGCTCATCGCTGGCTGCCTGTGTGCCCTTAGGCGACTTCCAAACCTCTCTGAGCCTCAGTGTCTCCGTCTGTGAAGGACAGCTACCTGCCGCTCCCTCTCAGGGCTGAGACAGTCCCAGAGAAGAGGCATAAAGAGCACAGTACCCGAGGAGACCCAACACTGGACCGTGTGGGTGCTCCACAGAGGACAGCCAGGCCTACAGCGCTTCCCAGAAATAATCAGATGAATAGCAGCCCACCTCGCGGAGGAGCTTCCACTTACTTTTTTTGTGTGTTTAGACCAGGAGTAGCCTTGCCAGTTTCAAAAGCAGAGGCCGTGTTTCATTAAGTCAGTCAATAAATACGTATCATGTACCCACTTTGTGCCGGGCTGGGCCAGGCACCAAAGCTGATGTGGTTTGTGTTTTAGAATGCCAGCCCTGGGACCAGCAAGTGGTATGGTAGTTAAGGCACTGGGTTCCTGCATGGCCAACTGTGGTTCGAGTCCCAGATCCAGTGGCTTGAAACTCACACTGGGCATGCGTGCATATGTGCCCAAAATCCCAAGAAGAGACTGGAGGAGAAGGGATCGCAGTGTGGCCATTTCCCTAGGGGGTGAATTCTCACTTTTCCTCTCACTAACTCTCTCTGTCTCCTTCTGGCAAGTGTACATGCCTCATGGCAAAAAAAAAAAAAAAAAAAAAGAAAGAAAAAAAAAACCACCCTTAAACTAATTAATTTTAAAAACTAAAAACAAGGGAACCAGCAGTTAGCGTAATGGCTATGTCGCTGGACTCCCACGTAGTCGACCGTGGTTCACGTCCCAGACCGAGTGGCTTAAAACTCACGCCGGGCGCGTGTGCGTGCGTGCCCAAGATCCCAAGAGAATGGAGGAGAAGGGATTGCGGTGTGACC
>NW_006160052.1:3051619-3059854 GCF_000334495.1 Tupaia belangeri chinensis | reverse complement strand
GCGCCCCCCCCCCAAAAGAAAAACCCCCCCCCCCCCCAAAAAAAAAAAAAAAAAAAAAAAAAAAAAGTAAAAACAACAACAACAAAAAACCAACTCTACTGGCAGGTTCTCAGAGTTGCCTGGACAGCTTATTAAAAACAGATGACCAGACCTTGTCCTCAGAGTTTCCAAGTCTAGAGGGGGGCCCTGAGAATGTGTGTTTTTGTGTTTGTTTGTTTTTAATTTTGCCACAGGGTACATATGCTCTCCAGAGAGAGACAAAGAGAAAGAGAGAGGGAGGGAAAGTGAGAAATCAACCCCTGTGGGTCATGGTCTCACCAAAATCCCTCTTCCCCCATCTCTCCCTCCTGTCGGGATTCTGGGCATGCACTCGAATATGCTGGTGTGTTTTTTTGTTTGCTTGCTTTTGTTTTTGGAGAGGTTTTTGCTGTAGGGTGTGTGCACTCACCAGAAAGACAGAGAGAGACAGAAAGCGAGAAATCACCCCCCAGGGGGGATGGCCACACCGCAATCCCTCCTCCTCCATTCTCCTCTCGGGATCTTGGGCACGCACGCACTTGCGCCCGGCGTGAGTTTAAGCCACCAAGTCCGGGTCAACTACATGGGAGTCCAGCGACAGCCATTACGTCACTGGCTGGTCCTGCTGGTATAGTTTTAAGCAACCAGATCCGGGATTGAAGCCATGAAGTTCTATATGGGATCCAGCAGCCTTCACCACCATCCACAATGGCTCCAGAAAGCCACTTGTAATAGGCTCCCAAGTGATGCTAAGGCTGCTCAGGGGACCCCACTTGAGTGCCTGGCTCAGGCAATAGCAGAGAGTGTGGAGACTCAGGCAAGACACAGCTCCGACTAGGGGTGTGAGGGTGCTGCCCCTCAGCATGATTTTGGGATACAAGGGACAGGATGGTACGGGGGGCCCAGAGACACTGGGGCTGAGCCCCCTCTAAGTCTGGCCTCAGGGTTTGCTTGTCCCTGGATTCCCTACAACTTTTGGGGTCCTGCCAACACCCCAGCTTCAGAGATGGAGGGGCTGCTACCGCATCTTTGGAACCTGTAGCCCCATCACCCTGCTGGGGCCAGCTTTCCCTTTGTGGTTTGTCTTTTAACTGTGTATGTTTGGAGGAGAAGCTCTTTTTTTCTTTTTGCTATTCTAGTCCTCCTGGGATGTTGATACCGCCAAGATGCGCGGTACCGTTCCGCAAGAGTGCCCGAGGTGTGTATTGGATTTCGGTCCCGGATCATTTAATGCGTGGTGACAGAGGGAGCGGATGTTGTTTGGATTCATGTGGAACTCTTGCCTTTTCTATTTTCTGTACCGAACAACAGCAGAACCTTGCTCAGCAGCGGCCCTGAATCCCCCACTGTAAGAACCTCGTGGCTCCAGGAGCCCCTGGTCCCCAAGGCATTGCCAAAGCTCCTTGTGAAACCCAGTGGAAAATTGGAACGTTTGTGCAGGTCTTGGGAGCATCTGTTTCATTTAAAACTCTCCACAACTCGAGTTGTTACTGAATTAAACATCCAAACAAACAACAATCAATAGCCTAATAATATTACGTTCTGAAATGTGTTCTTTCATAATGACTGCGAAGCTCTTTGAGGGGGGAATGAGGCTGCGTGCGCTCAACAGTGATCTGTGTTAATTCCTTTACAGCAGCTATTTTGAAAAATGGTTCTGGATGTTTCTCACTGAGGCAGAGTGTCCTGTTTTCTGTGAACCAGGAGCCTCTCCTGGGTGGTTGGCCATGACCCTGGCCCTCTTGGACGCACATGGGAAGGCTGCTTCAAATCTGCTCACCTTCTCTTCCCTTCTCCTGCCTGGACTGTTGGCTTAGAAAACGGACAGAGAGCTGGCCCCATAGCCTAGTGGTTTAGGGAGCCAGCTCCCACGTGGCCAACCACAGTTCAAATTCTGGCACCAGTGGCTTAAAAGACACACCATATGTCTGTCCAAATCCCGATGGGATGAAGAAGTGGAGGAGGGACCAGCAGTTAGCGTAATGGCTATGTTGATGGACTCCCATGTAATCGAGCACGGTTCGTGTCGCGGACCCGGTGACTTAAAACTCATGCCAGGAGCATGTGCGTGCGTGCCCAAGATCCCTAGAGGAGAACGAAGAAGGGATTGTGGCGTGGCCATTCCCCCCTGGGGGGTGATTTTTCGTTTTCTGTCTCTCTGTCTCTCTCTCTGTCTGTCTGGCAAGTGCATGCGCCCTATAGCAAAAACCTCTCAAAAAAAAAAAAAAAGTGGAGGAGAAGGGATTGCAGTGACCATGCCCAGCTGTGGAGGTGCTTTCTGTCCCCATCCATCTCTCTCAGGCAAGTGCATATGTTTTCTGGCAATTAAAAACAGAAAAGAAAAGAAAGAAACTGGAGGGCCGGTAGATGGTATGGGGTTAAGGCTCTGGCTCCCACATGGCCTACTGCATGGTTTCAGTCCCAGACCCAACAGCTTGAAAGGCATGCTGGGAGCATGTGCATGCATGCCCCAATCCTGAGAGGAGAATGGAGGAGAAAAGATTGAGGCGTGTCATCCCCCTAGAGGGTGCTGTCTCACTTCCCTCTCTCTCTATCTCTCTCCAGTGCATGCACCCTATAACAAATAAATAAATAAGAAACTGGACAGAGACCCCAGCCCCAGCCTTTGTGGCTTGAGGCCCATGCTGTAGCCAGGCACTGTGTGAAGAAGGGCAGCAAGAGATCAGCCCCACAGCACAGCACAGAGAAGCTGCATCCCTCGTGGCCAGCAGAGTTCGAGTCCCAGCACCTGTGGCTTGGAAAACACACACCGGGTGCGCACATGCATGCCCAGCATCCTGATGGGTTAGAGAACTGGAGGTAAAGAGACTGCATGTGACCAGACCCCATTGTGAGGCTCTCTTTCTCTCTCTACCTCTATCTCTCTCACACACACATCCCCCCGGCATTGAAAGAAATATAAATAAATAGATAATACGAAGAAGGAAAACAGCGGGCACGAGGCTCCATAGCAGGGACAGAGATTTGCATGGTTCCTGACCACAGTGATGTTCCATGGTCTTCTGAAGAAAGTTAAAAACATGGACACTGGGGACTAGAAGATGGCATAATGGTTACATCACTGGACTCCCATATGGCCAACCATGGTTCGAGTCCTGGACTTGGAGGCTTGAAACTCATGCTGGGTGTGTGTGCATGCATGCCCCAAATCCTGAGAGGTGAATGGAGGAGAAGGGATTGCAGCATGGCCATCCACCCTGGGGTGTGATTTCTTGCTTTCTGTCTCTTTGTCTCTCTCTGTCTCTCTGGCAAGTGCACACACCCTGTAACAAAAATCTCTCTCTTCAAAAAAGAGAGAGACTATCTTCTGGGAACCTGTATGCTCAAAAAGGCATCACCAAAAAAGGTAGACGCACAGGAGACACGAGCACTAGGTGATGTGGAAATTCGCCGGTTACCGTAAATCAGACTCTAGCCTGGTGGAGGTGCTTGGAGAGGGGAAGGCCTGAGAGCAATGGATGGAGCACAGGGCGTTGTGTTAGTCCATTTTCTGATGCTATTACAGACTCTCTGAAAATGGGTAATTTATAAAGAAAAAGGGTTTATTTGGGCTCACAGTTCTGGAGACTGGGAAGTCCCAGATTAGGCAACCACGTCCGGCAAGGGCCTGGTGCTGCCCCATAAGGTGATAGACGGTTTCACATGGCAAGAGAGAGCCAAGGAAGCAGCACTCGCCTTTCTGACAACCCGCTCTCATGGGAACTAGTCCATTCCTGTGACGGCTAACCCCATCTGGTGAGAACGAATTAACCTGTCACCTCCCATCAGGCCCCATCCCCCAACACTGCAGCAGCTGTTAAATTTCTGCAGGAGTCTGGGCAGGAAGAAGCCATATCCCAACTATAGTAGGTGTCAATGCTTGATGGAGTCAGACTTCTCCTCCTTCACCACCACCACCCTCGAGGGAGGAGGGACTTGGGAAGAGTGATTTTGGGTTTAGGACGACAAGGCCTTAGAGAAGTTAGTAACTTCTCCCAGATCTTATGTCTGCCTTGGTCACTCCCGGTTCACATGCTAAAGTGCTCCCCTCCTTCCCCTCTGACCCAAGATTCAGACTGATAATGTTTTCTAATATTGTTGACTTTATTTTGGTAGATTTTTGAAAAAACAATCGTACTGAACATTCCGAACACATATAAAAATAGAAGAGTATGACGAACCCCTTGTAATTTCGGTGGGTTTTTAATGACTTTCCTTTCCTAATTACCGACGTCCTGGAGTGCAGTCTTGCTACACTTCTAGTTTGAAGTAACAGCAGATGAGAAAGAGGACAGATTGCTCGGTGGCAGAATGCAATGTTGCAAGGGAAAGAAAGAAGGTAGACTTTACGACGGCTGCTTGCCATCTCCTCCGTGAGGGGCCGTCAAACCTGAGCAAGTAGAACCAATAATCTGCTAAGAGAACTGCCGCCTAAGGCAAGCGCGGTCTACCCTGGTCGTCTGAAACTAAATTGCAAGACAAGGAGCCTATGCCTTTTGGTTTATTTCATTCACAAAAGAGAATGCGTGTGCAGGATCCGAGAGAGAAGCACACTCGACAGTCTCAGCATGGTGCAAATTCTCTTTCTTCGCCCTCTAACTTGTCAAGCTCTTAGGCGTGCATGCACCCACCACAGCTGTGTTCTTTTTTCTTTTAAATTATTTTATTTAATTTTATTTTTTTATTATTATTATTTTAATTTGCTATAGGGCATGTGTGCTCACCAGAGAGAGAGAGAAAGGAAAAGTGAGAAAACAAGCCTCCAGGTCCAGGACTCGAATCGCGGTGGGCCATGTGGGAGTCCAGTGCCTTACCCACCACGCCACCTGTCAGCCCCAGCTGTGTCCTTAATGACACATGGTGATCCTGTAAAAACGGGGCCATTCAGGAGGAAAACAGGCAAAATATTTCAAACCTGAGGGGGGAAAGTGAATCTGAAAATGACAGAACAGTGAGTCCAGACGAATGGCTTGTAGGTGTCTAGAATGGCATGGCAGTCGTTAGGAGCTAGCGCTGGGTCGGAAGGTACTCCACTGGAACGGCATGGGGATCCTTAGGAATTAGTACTGGCGGAGAGTATTCTGCTGGAATGGCGTGGCGATCCGTAGTAGCTAGTACTAGGTCAGAGAATACTCCACAGGAATGATGTGGCAGTACTTAGAAACTAGTCCTGGGCTGGAGAGTACTCCACAGGAATGGCGTGGCGGTCCTTAGGAGCTATCACTGGGTCAGAGGGTACCCCACTGGAATGGCATGGCGGTCCTTAGGAGCTAGCACTAGGTTGGAGAGTACCCCTCTGGAATGGCGTGGTGGTCCTTAGGAGCTAGCACTAGGTTGGAGAGTACCCCTTTGGAATGCTGTGGCTATCCTTAGGAGCTAGCCCTAGGTTGGGGATTACCCCACTGGAATGGCGTGGCGGTCCTTAGGGAATGGCGTGGTGGTCCTTAGGAGCTAGCACTAGGTTGGAGAGTACCCCACTGGAATGGCGTGGCGGTCCTTAGGAGCTAGCACTGGGTCAGAGCATACTCACAGCAGCCCTGTGTCCTTGCAGGGAGGCCTTTGACAAGTTGGCCGGCAGAGTGCAGTACAGAGACTCTTTTTTAGTGAAGCAGTGAAGTCCCCGCACGCATTATTGCAATGGCCCCGTTAGCTCATAAACCAGATGAGCACTCCCTTAGCTATCTTCACACCCTGGAAGTTGATTTAAGAGCCATCAGAAGGGTTCTGTCCTGTGTCCTGCTTGTCGAACCCACATTTATCAGTGACAGCCAGAGTCTTGGCTGCCATGCCACCTGCTGGTTCCCTCTCTCTCTGTGTCATGAAGGAAATAAACTTTTTATAATGGAAGGGCCAGTTAAGGGGACTCGATGGCCAACTGCACTGTTCAAGTCCTGAACCCGGAAGTTTGAGGGACACACCAGGTGCATGTGTGCGATGCTCAGAATTCCAAATGGAGAATGGAGAAGAGGGGACTGTGGCATGGCCATCTCTCCTAGGGGGTGCTTTCTCACTTTCTTCCTTTCTCTGTCTCTGGTAAGCACAGGCACCCTATAGCAAAAGCAAAGAAAAGAAAATGGTAAACTGAGAGATGGAAGAATAATTCGACATTTGGAGAGGAAAAGGTTTATTTTATAACCATTACTCTAACTTAGATATACACTTGCATATACAGAGAGATGATCGTGGAAACACGTGCTATACACACACGTGCACACACACATGCGTCTGCGTGTATAGGAATGGTATTCATTGTCCACGCAGGTACCTGGTTTGGCTTGTTTATAAGATGGTCTCTCTTTGCTATAGAAAAGAGGGGCCAGCAAGTGGCACGGTGGTTGAGGTGCTGAACATGGCCGACCACTGCTTAAATCCTGGACCTGGCGGCATGCTTTCTCTCTCTCTCTCTGGTCAAAATTGAAGAATAATGATCATAAATAACATTTAAAATAAATAATTCTTTAGGAAAAAAAAAAGAAAGAAAAGCGGAAAAGGTACAGTTGTGTGATGCTGATGACAATAGCTGCCATTTACTGAGTGTGTGTTGTGTACCAAAGAGCGACGCAGAACGTGCAGGCGAGTGACAGTGCGCCTGCGTCTGCTGTCCTAAGAAAGACCCACTCGCAAGGTCGGCCTTGGGCTGATGTCTGGGAACTTGGATTTGGGGCGGGGTCCACCATCCCCAGAGCGGATCTGATTGGCTCACTCGTTTCTACGAGTCGCGCGGCCCAGGCAGACTGCTTGCTTTCCTTGGAGAGGCTGGAGTTGGCCCGTGCGAGGTGGAGGTGCCCATGTGACCAGCCTTCAGCGAAAAGCCTGAGCACTGAGTCTCTAATGAGCTTTCCTGGTAGACAACATTTCACACGTGTTGTCACAACTTGTTGCTGGGGAAATTAAGCGCTGTCTGGGCGACTCCCCTGGGAGAGGACTCTTAGAAGCTCGTGCCTGCTTGTCTCTGGGCGTCCCCTCTAGCCTCTCCTCATACCCTTTAGCCACAGTAAATCCCACCTATGAGGAAGACTGTATGGTGAGCCTCTGCATCTTCCTAGGGGACACTGAGTGGATCTCGGGGACCCCTGACTCATTCCAGCATATGTGTTTTACGACCTTCTGCGCTTCCCGCTGGTAACACAGACCAAGGGCCCGTCTGCAAAGGCTCCCTTGCCCTGGGGAGTGACGAAATGCCTGCCGCTCTGCTCCTCGCTGCTCACAGCATCCTGCTGTCCTCAGATTCCCAGAGATCCCCTGTGTCGTCTCAGCGTCTCCTGAGTAGGAGTAAACCACTGAGCAGCAGGAGCAGGGAATGCTTCTGATTTTCAGGGCCCTGGAATTTCCTCCTGTGCACTCGTTCATCCCCATGGATTCGCTCTGCCTCGTCCTTGTCATCGGCCCTCTGTGGGACCAGGTGGTTGTACTCTGGCGAAGAAGAGTGTGGTGTGCTGGCCAACCACGGTAGGGGCCCCGCTAGGGACCAGCCAGCCAGTCCTTTCTCGCCAGATGGAAAAGACCCATAGGATGTGTAAGGCCAAGAGTGAACCCTAATGTGAACTGTGGGCTTGGGGCGATCATGATGCATCAGTGTAGGGTTACCATAACAACTGGCAGATGGCATCACTGAACATGGGATGTTCAAAGGGAGAGGGAGAAGGCCGAGAGAGGAGCTCTGCACTTTCGGGTCCATTCTGCTGGGAACCTTAAGCTGCTCTGAAAAACAAAGGCCACTCATATTTTTTTTCCCTTTTTTTCGTTTTTAGAGGTTTTTGCCTTAGGGTATGTGCACTTGCTAGAGAGAGACACAGTGAGAAGGAAAGTGAGAAATTACCCCCCTGGGGGAATGGCCATGCCACAATCCCTTCTCCCCCATTCTTCTCCTGGAATCTTGGGCACACATGCACATGGGTCCGGTCTGAGTTTCAAGCCACTGAGTCCAGGACTCGAACCCATGGTCGATCATGTGGGAGTCCAGCAGTGTAACTGCCACACTATCTGCTGGCCCCAGTCCATTATTTACTTATTTTTTTTCAGTTGTTTCTTATTTATTTATTTTCATAATCTTGTTTGTATTACATTGAATCACATATAACTTTACAGTGTATTACATTTCTTTTACCAGAAGGAATGCCATGCATATCATTCAATACAGAGACATTAAAATCCCCATCTTCATCATCCAGTAGCTTTTCATTTTTTCCCCAATTATTATTATTCCAATTATTTTTT
>NW_006160052.1:3048546-3050519 GCF_000334495.1 Tupaia belangeri chinensis | reverse complement strand
CGGGAGGGCCCGCGCAAGTCCTGCCGCACTTGCCGCGGGTCGCAGCCATGGCGCGGGGCTCAGGGGGCGCAGGGCCCGCCTCCCGCCGCCGCCTTGGCGAGGGTCCCAGGGGGATTATTTACTTATTTTTAATGGAAGGACAAGCTCGAACTCTCTAAGTGGGGTATAGGTATGGATTAGGGCAGCATAAGACCGCCACTTTCTTAAAACGATGACTAATTTCTATCATTCCCACTGTTATCTCCATTAAGTGCACTGAAATTTCTTTGAGAGAGAACAGAAACTGACCTCTTTCTTCTGCCAACTGGTACATGATACGTCCACCCTCCCCCCAGCCCGACCAGGCTCAGAGGGCCCAGTTCTCTAAACTGCATCCTTCGCCCACTGAGCCCTGGGGCTGAGGGAGACAAGGGTTGTCATTTTAGGGACGTCCTGTTTTCAACACCCTCACCTTTCTGCAAGGGCTACAGCAAGACCCTGGTAGGTTTAGAAGAGCCAAAGCTGGAAGGAACATCCCCCATGTGCAGCCCTGGGAGATAGTACAGGGGTTGGGAGAATGGCCGTGGGGGAGCCCAAGCACCCCCCAAATTCAAACCCTCTTCTGATTGGCATAGGAAACAGTGAGAGGTTACCGTGTGTGTCAATGAATGTCATTGCACTCCTAGGCCCCTCCCCATCACCTTCTCCCTCCACTTTCCTCTCAGCTTAAACCCAGCCTCCTGGGGTGAGGATGCCTTGCATGCTGATATAATTGCACAGATAATGTGAGTGCACCTTCAGAAGACTGTGTGCAGGGAATAGCCAGGTGGGGGCGAGAAGAAAACTGCACTGAGACATGAGCTCCAGGCCCTGCTGTGGTAGTGCAGATGGTGGGGCACCATTCTGCAGGACTGGAGCCACGTGGACGTCTGTGGTTCGAATCCCAGGTCTATCTGAAATGTATCAGGCATGTACTCTGCACCACCTGATCCTGGTTGGCTGGAGAACTCCAGGGAGGATTGTCACATGATAAAGCCTGGTCAAAGTTGCCCAATTCATTCATTCATTCTCTCTCTCTCTTTATCTCTCTTTCTCTTTCTCTCCCCTCCCTCCCCCTTTCAAACTAAAATTGATTTTAAAAAACTTAAGAATATGAGCTCAGAGCCAGCAGGCAGGTGGCATAGTGGTTAAGGCAATGGACTCCCACATGGCCAACTGAGGTTCAAGTCCCAGACCCAGCGGCTTAAAACTCATGCCAGGCACATGTACGTGTGTGCCCAAAATCCCAGCAGGGAATGGAGGGGAAGAGATTGTGGTGTGGCCATCCCCTATGGGGGTAATTCTCTCTTTATGTCTCTCTGATGAGCACACACACCCTATAGCAAAAATCTCTCTCAAAAAAAAAAAAAAAAAGAATATGATCGCTCGAGTTCCACAGGCTTGGGTGTGAACTGGGCTCTGCTTCCTTCCAGCTGTTCAGGCTCAGGCCAGTTACCTACCTGTGCTGAGGCTGAGTTTCCTCCATCAGTAACAGTAACGGCTCCTACTTTGTAAAGTGTGAGGATTAATTGAGGTCATTCAGCTAAGGGCAAATGGCTCATGGTAAACCTTCAGTAAATGCCGGCTCCTGATGCTGTCGGTGCTGTCGGTGGGACACCAGGACCACAGTAAGCACAGGGTCCTTTTATTTCTCTGCTGCCTTTCTGCTCCTCAGCTCTGTCTCCTCTCCACCCACATTCTAGGAAGTCTGTCCATACCCCTCTAGAGAGACCGCCAGTGCGACATACCTTTGTCCTAGAGTCTTAGGCATTACCTTCTCCTCCCCAAAGAAAGGGGGGCTCTTCTCTTAAAGTAAGTGCCCTGCTTCTTGACATGGCCTTCCAGGGAGCTCTTCCTGCCCTGACGCCTCCATCTGAGACCCTTGCTGCCACCCTGGCGTATCGCTGTGCCTGGAGGCAAACAGTTGGCTAGGTCTATGTTAGTGTTGGTTCCTG
>NW_006160052.1:3042273-3048532 GCF_000334495.1 Tupaia belangeri chinensis | reverse complement strand
GTGAGTTTCTGTGCTTCCAAGGAGAATCAGACCCAGGACATTTTTGTTCATTAGTTTGTTTTGGTGATGGTGGTAGGTTTTCTGTTTTATTTTTACTACTGTTACTGACTATAACATTTACTTATTTTTTTAGAGAGATTTTTGCTGTAGGGTACGTGTGCTCTCCAGAGAGAGACAGAGAGACAGAAAGCAAGAAATCACCCCCAGAGGCATGACCACACCGCAATCCCTTCTCCTTTGTTCTCAGGATTTGGGGCACACATGCATGCACACCCAGTGTGAGTTTTAAGCCACCAGGTCCAGAACTCAAACTGCAATCAGCTACATGGGAGTCCATTACACCATCTTCTGGTCCCATGACATTTACTTTAATGATAACGAGAGACTCCCGAGGGCAGACAGTGGGCCTTTTTTTCTAGAACACTGACCCTGTGTGGGATCGGGTGCTGCTTGGAGAGCAGTCTCCAGGACCTCGTGCCAATCCCAGTCTGCACGTGCACCGTCAGTTCATGACCAAGCGACCTTCGGGAAGTCACTTGACCTTCTGCAGGGATACTGGGTTCATTTGGGAGAACCTGAGAACATGCATAGAAGATGCTCGCCTGCTGCCTGGCAGGTGGAGAGCAGTCGCTACACGCTAAGCTGTCAGCGTGATGCTTTCTAAAATCCAGTCGGACCCTCTGCTCACGGCAGCTGTTTTGGAATATATCAGAGTTTCATGTCAGTCAACTGCCTCCCAGAGCTTGCATGTTTCGTTCACTCTGGAAGCCAATGTAATCGGAGGCCCTCAACAGAAGTAGGTACCTGCCCTTTGCCGCTCAGATGGAGGCGTCAGGGCAGGAAGAGCTCCCTGGAAGGCCATGTCAAGAAGCAGGGCACTTACTTTAAGAGAAGAGCCCCCCTTTCTTTGGGGAGGAGAAGGTAATGCCTAAGACTCTAGGACAAAGGTATGTCGCACTGGCGGTCTCTCTAGAGGGGTATGGACAGACTTCCTAGAATGTGGGTGGAGAGGAGACAGAGCTGAGGCCTGTCCGTGCATCATGCTCGGCGGCTGAGCCATCAGCTGCCTGCTCCACACTCTCAGAGGCCTCACGTGTCGGTAAATAAATACGTGGAGTATCGAAGGCACCGAGAAGTCTCCCATCTCCCGTGGGGCCCAGCCTGTGCCGTGTAGTCAGTGCGGCCTCTGGAACTTCCGTAGGGATGACGCTGCACCTCGAACTCGTTACCGCACCCATGCCCGTGAGTGGACCCTTTGGACACAGCATGATGACAGCGCCCTCCTAGGTGACCTGGGAAGAATGACATTGCACGTTGTCACCCCAGACTGCCAGCCATCTCCTCTGAAGCTCTAGGGAGGGAGACGCAGCCGCACCCACCTGTTCTGGATAGACATTCTTACTTTCAAGACACCCCAGGTTGACTATAAAGGGAACCAATCGTGCAGGCGTGTGCAAGCCAATGACGATAACGATGAAACGATAGTTCTGTCTTCTCGCATGCTTTCTGAGCATTATACTCATTCTGTTCTCACAAGGGCCCTTGAGGGAGACTCTAGTGTCACTTCCTTTGCATAGATGAGAAGTCTGATGCTCAGAGTGGTTGGGTAACTTACCCAAGGACACAGAACAAGGAAAGGATGTGTCTGTCTCCTGAGATGGGGCTCCTGACCACACAACGCAGAGCTCCGGTTTTTAAACGTGGCTCCTCAGTGTACCCAAGACTTGGGGGACAAAAATCCAATGTGACACCCGAGCATAGGGCAAGAATATTAAGAATATGAGCTCAGGGCCAGCAGGTGGCATAGTGGTTAAGGCACTGGACTCCCACATGGCCGAACGCGGTTCAAGTCCTGGACCCAGTGGCTTGAAACTTGTACCAGGCACAAGAACGAGTGTGCCCAAAATCCCGAGGGAATGGAGGAAAAGGGATGGCAGTGTGGCCATACCCAATGGGGTGGAGGGGGTGATTTCTCACTTTCTCTCTGCAGTGGAACTGCAGTGCCTGAGAGGGCTGAGGGGTCCAGGGCCCTTTACATAGTCCCCCCTTCTTCTCCTTGAGGAACCTCTGGGAACCCTTGGGATCCCGTAGGACACAGACCAAACACTTCCAGTTTTCTAAGTCTCCGTTTTCTCTTTGTGGACAGAGATATAAACACCGGCCTTACGGAGCCATCGGAGGAATGGCATGGATGGTGTTTTTGGCTAGCCCACACCCCGTTACTGCTATTTTTGTCCTAACTGATATGCTTATGGGAAAATAAGTGTTAATCAAATCGGGGTGCAGTGGTTAAATCATGCCTCCCCAAAAGATGTGTCCATATCCCAGTCCCTGGAACCTGTGAATATGTTACCGCAAAAGGTGTGATGGAATGAAAGCTCTTGAGAGGCGCCACCTCGGAGTGATGAGGCCGCAAACCGAGCACACCTGCTCCAGAGCTGCCCAAGGCAAGGGACGCGTCCTCCCCGGAGCCGAGGAGGGGGCGCGACCGCACTCAGGCCTCGATTTCAGACTCCTGGTCTGCAGAGCTGCGAGGGACCGACTTTGGGAGCCACCCGGTTTGCAGGACTGTGCCACCGTAGCCCTAGGAGACGGACACAGGCCCTAGTGTGACCCCTGTGCGCAAATCATTTTCAGGGGATGGTGGGGGGGCTTCCCCTCGCTTGTGGAGAATTGGAATTGAAGTACAAGTTCATCTGGTGCAAAATAATTTTAACCCACGTGTAGATTTTTAATAAGACACATTTTCCATGAACTCGTTGAAGACCCCGTCAGCGTGAGATCGGAATCCTTGGAGTAACCTGGCCCAGGTACCCACCTCACCCCCACACGGGCAAACAGGCTGAGCAAGGATTCCCTCTGCTCTTCGAGACCTTTTGAAGGGCAGAGCCTCGTCCTGGCCGAGGTTCCCCTTCCTCCTGCACCGTGGCTTCCGCGCACCACGTCGCCTGGGCTGTTTGTAACGCCCAGATTGTCATTTCTGACAACGGGTCCGTGTGTATCTGTGGAGTCTAATGATCGTGTGACAGGAGCCTTACTTGTACTGTCACCATTACACTTTATCACCATCACATCCAGCCCATGGGGGCCTCTCGGGGTGGCGGCATCTCTGAGACTCTGCTCTTGCTGCGTGTCCCCCCCGCCCCCCTCAGTATGAGCCTGTTCCAGGAAAGTGGCACTGAGCCCGGTTAGCCTGTGTTGCCGCAGAGCGGCCGCGAGGCCTGTGTGGTCTGGGCTCTGGCGTGGCCTTGCCAAGCTCCTCAGCTGTTGCGGAGCCGAGCTGCTGCTCCCAGGACGGCTCCGCAGCAGGCGAGCTGGAGCAGCGTCTCCAGGACAGCCACCGGGCACTGGCTTCTCAGCCGCACCCCCGAGGTGTGCCACAGCCACGCAGTGAAGCAGCGAGAACTCTGCTTGTGGCCGTGCACCTGCCAAGGGGTGTCGCATGCCAGCTCCACGCTCACCGTGCAATTCTAAGAAAGCTTTGCCAAAGGAACCCCTGACCTAGGTAAAATGACACGTTAGCTCATGAGCTGGAGGGAGTTAAGACATGCTAGTTGGGGGAAAGGCACTGAGATCCGGAATCAACTCCAGATCCAAAGCCCATCCCTGCCGCTGTCCAGCTGTGTCACTGCACACGACTCCTCTCGGGTCTCCAAGTCCCATTTCAAGGTGTGTGTGAGGGGGGGTAACGACCCGCCGCATCGCCAAGGGGACTCAGCCGTGGTCGCGGATACGCAGCGTGCCGTGCAGCTGTGCCTGCAGACAACGAGGCCGCGGAGGGCGAGGGGACTCTTTGTCCCTGTTCGGTTCTGGGTTTTGAGTCCAAGGTCTGGGATAGGCTAGCGCCACAGAGACGCCGCTCCACTTATGGCCGCCACCGAGGGCCTCCTGGCCTCCTGGCCGTTTACCGAGGCGGTGAGGTGTCCGCAGAGACCTCCGGCGGCCCTCCTGTCACACGTCGTCGCTCGGCTGCTTGTCGTACACTGGCTTTCAAAGGCTCTGGCTGCTTTCTCTTATCTCTGAAAGAGTGCTCTGGTTCGAGTCTTTCTTTCTGAAGGCCCCAAATACACACATCAAAAGGAAAAGAAGAAAAGCTCGTGCGCTCCCAGAAGACCGAGCGCTCGCGGATGCCTTGGCTCACGCTGACCCTTGTCTCACTCATGTGTTGGGAACAGGAATGGGCAGAGCTGCGAGGGACCGGTCCAGGGAAGGGGTGGTGGGCGCAGGGAAGAAGGGGAGGGCTTCTAGGGAAAGGCTGATGAGCCTCGCTGGTTTCCTGCCTGCTCAGAGCAGGACGCTGGAGTGGCTGGCTCGTGGGCTGGGCCCTGTCCAGAGGCTCAGAAGCATGAATGGTTCCTTCGAGTGGGAGGCTGCTTAGCTCCAGGAGGACAACTGGGAGAATGAGGACAAGGTGTTTACTGTTCTCCAGCCTCGGGGAGGACATGTATTCCAAGTGCAGGAGAGAGAACCAAACACGCTGTGTGCTGTGAATTAATCAATAACGTAATCCCTCGAGGTGGGCCTGCTGCGGCTCGTTCCCTGCGTGTTCAGCTGTAAGTGACGCAGTTACAAACCCTAACTGGCGGAGACCAAGTTCGCACGGCACCCTCCGGCTGGGCTCAGAGCACTGTGTATTGACTGGCCCTCGGTGAATCCTGGGAAGCCTGAAGGACGAGGGATGGGTCTCGCATTTCGATGACCATAAAAACCACCTGTGAGTTTGTGTGGGGTGCTGACTCCTGTCTTCTGCTTTTAGCGATTCTTTTTTTTTTTTAATTTTTTAAGAGAGATTTTTGCTATAGGGCGTGTACATGCACCAGAGAGACAGAAAGCAAGAAGTCACCCCTCCCTGCCAGGGGGATCCCCACATCACAATCCCTTCTCCTCCGTTCTCCTCTTAGGATTTGGGGCCCACATGCACACGCACTTGGTGTGAGTTTTAACCCACCAGATCCAGAACTCAAACCACTATCAACTATGTGGGAGTCCAGCAACGTAACCATTATGCCATCTGCTGGTCCCCAGTAACTCTTATTCAGGGAGTCTGGGTGGTGCTCTGGAATTTGCTGCTTTTTTTTTTTTTTTTTTTTTTTTATAGGGCACATGCGCTTGCTGGAGAGACAGAGAGACAGAAAGCAAGAAATCACCCCCCAGGGGGCATGGCCATGCCACAGCCTGTTCTCCTCCTTTCTCCTCCCAGGATTTTGGGCATGCAGACACGTGCCTGGCATGAGTCTTGAGCTGTCAGGTTGGGGACTTGAACCATGGTTGACCACATGGGAGTCCAGCACCTTAGCCACTATACCACCTGCTGGCCCCCAGAATTTGCATTTTTAAAATTTATTTGTTCACTTCTTCCATCAGAGAGAAAGAGAGAGAGAGAGAGAGCATGCATCCTCAGCAGGGGCTAGACGTTATGACCCCTCTAGACTCTGAGCACTGGATCGTGGGCACACAGGCACCCAGTGTCCTCAGGGAGTCTCTGAGCATAAACCAGGACCCGTGCATGTGGCTCAGCCTTGCAAAGTGTCATGTTTTAGCACCGTGGTGTTCTGCCACCATCCAGTCTCCCAGAATTTACATTTTTTTAAATTTTTTTCCATGGGACGCATGCATGTGACCCCTCTAGACTCTGAGCACTGGATCGTGGGCACACAGGCACCCAGTGTCCTCAGGGAGTCTCTGAGCATAAACCAGGACCCGTGCATGTGGCTCAGCCTTGCAAAGTGTCATGTTTTAGCACCGTGGTGTTCTGCCACCATCCAGTCTCCCAGAATTTACATTTTTTTAAATTTTTTTCCATGGGACGCATGCATGTACTCAATGGATGTTTTAGCACCGTGGTGTTCTGCCACCATCTAGTCTCCCAGAATTTACATTTTTTAAAATTTTTTTCCATAGGACACATGCATGTACTCAATGGAGAGACAGAGACAGTGAGAGGGAAAATTTTAAATTAACCTCCAGGGGGATGGCCATGCCTCAGTCCCTTCCCCTCCATTCTCCTCTTGGGATTTTGGGCACGCATGCACATTGCCCAGTATGCATTTCAAGCAGCCAGATGTGGGACTCGAACTACAGTCGACCACGTGGGACTCCAGTGGTGTAATCATTACGCCACCTGTTGGCCCAGAATTTGCATTTTTTGAGTGGTTTTTGCTGTAGTGTGCGTGCGCTCACCAGAAAGACAGAAAGAGACAGAGAAACAGAAAGTGAGAAATCACTCCCTCGGGGGATGGCCACGTCACAATCCCTTCTC
>NW_006160052.1:3035488-3041552 GCF_000334495.1 Tupaia belangeri chinensis | reverse complement strand
GTCCCGAGAATTTGCATTTTTAACAAGCTCTCTGGGTGTTTCCAGTGTAAACAGTCTGGTTTTTAGGCTGCTCTCTAGACACACCAATAGAGACCAGCCCTTCTGAAACCTAAATGCGCACCTGAATCTCCTGGGCATCTTGTTAAAAATGCAGATTCTGATTCAGAGATCTGGGGAGGGGCCTGAAACTGTGCCAACGATGCCAGTCCTGTAATCCCTTCGAGTAGCAAGACTCTCCTGGCTCCTTTTCTTCTGCGATGGGGATGTGCCGGCTCGCACAGGGTTTGGTTTTAGATGGATGACTCAAACCCTGAAACGCCTGCTTCCCTAATATCTTAGATTATAGTCATGTACCTTTCACTCGTAATTAAAACAACTGCTTATCTTCACTGCCAGTCAGGTAGGTAATTTTTATACAGCGTGCACTTTAAAGAAATAAATATCTAGGTACAATATACTTAACACTTAACACTAACACTTAACACACCACATTTTCTGCCCTAAACTTTATTGCGCATTTGCTCCACCAGCCAGATTCCGATTAGCGCTAATGCATGGCTGAGGGAATCCAAGCCAGCTTGGCAACAGAGACCCTCCGAGTGAACGCCTGTAGTAGCTGGCAGCTTCCTATTTTTTAAAAGCAAGAGTCTCTTCTAGGACTATTTCCTCCAAATCAAAATGAAGAGTCTAATTCATCAGTTGACACTCCATAGCAACGAGGAGGCGCTCGCTGCCTCCTCCAGCCACCGTCTCTCCAAGCACAGCCCGGGCGCTCCAACTGCTGCGGCGGAGCACGAGAAGAGGCCTGGCTTTCCCGTGGGGTGGGATGGCCACAGTAGGTAGGGGGTAGAGGACAGGGAGCAGGACACGAGGTGTGGACAGAGCGTGGGAGATGGCCGGGGAGCAAGGGGAGACGGTCCCACACGGCATGGCCCGCGTGTCCTGACAGGCATGGCAGCGGGTCAGGCAGGGACGTGTGCTGGAAATCCCATGCAGGTGGTCATCTTGGGGGATTCCAGCAGCTGCGAGCTGAGCAGAGCCCTGGCTAGGAAGGCAGGCCTTTATGGATCTGAAGCTGGCCATCTCCATCCCCCCAAGCTGTGGCCACAAGGGCCCCTCGCCCTGCTTTCCCCAGCTGTGACCCATGTACTCTCCGCCTCTCCCCAGGGCCCGTGGCCTGTGACTAGTGACTGTGTCTCTCCTTGCTTGTCCAACCCGGACAACAGGCAAGCCTGGCTCAGAGCAGCTCCCGGCCACCCTCGTCCATGCGCGGCCCTGGCCTCCCTGCAGGGAAAGCACACTGCCCTCCGACCAGGCCTGCATATGTTCCCACTGTCCCCAACAGGGCATGGCGCCACCCGCGACCCGTGATTCAGCTCCTTTCGAAGTGGGTAGAAGAGCTAGGGCTCCTCGGGGAATCCAGCAGCTGCCTCTGCTACAGACAGCAGCCATATACTGTATGTGTGCGTGCGTGCATGTGTGCGTGCAAAACCTACGCCGTGTCACGCTTCACACGTTACCTCATTTGACCTTGACGTAGAGCAGATCTTAGCAGCCCCACTTCATAGATGAGGAGACTGAATCCTAGGAAATAAAAGCAGGCTCCTTTATCAAACATTGCACTGGGGCTGGAAGGATAAAATATCGTCTGGAATTCCACGGAGCTCAGCCTCCTGTGCTCAAGGCTACGCAGGAAATAATGATAATTCATTCTTTCAAAAATATTTATCGAGTTCCCATTACACGTCAGGCACTGAGTATACAAGAAGACAGACAGACTAACTAGTGTTTATTGAGCATTTGCTCTGGGCCAAGCACTGTATTTGCTTTGCAGTTATAAGTTGAACATTCCTAGTCTGACAGTCTGAAATCCAAAATGCTCCAAAATCCAAAATGTTCTGAGTGCCACCAGGATTGCCATACGTAGAAAATTCTGCACCTGACCTCCCATGACAGGTCTCAGTCAAAAGGCTGCAGTACAAAACTACTATCTAAAACTACCTTGGTGAAACTGGGCCAGCAGGTGGCATGGTGGTGAAGGTGAACTCTCACGTAGCTGAGCACTTCGAGTGCCGGATCCAGCAGCTTGAAAATCATGCTGGGCATGTGTGTGTGCGTGCCCAGAATCCTAGGAGGAACATGGAGGGGTAGGGATTGTGGCGTGGCCATCCCCCACCCCCGGTGGGGCGGAGTGATTCTTCTTCACCTTCCTGCTCTCTGTCTATCTCTGTTTCTTTACAGTGAGCACAGGCACACTATGGCATTAAAAAAAAAGAAAGAAAGGAAGGAAGGAAGGAAAAACCTTAAAATAAATAAAGCGTATGTGAAATATAAACAAATTCTGTGTTTAGGCTCGGGCCCCATCCCAGCATATCTCATAACGCATGTGGAAGCATTTACTATCCTAATCCCACGGCACAGGCGCTGACCCTGGCAACCTCACTTTGCACATGAGGACACTGAGGCATGGCCAGGTTGGTGACAGCTGGAGTGACAGAGCAGCAATGTGCCACCTGGTGGTCTGGCTCCTGGGCTCCGGCCTCACACGGCGCTGTGCCACCTCTCAGCCTGTACATCTGACTCCAAGTCCAGAGCTCTCCCCGCCTCTCCGTAGACCCCAAAGAGCCCACCTCACTCTGGGGACCAGATGCTTCTGCCACCTTCATCCAGCCTCTCCCCAGGGCTGAGGGCAGGCACCCCTGTTCCAGATCCTAAGGCTCTAACTCCCTGTTCCTTATTCTGCAGGGCTGCCCTGTGACTCCCTGCCCCACTGCTCACCTTGGTTTCCTGATGCAGCCATGCCTGCACTCCACTTCTACCTGGGCCCTCCTATTTAGAGCAACTCCCTATCCCTGCTCTGGCTTCCTTACGTGAATTGCTTCACATCTGGTACAGAGCTGACTTCTCCATGGGACTGGAGTCTCATCACCCGCTCTCGGCAGCTCACCGTTCCTGAGTCGTCCTGACCACCCCCTGATGGGGCTGAGCCTGCACGCCCTCCTCCCCTGGGGAACGCCCACATACAAGGCTCTCAGCCATCATTCAGCTCCTCCTCAGCCCATGACCCCCACCCTCTCCTCTCAGCTGAGAGCCTCACCACTACCCGTGACAAGACCCAGGTCTCCAGGCATCTCTGGCCGCTCTTGTCCACCTTACCCTGTCTTACCCTCCCTGGTTTCCTCTCCAGCCCAAGCGTACCCCATCGCCTGGAGCCTGAGACTCTGTCCCCCCAGCTCCCACACATCCTGCCCGAGGACCCTTGGGCCTGGTCTTCAGAGGTCTCTTCCTCTTGCCCACAAACACCCAGGCCTCAAGCCTGGTGGAACCCTCGCGTGGTCCTGTGTGCTGGGCCATACGCTGTGCCTCCCTGAGCCCGTTCATTCAGGGAGTCACCTGCAGAGCGCCCCATCCAGGTGCCCTCAGACCATTCCCCTCTCCCCTCTAAGGAAGCAGCTATTTTGGAGGGCAGCTGTGGCTTCAGTCACCAAGTGCATTCACTTTTTCCGGTCCTTGGCCTTTTTGACCCCTCGAATGCATTGGCACCACTGGACACCTCTGTGTTTGGGACCCTTCTTTCCTGATTTCATGCCAGAGGGTGCATGCACGAGCGAAAGGAGAGCACCCGCTCGGCAGGCCTGGACGTGCTACAGTCTTTTCCCTCCCGTTCCGTGCTGTTCGTGGATGTGCCTTGCATGTTTTTCAAGTCACTGATGCTGGGACTCAAACCCCTGTCTGCTATGTGGGATCTGGGCTCAGGCAGGAGCCTCTGGCCCTGTGCTCCTTGACGCTACTCCGTCAGAGGAGTTACTTGCTTGCAATAAACAGAAACCTCCTCAAGTTAGCTCGGAAGACTCTTTGCAGTAATTTAGAGGAATCTCATGGAATCCAATTTCCATTATTCTGCACTCTTGTTTTAATTCTGTCCCTTAGCAAATCCTTCATGCACAAAGCCACCAGACAACACTCTCCAAAACAGCCCTTTGATATAATGATACACCTTACTCAGAATCCTGCAGTATCAAATCCTCCTTTGATGTAATGATACACCCCACTCAGAGTCATTTCCTAGCAGATAAAATCGAAAGTCTTCGTTTACTCATCTCTGGCCGCTCTTGTCCACCTTACCCTGTCTTACCCTCCCTGGTTTCCTCTCCAGCCCAAGCGTACCCCATCGCCTGGAGCCTGAGACTCTGTCCCCCCAGCTCCCACACATCCTGCCCGAGGACCCTTGGGCCTGGTCTTCAGAGGTCTCTTCCTCTTGCCCACAAACACCCAGGCCTCAAGCCTGGTGGAACCCTCGCGTGGTCCTGTGTGCTGGGCCATACGCTGGGCCTCCCTGAGCCCGTTCATTCAGGGAGTCACCTGCAGAGCGCCCCATCCAGGTGCCCTCAGACCATTCCCCTCTCCCCTCTAAGGAAGCAGCTATTTTGGAGGGCAGCTGTGGCTTCAGTCACCAAGTGCATTCACTTTTTCCGGTCCTTGGCCTTTTTGACCCCTCGAATGCATTGGCACCACTGGACACCTCTGTGTTTGGGACCCTTCTTTCCTGATTTCATGCCAGAGGGTGCATGCACGAGCGAAAGGAGAGCACCCGCTCGGCAGGCCTGGACGTGCTACAGTCTTTTCCCTCCCGTTCCGTGCTGTTCGTGGATGTGCCTTGCATGTTTTTCAAGTCACTGATGCTGGGACTCAAACCCCTGTCTGCTATGTGGGATCTGGGCTCAGGCAGGAGCCTCTGGCCCTGTGCTCCTTGACGCTACTCCGTCAGAGGAGTTACTTGCTTGCAATAAACAGAAACCTCCTCAAGTTAGCTCGGAAGACTCTTTGCAGTAATTTAGAGGAATCTCATGGAATCCAATTTCCATTATTCTGCACTCTTGTTTTAATTCTGTCCCTTAGCAAATCCTTCATGCACAAAGCCACCAGACAACACTCTCCAAAACAGCCCTTTGATATAATGATACACCTTACTCAGAATCCTGCAGTATCAAATCCTCCTTTGATGTAATGATACACCCCACTCAGAGTCATTTCCTAGCAGATAAAATCGAAAGTCTTCGTTTACTGACACGTCTTCCATGCTCGGAGTGGCTGCGCTCTCCCAGCGTGTCTTCTGCTGTCTGACACATGTTTCTCTCTTGTCCGGCCAGTCTACCGCAACCCCCTAAATGCGTTTTTCTGACCCCGATCTACTTCTTAGCACACACTCTTCTTCTGTTAATGCCTGACCTCAAACATCTCATTAATATCCTTCTGCTTCTTCGAGTTCTAGATCAAATGCACTTTCTTAAGGAAACCTTACCCCAGCAAAGGTGACTTCTCCCTCCTCTGAAAGCTTAGGACTGGGGTCACCGTTAACTTGATGTGTAAGACTGAGACCATCCACGCAGAGAAAAAGTCACATGCCCCATCCCAGTGTGCCTGGCCTAGAGATAGGGTCCCCAGAGGGTAGAATGAAGTAGATGCCTGACTTCTCTATTTTACTAATCTTTAAAAATAATTATTTACTTACTTTTATTTATTATTTTTTTTAAATTGTATTATGTGCACTCACCAGAGAGAGACACATGGAGAGAGAGAAAGTGAGAAAGCAAGTCATGAGGTCCAGGACTCGAACTGCAGTCGGCCATGTGGGAGTCCAGCACCTTAGCCACCACACTACCTGCTGGCCCCACTTCACTCTTCTTTAAGAGTAAAATAGACGGTCAGCAGGTGGCATGGTGATTAAGGTCCTGGACTCCTACAAGGCCAACCGCAGTTTGAGTCCCAGACCCGGCTGCTTGAAAATTGTGTGTGTGTGCGTGCGCGTGTGTGCATGTGTGCCCAAAATTCCAGTAGGAGAATGGGGGAGAAGAGTTTGTCGCATGCCTATCCCCTCTGGGGGTTGATTGCTCATTTTTTCTCTCTCTGTCTCTCCCCAGAAAGTCCACATGCCCTATGGGAAAAACCTTTAAAAAAATTTAAAGAGAGCAAAGCATCCACAGGCTTGCCCCACGGTTCTGCCCTAAATTGGCCCTCCCTCCTCAAGAGAGAGACCAGTGGCCTTTTATGTGGACACTCCTAG
>NW_006160052.1:3018100-3035471 GCF_000334495.1 Tupaia belangeri chinensis | reverse complement strand
AAGCAGGTCTGAGACCAGGCAGTTAGGGATCCATTGACAGCACATGGACGAGCCCTGGCCGGACTGATCAAGTTGCTGGTCTCATTGCTGCTGACACTTAGTGGCCTCGTGTCGCCCTGCCGCCCAGCACTGCTGTCTGGAACACAGGCTTCCAGGCCAGGTGGGAGATCAGGAACCAGACTCTGGCCAACTGTGTGGTTCGAGTCTAGGACCAGGCCACTTGAAAGACACACTAGGCGGGACCAGCAGATGGCATAGTGATTATATCACTGGACTTCCACATGGCCAACCACAGTTCAAGTCCCGGACCTGGTAGCTTGAAACTCATGCTGGGCATGTATGTATGCATACCCAAAATCCAAGAGGAGAGTGGAGGAGAAGGGATTGCAGCATGGCCATCCCTTCTTGGGGGTGATTTCTCGCTTTCTGTCTTTCTGTCTGTCTGTCTCTCCAGTGAGCACATGCACCCTATAGCAAAAATCTCTCTTGAAAGAGAAAATTGCCCTATTTTCTGTTGATGAGGATGTGTATAGTATTCTCAACTGGGCTGAGGTGTATATCACGCTGGGTAAAGTCTCTGTACAATCTAAATGATGTATAGCAGTTAAATGTATAAATAATAATAAAGAAAATAAATAAAAGAGGAAAAAAGAAAGAAAACCTATTGGTGTGTGTGCACGTGTGCCCAAGATCCCCAGAGGAGAAAGGAGGAAAAGGGACTGCAGCGTGGCCATTCCTCCCAGGTGGGGGGGTGTTTTCTCACTTTCTGTCTCTGTCTCTCTGGTGAGCACTCATGCCCTACAGCTAAAATCCCGCTTTAAAAGAGAAAGAAAGAAAAGCACGTTGGTGCGTGTGCATGCCTGCCCCTCATCTCTGGAGGAGGGTGGAGGAGAAGGAGGTGGCGTGGCCATTCTCTCTGGGTGGGGATTTCTGGCTCACAAGTGCTTGTGCCCTACAGCAAAATTAAAAAGCAAACCAAACAAATATAAAAAGAATCAGACTCATTTCCAGAACATAGTGAATCAGTTGTTCCACTTCCTGTATTTCCCTTTTTCTGGGGCTCCTGGAGGGGTGTGGTGGTACTTTAGTGGTCTTTGGGGACTTGGTGGTGCCAGGGGCGATTGCCTTCCATCGGCAGGCCCTGACAAGTTTGTCTCCAGAATGCATAGACCCAGATGAGTCACTGTCATCTAGAGACGCGTGCTTCTTGGCACGTCTCCCGAAGATCCCTGACTGCTGAGATGCTGTTCCCTCTGGCTTTGGTGCTAGTTGAACGCTATAAACCAGAGGTCCCGGCTCCTAGCTCTGGATGCACATGTGACGCAGCCTGGGCCAATTAGAGCTCTTCCCTGGGCTTCTCACACTGAAATGAGGAAAGAAGCTTCTTCCACTCCAGTGCGGAAGCTGAGATGTGAGACTGGGAGCGCTGCCAGTTCGAACCTTGTGAAGAAGGGTGATGTGAGAGAACACGGCCGACAGGGAAGGGAGGAAGAGAGAAGGAAAATGAAGTCCTGACAACTTCCTGGGTCGGAACCCTGGTTCCAACACCCGGGAGGCCTGGCTGCGTATTTGCTGTTCCTGCAGTTTGGACATCTGAGCCAATTACTCCCTCCCCGGGCTCAGGTGCGATGCTTGTCATTTGCAACCACAGAGTTCCGGTTCGCACAGCCTCCACTGCCATCGGAATCGCTTCTTTGACGGTATATTGAACTCCCACCCGCCCGTCTTCCTCTTTTCCTGGAAACAAGCACTGAGGAGTGGAGAGGGCCTTCTTCTTCCTCATCGTCACTCGCGGCGGCAGCTACAACTGCGGCCGAGCACCTGCTCTTCCCAGCACTGTCATGGGCACGGAGGGAGAAGGGCCTGCGTGTGAGGGCCTCTGCCTTCTTGGCGTTTCTGTGTTCATCAAATAGAAAAAATGCCGAGGGCACGGAGCACATGCTGAGCGCAGAGCTTTTTCAGACGCAAGACACAAATCAATCAGTCCGCATGGAGTTTTTACAGAACACAACTCATCACCGAAGATTATTCTGACCTTTTGGTACCAAACATCTCTTTCTTGGAAAACCATTCACTGCTTAGGACAAAAGGTTTTTTCTCTTTCATTTTAAAGTTACTTCTTCAATACAGCACTCTATTTGTGGGGCCTTCACCCTGGCCAGCTCCTAAATCAAGATCGCCTGTGGTCATGATTGGTTATTTTTCTGGGGTGTTTCTTCCCACCTTATGCAGTTTGCTCCCCGATGGAACCCCAGAATCTCATCATACCCAGAGTCCTCCCATTACCAAAGTCTCCATTTCTTTACGTTAATATTTGGCCTCTGAATCTGTCCTATCTCAGGAGACAATCTGTGACTCTCCTGTTTCAATACCTTCCCCCATGTATTCTGGTCCTATGTAACTTCAATGGCTCTCAAAGAATTCAATGTGTAAAAGAAAGAAAGCACGGCACACATTTCTGGAGAAGTGAACTGTGCTCAAGGGCGTGCATTCAAAATGGGAGGCATTTGTATATGGCTGGAAAGGAAAGAAAAAAGGAAGGATGAGTAGAAAAATGGGGCTTTTAGGGACCAGCAGTTAGCATAATGGCTGTGTCGCTGGACTCCCATGTAGCCAACCACAGTTTGAGTCCCAAACCCGATGGCTTAAACTCACACCGGGTGTGTGTGCGTGCGTGCCCAAGATCCCGAGAGGAGAATGGAGGAGAAGGGATTGCGGTGTGGCCATCCCCCCTGGGGGGTGATTTCTCGCTTTCTGTCTCTCTGTCTCTCTCTGTCTTTCTGGCGAGCACACACGCCCTATAGCAAACACCTCTCCAAAAAAAAGAAAAAAAAAAAAGAAAAATAGGGTTTTCTGGAACCCCTGTATTTCTTATTACCTTTCTAACCTCTGCCCAGACCCTCAGATATTCTGAGACACAAATACAAACCCAACTGGAGCCAGGATTCCGTTGGGGAGACCTGTCTACTGTGAATTCAAATGGCTCTCCTAAAGAATTCCACTGATTTATGGGTCATCCTTTTTACTACTTTCCAGGGATAAATTCCTCTCCCCTTTGGTCTGAAATGATAGGTCACGATTATCTACATTCTTTTCCAAGAACTTAGCAGGTGAAAAACAATTTCTCACAGTTCCGTGGGTCAGGAATTTGGGCAGGGTTCAGCTGGGTGGTTCTTCTGCTCCACATGGTATCAGCTGGTATCACTCACTTGGCTCTTTTCAAGTGTCAAATGGGCTGAGCTGGAAGGTCTCAGAGCTCTCCGACATGGCCTCGCCGGGCATTATCTTGGGATTCTTCAGAACATGGTGTCCTCAAAGTAGTCAAGTTTCTTACATGTTAACTGGTTTAGCCTGGAGACAAAGTAGAAGCTGCTAAATCTCCTACAGGCTAGGCCCAGAACTGACCCAAGATCACTTCTACCATATTCTGCTCATCAAAACAAGTCACAAAACCAACCTAGATCCAAGAGAAGGGAAACAGAACCTGCCCCTTGACGGGTGGAGTAACACATGCTTGCAGAGAGGAAAAGCAATGATGGCGGCCATACATATAAACAAGGCAAACACCTTATGGGATTGGATACCACTGAGGGAAAACAAGGCCATTACCCATTGTGTGCCTCTGTGTGAGCATCTCAACAAAATAGTAGGATAAAAATTGAAACTACCCAAAATAATGTAAAGTGCTTTGTTGAAGGTGATGGATATGATAGCATCATTGACCTGATTATTACACACAGCACTCAATGAAAAACCATATTGTACCCCCCACAAAGATGTGCAACACTTAAACATGAATAAGAAATTATAACATAAAAATTTAAAACCAAGACAATGGCCATTTTTAGAGACTGTCTATAACTTAGAAGGCACACGATCTTGCTCATTTCTTAGCCATAGATTAGCCCCCACCTATAGGCTGCTGTTCTCATCTTCAGCATTTCTTCTCAGTCTCTTTTTATTCCCCCAAAGGTCATCTCGCCTCACAACCTCCACTCTAAGACCTGACACCTCCCTTACGTTCAACATTCATTCTCTCTGAAATACTCGTTTCAGGAAACTGGATTCCCAAGTAGTGACCCCAAACTAATTTTTATTAAACCTTATTCTCATTGTTTGTTCTGTTATGCTAATGATCATTTAAAACTTGTATTTAAGACTGACAGCCCTTTAGACTAGGGCTTGGCAGTCTCTTTCTGTAAAGAGCCAGATGGTAAATGTTTTCCGTTTGGGGGCCATACAGTCTCTGTAACAAGTACTCGGCGCTGCTGTTTAGCAAAAGCAGCCATAGATAATACGCAAACAAGGATGCCTGTGTTCCAATACGGCTTTATTTAGGGCCCAGCCACAGGGGCGCTCTGCGTGATGCTAGGGGCCACGTGGGGAAACTCCCAGTTCTACCTGGGCGTGCCAGGCGTGCCCACGGGTGTGCTTGTGATCCCGGCTACTGCAGGGCCGGGAGAGGATCACAGCGTGCGGACCCTGTCAAGGATGCCTCTCTCTCTCTCTCCCTCTCTCTCTCTTTTTCTCTCATGGGGCAAATAAATAAACTTTAAAAAGAAAAGAAACAGAAAACTGTGTTTGCAACAATAGGCCGAAGGTCAGATTTGGCCCACTGGTCGTAGTTTGCAGACAAGTACTCGGCGCTGCTGTTTAGCAAAAGCAGCCATAGATAATACGCAAACAAGGATGCCTGTGTTCCAATACGGCTTTATTTAGGGCCCAGCCACAGGGGCGCTCTGCGTGATGCTAGGGGCCACGTGGGGAAACTCCCAGTTCTACCTGGGCGTGCCAGGCGTGCCCACGGGTGTGCTTGTGATCCCGGCTACTGCAGGGCCGGGAGAGGATCACAGCGTGCGGACCCTGTCAAGGATGCCTCTCTCTCTCTCTCCCTCTCTCTCTCTTTTTCTCTCATGGGGCAAATAAATAAACTTTAAAAAGAAAAGAAACAGAAAACTGTGTTTGCAACAATAGGCCGAAGGTCAGATTTGGCCCACTGGTCGTAGTTTGCAGATCCCTGCTTTAGACCAAGGTGTAAGTTTCTTGCCATTTATTTTATCTGACTAGCTGACAGTCAGAAAGCCACTTTTCTTTAAAACACACCTTTATCTATAAACTGAAGGCACTGAAGTGGCTATGAGTAAAATATCACGTCATGCCCGTAGTTGTGAAAATGCAACACATCTTTAAAAATCTTTGGAGGAAATGCCCCACATGGCCACGAGATGGGATTATTTCTCTGTGATACCATCTGGGAGTCTTATCAATAGGCAGGTGATGTGAGTCTTCCCAGGCCTGCAGACCCCCTTCCCACGTGTCTCTGTTTCTACATGGGTCACACTCTTCATGCTCATGGCTGCGTTTTTCTCTCTCCACGTATAGGCTCTCCTGTCCCTCATTTACCATTTCGATATATTCTGCATCCATATCTTGCATTCGTGTCTTAATGAAAACAAGGTCCCTTTTCTTAATTTTCAAAATCAATGGCATATTTTCTATACCTTTCAAATCCTAAGAAGAAAGGTTTTATCGATGTGAAAGAAGATACCCCCATGGAAGTTAACAGTAGCTGGCGTAGCGTAGGTGCTCTATCATTACGTGTTTTCACCTATTTTTCTATTTTGCTTTCCCTATGTGACTGCCTAAGTGACACTTTTCTTTTTTTGGCGGTGCGGAGAGGTTTTTGCTATAGGGCGCGTGCACTCGCCAGACAGACAGAGAGAGACAGAGAGACAGAAGACGAGAAATCACCCCCTGGGGGGATGGCCACACCACAATCCCTTCTCCTCCATTCTCCTCTTGGGATCTTGGGCATGCATGCACATGCACCCGGCATGAGTTTAAGCCACTGGGTCTGGGACTCGAACCGTGGTCTAAGTGACACTTTTCTACAGGAGTCTGTGATTCTTTTTTTTTTTTAGAGGTTTTTGCTATAGGGCGCATTCGCTAGCCAGACAGAGACAGAAAGTGAGAAATCACCTCTCAAGGGGGATGGCCATGCCACAATCCCTTCTCCTCTATTCTCCTCTCAGGATCTTGGGCACACATGCACACGCGCCCGGCATGAGTTTTAAGCCACCAGGTCCGGGACTTGAACCGGGAGTTCGGTGACATAGCCACTACGCTAACTGCTGGTCCCATGAGTCCGCGATTCTCACTCGCAAAGAAGTTGATCTGCTGTTATCCTCCCCCGCCCTTGCCCAGGACACCAACTCTTGGCATCCACTTTCTCATGACTATCTTGGGAATTCATGAGAGTGAAGGGTCAAAGGCCAAACGAGTGTGAGAGCTGCACCTTCTGTCCACTCCTGTGCCTTCCCCGCCTCCCTTCTCTCCCATCCATTGTCCAAGGGTCCTGAGTGCTCTCTGTGCACAAGAGGCTGAGGGGACAGAAGCGAACCAGGAAGACACAGTGACTACCCGCATGAGCTTAGGCACCCTGGGAGAAATGGCAAGACATCAGGAATGAGCCAGACTAGGGAACTTAGCGATGGTCGGAATCCCAGAGAAGGGGAGAGGCCTCTGAGGAGCTGCCCATTGGTGAGAGACCCTGGGGAGAGAAGGGGCCATCTGTGGGAGACAGCAGGAGGGAAGTGGAGGGAGGCTGCTCCGGACAGAGTGCCTGGGCCCTCAGGAGAGTGAGCATGCACCTGCTAGACTGCAGGGGGCTGGAAGCGGACCACGCACCTGGAGGAAGGTGCGGTAGGAGAGCAGACCCAGCTAGGCTTCCACGCCAGGAACCGCCCTGGTCCGGGTTTCATTCTGACCCCGTGGGAGACCACCGAAGGGTTCTAGGGAGGACGACGTGATCTAATGTACGCGTTACCAAGGTGGCTCGGATTAGACATGGGGGGTGGCAGTGAGGAAACAGGGACAGGAGGCTCCGGGGCTGGTGGGGGGGAGGCGGGAGGGGGAGAAAGGACTGGGATATCTGGAGAGGTGGAAATGACAGGATTGCCCGTGATTTAGGGGTGAATCAAGGCCGAGTGGGGGCCCAGGTGGCTGGGGTGCCGGTTTGGGGAGGAAGGGGCTGTACGATCACACCTCCTCAAGGACCCGTCCCATCAGCCATGGCTGTGGGATGCACACGGCCACGTGTCAGGAAGGGAGTGGGGCACGTGAGTCCTGGCTGGGACTGGGGACTCGGGTGGAGACATAAATCCAGGAGTCATCAGTCACGGGAACGACTACTGTCCCTGGTGAAAGGGAGACAATGGAGGGAACGGGCTGGGACCAGGCTGGAGACTCTGACGCTGAGAGCAGGCACAGAAGGAAGAGCCTAAGAGGGGGAGAAGCAGTGGGAGAGCAGGGAGGCCAGACCCAGCACCGGGCCCAAGTGGAGAGGCCTCTGCAAGTGGCCGGGTCACGTGGGAGAGCAGGGAGGCCAGACCCAGCACCAGGGCCCAAGTGGAGGGGCCTTTGTGAGTGGCTGGGCCACATGGGAGGCCCAGGTTCTGTTCCCCGCCCAGTCTAAAGAGGCTGCAAGGGGCGGAGTGTGTGTGTGGCCCTGGCTGACTTAAAGCTGGGGCAGGGGATCACAATGTGGTGAGACCCTGTCAAAAACACTTTTCTCGCTCTCATTCAACAACAACAACAAAAAGAATCTAGGGCCAAGAGAAGATGTTAAGAGGGGAGTGGGGGGGTGGCAGAGAGACAGAGGACATAACGGGCATCCCTGGAAGTGGCCATGGATGACAGCCAAAGCAGCATGGTGGCGTGGGCGGGAGGTGGTGGCGTGGGAAACGGTGGGGTGCGGCTCTTCTGAGACGTTGGCCACAGAGGGCAGTGACGGCGTCCCCCGCAGAGTTGGGCCCCGTGAGAAATACTAGAGCGTGTTCCGTAACTCAAACAGGATTGCTGGAGCGTGCGAGGTTGTGCGAGGCTTGGTTTGTTTTGTGTAACGATGAGACCTGCGATTGTGTAACTCTTCACAGTTTACCAAGTGTTGTCGCTCACACTCACACACGTCATACCTCACAGCCACCGTGCTGCAGGTGAGGACGTGGAAGTGACAAGCTCAGGTCAGAGCCAGGAGGGGACAGGGCCAGGGCGGCCCACAACCATCACTCCTCCCTCCCCACAGCTGTCCCAATGGACTGGCACCAGATTGGACAGCGTGAGGGACGGGTGTCTCTCAAGCACTTTGCACTGCCACCGAGCAGCCACTTCCACCTGCTGGCCCACCCTGTGGCATTCGGAAGCTAGAGGAACTTCTCCAGCGGCCTTGTCCCATCTCCTGGCCTTGTTTACCTGAGCTTCGAAGCCTCCGGAATTTCTGGGCGTGCCCACCAAGCTCTGGCAGGTGTCAGAGAGGAAACCAGTGATCCCCTGGGGCTCACATCCGGTTCCTCAGTCTGTCGGTGTGGAGGCTGACACCACAGAGTGCCCTCAGGCAAGTCACCTGACCACTGGGACCAGCAGGTGGTGTGGTGGTTAAGGCGCTGGACACTCCCACATGGCCAATCACGGTGTGAGTCCCGGACCTGGTGGCTTGCTTTCCCACTTTCTCTCTCTCTCTCTCTCTCTCTCTCTCTCTCTCTCTCTCTCTCTCTCTCTCTCTCTCTCTCTCTCTCTCTCTCTCTCTCTCTCTCTCTCTCTCTCTCTCTCTCTCTCTCTCTCTCTCTCTCTCTCTCTCTCTCTCTCTCTCTCTCTCTCTCTCTCTCTCTCTCTCTCTCTCTCTCTCTCTCTCTCTCTCTCTCTCTCTCTCTCTCTCTCTCTCTCTCTCTCTCTCTCTCTCTCTCTCTCTCTCTCTCTCTCTCTCTCTCTCTCTCTCTCTCTCTCTCTCTCTCTCTCTCTCTCTCTCTCTCTCTCTCTCTCTCTCTCTCTCTCTCTCTCTCTCTCTCTCTCTCTCTCTCTCTCTCTCTCTCTCTCTCTCTCTCTCTCTCTCTCTCTCTCTCTCTCTCTCTCTCTCTCTCTCTCTCTCTCTCTCTCTCTCTCTCTCTCTCTCTCTCTCTCTCTCTCTCTCTCTCTCTCTCTCTCTCTCTCTCTCTCTCTCTCTCTCTCTCTCTCTCTCTCTCTCTCTCTCTCTCTCTCTCTCTCTCTCTCTCTCTCTCTCTCTCTCTCTCTCTCTCTCTCTCTCTCTCTCTCTCTCTCTCTCTCTCTCTCTCTCTCTCTCTCTCTCTCTCTCTCTCTCTCTCTCTCTCTCTCTCTCTCTCTCTCTCTCTCTCTCTCTCTCTCTCTCTCTCTCTCTCTCTCTCTCTCTCTCTCTCTCTCTCTCTCTCTCTCTCTCTCTCTCTCTCTCTCTCTCTCTCTCTCTCTCTCTCTCTCTCTCTCTCTCTCTCTCTCTCTCTCTCTCTCTCTCTCTCTCTCTCTCTCTCTCTCTCTCTCTCTCTCTCTCTCTCTCTCTCTCTCTCTCTCTCTCTCTCTCTCTCTGTCTCTGTCTCTGTCTGGTCAAATTAAAATAAAGGAATGAATCAATAACATTAAATAAATAATTCTTTAAAAATAAAAAAGTTTCCACATCTGTAAGACAGAGTGTTCGAGGACACGTAGTCAAGAGTGTCATGATGGAATGAGAGCGGGCATGCAGTGCTCAGGACGGTGCTGGGCGTCTGACTGCTCTGCTACCACTGCCCTGTGCTTCCTATCACTCATTCACGCGGCCTTTCACCCAGCCACTCACCGGTCGTTCACCCACTCACTCATTCACCCACTCACTCATTCATTCACCCACTCACCAGTCGTTCACCCACTCACTCATTCGTTCACCCACCCAGTCATTCGTTCACCCACTCACTCATTCGTTCACCCACTCACTCATTCGTTCACCCACTCACTCATGCATTCAGCCAGTCACTCATGCGTTCACCCACTCACTCATTCGCTAACCCACCCAGTCATTCACCCACTCACTCATTTGTTCACCCACTCACTCATTCATTCACCCACTCACTCATTCATTCACCCAGTCAGTCATTCATTCTTTCACCCATTAATTTATTCATTCATTCGCCCAGTCACTCATTCATTCACTCACCCAGTCACTCATGCATTCACCCAGTCACTCATTCATTCGCCCAGTCATTCATTTGTTCATTCGCCCAGTCACTCATTCATTCACTCACCCAGTCACTCATGCATTCACCCAGTCACTCATTCATTTGCTCACCCTCTCATTCATTCATTCATTCACCCAGTCACTCATTCATGCACCCACCCAGTCACTCATTCATTTGCACAGTCACTCATTTGTTCGCTCACCCATTCGTTCGTTCATTTATTCATTCATTCGCCCAGTCATTCATTCATTTACCCAGTCACGCATTCATTTGCTCACCCTTTTTTTCATTCATTCATTCGCCCAGTCACCCATTTATTCGCCCACCCAGTCATTTATTCACCCAGTCACTCATTCGTTCGCCAGCCCAGTCACTCATTGGCACCCCAGGCAGACGTTGTCCGGCACCTTCTGTGTGCAGAGCTGCCCCAGGCACAGCAGAGGCAGCGCTACAGCCACTCCACGTGCTTCCCGGGCTCAGAAGCACATTGTTTGTTTGTTCTAAATTTTTTTCTTTATTCATAATAGAGAGTGTATAGGCACATGAGAGTGACAGGGAGAGAGCACCCCAGTAGGGCCTGGTCATGCCACAGTCCTTCCTCCGATCCCCCATTCTGTGAGGGCCCTGGGCGTGCGCGTCTGGCACGCTGCTGTGGGAGCCGGGATTTGGACCCCAGTAGGCCGTGTGGACTCCTACTTCCTCGGCACAGCCCTTAGCTTCTGGCCCACGCAGCTCGTGTTGTACCGAGCGTGCACGTGAGCGGTATCGGAGCAGACAACTGCCCTCGCCGGATAGTGAGGCACAAAATGCTAGGAGGAGGTCACATCCAGCCAGGATGTGGGCTTTGCGGGGACAGGAGGACAAGAGAGCGTGCTCCCCAGGAGGGGTGGCTGCAGCTGACCAAAGACACAGGCACCGGCAAGGCAGGACGCATCCCAGGAGGTGAGGCAGCGAGTGGAACAGCAGCTCTGGAGAAGTGGGGCGGGAACGAGCTGGTTCTCCCAGGGACAGTCGGGCAGCTCTGAGCGTCACTCCAGCAGGCCGGGCAGAGGGAGCTGGTGGAGGGGAGGGTGGCAGGTGGCACCACTGCGCCCTGGCCTTGCACCACAGTTACCAAGATCCCAGCCTTGGCTGATGTCCGGCTTCTGCCTACAGTCCCTAGGGACGGTTGGGAGACCAGAGCAGATTCGGGGCCCTCTGGGGTCACTCCTTCAGAAAGTGAACAGTGACCCAGCCTGGCAGCCTCCCTTTGTACTCCCCAAGTTCTCCAGAGCCATCTGCTTCCCCAGGGCCAGCCCATGGGTGCAGGGACCCTGTGTGTGGCCCAGCCACTCCAGGATCAGGGCAGAAGGACTGGCCTCTGAGATGCAGGGAGAACGTGGTCCCTCCCCTCCCACTGGGAACTGGCTCCTGGGGAAGCCGAAGACCTTCCAGGAAGGGCAGGTGTGCGAGGCAGGAGGTCGATGCCAGACTTCATCTGGCAGTTCCTCAGCCACAGTCTGGGGGAGGGGACCTCACTCCACTCCCTCTCGGGCCACAGCCTGACTTGTGGGCCCACAGAGCTTCCAGGCCACTGGCTTGTACACGCTGGCTCTGGAATCCCATCCAGCAGCATGCCGTGGGGTGTGGTGGGCGAGATGAAAGAGCACCACGGAACTGCAGAGTGAGGGCCCAGAGCCACAGCCCCATCGCTG
This sequence comes from Tupaia belangeri chinensis, assembly GCF_000334495.1. NCBI lineage: Eukaryota > Metazoa > Chordata > Mammalia > Scandentia > Tupaiidae > Tupaia > Tupaia belangeri. The sequence goes on along the minus strand of NW_006160052.1, from coordinate 3,023,779 downwards.
CATCTGTCCACACGTGCCATGACCCTCCGACGTGGCCCTGCTCTCTCATTTTACAAAAGCGAAGCCCAGCCCCTAGACGGGAGAACTAACGAGCCTGAGGTCACCAGCCTCACCTCTGGCACAGCTAGGACCTTGAAGAAGCAGAGGGGAGTGTGAGAAGGTGCTTTGTAAACTGCGAAGTGCTATAGACGTGTGGGTTATCACGGTCCCCGCCGTGTATGAGGTCTCAGGCATTTCTCAGGTCGCTGCTTCGGGGGAGGCTCCCAGGAACAAAGAGCACGGGACCAAAAGCGTTAGCGTCGCAGGCAGTGTGGACACGGGGTCGGACCGGGAGGCGCTGGAGAGGCAAAGGCCCAGCGCTGCCGCTTCCAGGTTGCGGGCCTGGCACCTCGCTCCCCTGGCCGCTCTGACCCTCAGTTTCCTTGTCTAGAAAACGCCTGGGACCAACAGTTAGCGTAATGGCTATGTCGCTGGACTCCCACGTAGTCGACCGCAGTTCGTGTCCCGGACCCGGTGGCTTAAACTCACGCCAGGCATGTGTGCATGCGTGCCCAAGATCCCGAGAGGAGAAAGGAGGAGAAGGGATTGCAGCGTGGCCATCCCCCCTGGGGGGTGATTTCTCGCTTTCTGTCTCTTCGTCTCTCTCTGTCTGTCTGGCGAGCACACGCGCCCTTTAGCAAAAACCTCTAAAAAAAGAAAGAAAGAAAGAAAGAAAGAGAGAGAGAGAGAGAGAGAGGAAGGAAGGAAGGAAGGAAGGAAGGAAGGAAGGAAGGAAGGAAGGAAGGAAGGAAGGAAGGAAGGAAGAAAGAAAACGCCTCTCCTCCCTCCTTTCTGGGCTGATGTGAGACTCAGGTGCCACGAGGCAGGCGGAGGTGCTCTCGAGGAGCCCGATCTGAATGTGGCGGTCGGACGAGGCCAGCAGTGACGGAGCAGGGGTCCCTGAGCTCTCGGGGCCAGTGTTCACAGGCACACCCTGTCCCCAGGGCGGGAAGCAGCTGCTGGCCAGGCCAGAACCCGGGGTCTGTCTGCCCTGCCTGGCCGGTCTCCATAGGTCACGCTGCATTTGGCCACACAGCCCTGACCCTGCGTCACAGTGCCCACTCAGCCCCAGTCAGTGCCACCTCCTCCATGCACTGTGGGCGCCCCAACATCGCACTGCCTTCTGCAGCTCCCTGACGAACAGGGCCTCCCTGTTTCCAGGGCAAAGAAGGGGTGTCTTGGAAGGACCGAGGCCAGTTGGCTTTGTCTCCCCGGGTGTTCTTGGCCACCGTGCACTCGGTGAAACGTGGGTGTGAGGCTGGGACTCCACAGACGGGGTGGCCGAGCTCCTTCGAGAGCCTGGCATGCTGGTGCGCCCAGGAGGGGGTCCTGCATGGCTGTGCTGCCTGGAGGTGACCGTGGCCACGCTGCCTTCCTGGGGGCTCCTCCCCTCCAAGGGAAAGGCAAGGGGAGAAACAGGCTGAGGGACGACCCCGTCTTGTGACTCAGATGTGAGCTCTGAGGTCCATGCCAGGCACCATCGCAGGCGCTGGGGAGCAAGAGGGATGAACAGTTCACCCTCAGGAAGCTCGCACTGCAGTGGGACCTGACAGGGAAAGACCGGAATTGTGAGCTGGGTACAAGCGGCAGGGAGGGAGGGCAGCGGCGGTTACAGGGTATCAGGCGGTCGCAGGTTTCAGGAGTGTGGGCAGCAAAGGCCTCAGAGAGAAGGATTGAGTGAGGGCCCGAGGAGGTGAAGGAGAGCCAGCTGTGGGCATAATGGTTATGTTGCTGGACTCCTAAGGGGCCAACCGCGGTTCTAGTCCTGGACCCGGTAACTTGAAACTCAGCCAGGCGTGGGTGTGTGCGTGCCCAAGATCCCAGGAGGAGAATGGAGGAGAAGGGATTGCGGCATGGCCATCTCCCCGAGGGGTGATTTCTCGCTTTCCCTCTCACTGTCTCTGTCTCTGGCAAGTGCATACACCCTAAGGCAAAAATCTCTTAAAAAAAAAAAAAAGAAAAAGAAAAAACAGCAGAGGAGAGCCAGCTGTGTGGAAAGGTAGCAGGACAGAGCCCGAGCGAGACAGGAGAGCGAGCGCAGAGGCCCTGAGGAAGAACATGGCCGGGGCTCAGAGCAGAGTGGAGGCGTGCGGTGCAGGGGTGAGACAGCGGGCAAGGTGAGGGCCGGCACTTCAGTTTTGAGCTGACAGGTCGGCAGAGCTAACCTGGGAACTAGATGTGCGGCGGTCTCCCGCAGAGAGGCTGGTTTCCCCACCCCGGAGGCTTCAGGCCTGAAGCCGAGCCTCCTGCCCCCAGGGCTTATTCACATGAAGGCTCTTGGGAGAGCAGAAAGGGCCTGGGTTCGCGCCCAGCACCCGCCACTTCCTAGCTGTGTTACCTTGGGAAGGGCCCGCACCCTCTCTGAGCATCGGGGTCCTTGATGACCCTTGTCGGTTGCCCCTCTGTGAGATGGGTCCGTAAGAGCCCCCGTGGCTGCTTTTATGTGGGGCTGCAGTGCCGGGGAGTGCCGGGGGCTTATGTCAGGCTTGTGGCCGGCTGCTCCTCATGTGTCCCGCCTGGGCCCAGTCAACTCTGCACCTGGGCTCAGGGACACTCAGCCAACACCCAGGGGCCCCCGGGGCTCAGCGGCGAGGGCTCCCCGGGAACACTCTGCGGCTAGGTGGCCTCGCATGTCTCCAAGCTCCTGGCCTCACGGGTGACCTGAATGGGTGCACCTGCGCCCCCCCGACACCCCTCCCCACGCCTCCTCCAGGTACAACGGCCCCAACCTGGTCCTGAAGTACGACCGGGCCCAGAGGCGGCTGGTGAACATCGCGGTGGACCAGCGCAGCTCACCCTACTACGCGCTGCGGGACCGGCAGGGCAACGCCATCGGGGTCACGGCCTGCGACATCGACGGGGACGGCCGGGAGGAGATCTACTTCCTCAACACCAACAACGCCTTCTCAGGTAAGGACGGCCGCGGCCTCCCGCACCAGCCGGCGAGAGGGCTCTGGGGCTGGCCCTCCCCAGGCAGTCGCCTCCTTCCTCCTGCCTCCAGGACGCCCGTGTCCCTGCGGAGACCCCCAGCCCTCCTCTGGGCCTGAAGCTTGGCGTTCCTGTTTCCCGGGCCCTGGGCACGCAGAGACGGCCTCACCCTCCCGATGCGGGCAGCCCCGGTGGCCGCCCCCCATCTTCTCCGTCCCCCGCCCCTGCCACGGGTCAAGCATCACCACTCCCACTTGGGTTACCGCAGTCAGCAACGCCCCCCCATCACCCTTCGTGGTGCTTCCAGATCTTTCTGCAGTGCTTCAAAGTCCTTCAAGCCCCCAACACCATCCACCAAACTCCTGCTATGCCGTGCCACAAGCTCTGTGCCACCCTGAGGTGCCAGGTGCTGGGTGCCGACCCCTTCCTAGCCCAGAGCTGCTCAGCGAGTGTGAAGCCGAGTCCCGGGGTCTCCTGGGTCAGGGCAGGCTCCGGTCCACAGGGCGGGCAGGGCCGAGATCCTGCCACCCTGACCCGCCCGCCATGCGCCGGGACCACACTGCGTGCAGGAGCAGTGAGGGAGGCAGTGCCCCGGAGACCAAGCAATAGCAGCAGTAATAGTAACGCTGGCACTGTGAGTGGCACCTCCCATGTGCCAGCCCGAGCCAGGCCTTTCCTGCCTCACTGGCCTCACAAGGCTCCATGAGGTCGGTGCTGGTGAGGCGCAGCCTGGAATCACCCAGCCATCCGCTCCTGTGCTCAGCCACGGGACAGGTGTTTACTGAGCACCTACTTTGTACCAGTTCGGAAACTGAGGTACCAAGAGGTTACCCGACGTGCCCAAGGTCACACTGCGTGTAAGCTCCAGGATTCAAACCCAGAGGCCTGGCTCCAACCCCATCCTTGTAACCCAGACACTCAGTCCTGGGTCCTCAGGCCCTTGGGGCGAGCCTGGCTCCTGGTGGGTGCTCAGTGCTTCATGAATTGGGGGCCTGAGTTGGGCTGCAGAGCTGGGTGCTTCCTCAGGCCTGATTCTGACCCACTGGAACGAAGCCCACCCCTGTGGGTCACACCATCTGTGGGGATGTCCAAGGCCACGAGTCTCCTGGGAGTGCAGGGCCCCCCATGTCCCTGTGGGCAGGCTGGATGTGCACTGAAACCCCAGGGGGCAGGAGGCTCTGGCTGGATGAGACCTGGGGGTCAGATCTGAGCAGTCCTCTCTCTGGAGCTCACACTCAATCCTCCTAGAGGCCAGTGATGCCTGGCCATGGGCACCACCCTCCCTGACCCCACCCGCCCCACACTGGCACACACACCAGCTTCCCCAGGGCCAGTATCATCCCTAACCGATTGTCACAGGCCCCAGCCCCTAGACTGCCCCGAGTCGAGCCTGCCAGCTGCATGAATGGGAGGGGAAGAGGTTGGGGCCCGAGCCAGGGCAGGGCGGGCGCTGCTGGTGCCTGCCAGTCCTGTGCAGCCAGGAAACAATGAGCCTCAGCCCCGAGTGGTGTTTTATGGGTTTTCATCTCATCTTGCCACCAAGCGAGGCCTGAGAGATAGTAATTATCCCTACACAAATATCGGGGCATGATCACCCAGCTGGATTTACTGCCCTCTCCCACCAAGCCAAGCCTGGATCGGGGCACAATTAATTGATGGGCTGAGCAACTCTTTAATGGGGGGCAAGGTCAGGAAGGGGGCAGCAGCAAGGGATGCTTAAAGAAGGGCCAAGTCCCAAAGAAGATTCCAGAAGGCCAGACGTGAAATCGAGAAGAACCACAGTAGGGCCATGCAATGTGGGCCAGGCGCTCTGGAGGGCGGCCCCTCTCAGTCTTGGGCTGCCTCCGGAGTCCCAGAGCCGCAGCTCCAGCCCAGGCTGCAGCTAGAGCCCCCTGGGGAGGTTCCGACGCTCCAGCCAAGGGCTCCCGGGCAATCCAGCCCGGACCTCAGGGTGGGACCGAGTTACAGACAGGGAAGCTCTCCGGGTGCTCGCCACATGCAGCTGGAGGCCGGGGCTAGCTCCATCTCCGCCCAGCACTAGCCAGTACCCTCCTGTGGTCATTCACTGGGCAGGTGTTCCCTGAGCACCTGCTTAGTGCCGGGCACTCTGCCAGGGGTGGCGGGAGCCTCGGTGACGGAAACAGTCCTCTCTCTGGAGCTCACACTCAATCCTCAGCTTGCTCTTAGAGTGCCCTTGACACCCGGCTGCCTCTCAGCCTCCCCTACGCTGCTAAGGGCAGAGTCTCTGTATTGGTCGTTGTTGGCCCTCTGTGGCCCCAGCCAGGCCTCGAACGACCTAAGAGCACAATTATAATTTGGCAAATAAATCCCAGGAATGACAGCAAGCCTGAGCCATGGGCCAAAGAAGGGTAGCCAGGGGAGGGAAGACAGAGAGGCAGGCTCAACAGAGGCCCTGGGGAGGGCCTGGGCTCTCTGGGATTGAGGACCTGTTGCTTGCCAAGAGAGGTGGGGATCTGCCCCCGGGGCTGGGGTAAGGATGGCAGTGACCCTGGGCCTCAGCCCCAGACGTGCACCTCCCGGTGCGACCTTCTGTGGGTTAAGGGATGCCTGTGGGTTTGAGTTAATTTTTCAGCTGAGTGAGTCGATTGATTCATTGACAGTGGGCGGGGTGTGGAGCCGTACATTGTGTCCTGTCAGCACTTCCTTGGGTCCAGCTGGCACGGCACTCAGCCACGGCCCCCCTGCCCACTG
>NW_006160052.1:3012160-3017643 GCF_000334495.1 Tupaia belangeri chinensis | reverse complement strand
AGGTCCAAGAGCCGCAGCTCCAGCCCAGGCTGCAGCTAGAGCCCCCTGGGGAGGTTCCGACGCTCCAGCCAAGGGCTCCCGGGCAATCCAGCCCGGACCTCAGGGTGGGACCGAGTTACAGACAGGGAAGCTCTCCGGGTGCTCGCCACATGCAGCTGGAGGCCGGGGCTAGCTCCATCTCCGCCCAGCACTAGCCAGTACCCTCCTGTGGTCATTCACTGGGCAGGTGTTCCCTGAGCACCTGCTTAGTGCCGGGCACTCTGCCAGGGGTGGCGGGAGCCTCGGTGACGGAAACAGTCCTCTCTCTGGAGCTCACACTCAATCCTCAGCTTGCTCTTAGAGTGCCCTTGACACCCGGCTGCCTCTCAGCCTCCCCTACGCTGCTAAGGGCAGAGTCTCTGTATTGGTCGTTGTTGGCCCTCTGTGGCCCCAGCCAGGCCTCGAACGACCTAAGAGCACAATTATAATTTGGCAAATAAATCCCAGGAATGACAGCAAGCCTGAGCCATGGGCCAAAGAAGGGTAGCCAGGGGAGGGAAGACAGAGAGGCAGGCTCAACAGAGGCCCTGGGGAGGGCCTGGGCTCTCTGGGATTGAGGACCTGTTGCTTGCCAAGAGAGGTGGGGATCTGCCCCCGGGGCTGGGGTAAGGATGGCAGTGACCCTGGGCCTCAGCCCCAGACGTGCACCTCCCGGTGCGACCTTCTGTGGGTTAAGGGATGCCTGTGGGTTTGAGTTAATTTTTCAGCTGAGTGAGTCGATTGATTCATTGACAGTGGGCGGGGTGTGGAGCCGTACATTGTGTCCTGTCAGCACTTCCTTGGGTCCAGCTGGCACGGCACTCAGCCACGGCCACCCTGCCCACTGTGGGGACCCCGGGGTCCTTTACTGCAGCTCCCAGCCAGCCCCGGCATGGCCACGGCCTTTGGTCGGGGGTGCCTACGGTCTGTGCCCGCGTGTCAATGGGACCTGCAGAAGGTTGGACCCTTCCCCTCCCTCCACCAGCCTTTGGGGTGCTGGCACTGAGCTCCTGGGAAGAGGGCAGGGACTCCGTACCCCGGCAGTGACCTGTGGAGTAAGTCAGCTGCACACACCTGGGGTCTGCCTTTTCTTACCGGGTGGCCTCTCAGTGCCAGTTCCTCGCCTGAAAGACGGGGCACGTCGTATCAGCTCCCAAGCCAGCTCCCTCCAAGGCGGGGCGGTCTGGGTCTACCCAGGGCCTTTACCACCACCTGCAAGGCCCTCCTGATGGCACCAGGCCCTTTCCATCTCGTCTTCACTCTTCCTCCGGCTCACCACATTCCTACCTGAGGCCTGCTGACGGGCTGTTCCCTCTACCTGAATTGCTTTTCCCTCTGGTATACTCAGGGCCCCCTTGTGAAAGGAGGTCTTCCCTGAGCAGCTCAGCACAAATCACTCCCCCTCGCTCCCTGCACCTCCGCTGGCTCTGATCCCCGAGCACCCCCGCAGTGCGTACCGTGGGTGCTGGCTCCTCAGGGGAGCAACCGTGTCTGCTCTCTGCCACCCTCGAGCACAATACCCAGAGCTGTGAGCGTGTCCCGGGCAGTGAGCAACACGCCTTCCTCCCGGCTGATGGGAAAGAAGCCCCTACGGCGAAAAGAGAAATGGACTATGGTATAGACAAGGTACTGCCCAGCTCAGAGTACCAGAGGGCATGGGCCAAAGGTTAAGAACTGGAGAGTATGGGGGCAGGCAGGTGGCATGGTGGTTAAGGCTCTGGATCGTGCACAGCCAACTCCGCGGTTCAGGTCCCGGACCCAGCAGCTTGTAAAATATGCTGGGCGCCTTTGTGTGTACGCACACATTCCCAAGGACAGAATGGAGGAGAGAGGGTTACGGCATAGCCATCCCCAGGGTGAGGGGTGCTTTCTCACTTTCTCTCTCTGTGTCTATTGTATGTACAAGTGTCCTAGGGCACAAATCTAAAAATAAAAATAAAAAAATTGGAAAAACTTGGTAAGAGGAAGGAGAAGGAGTAAGACTGGCCATGATCCCAAGAAAATAGGGCCAGGAAACAGGCTTGTAACTTCGTTGACTGGAAAAACATGAGCCAACCTTTCAGGCAACATGACTTGGCAAAAACCAGGTGAGAGGGTGTGGTCCAAGGGGAGCAGAGGTGAGGCCTGCACCTCCCTCCACACCGGGAACCCCAGATCTCCTGGGCAGACCCAGCTCCTGCACTGCTTCACTGTGCCGGCCAACCCCCGCTGCATCTCCTGCCCAGTCACTGGCCCAAGGTTATAGGAGCGAGGGTAGAAAGCAGACAGGCTGGCGTGAATGGGGACACTGCCACGCAGGGCATGTGAAAAGATACTGTGCCTCCCTCCTTCCTAACAGCATGCCCGCCTCATAGTTCCCTTCCTTGTTTTGATCATTTAGCGCGCATTGGGCTATTATTTCCAGGCAGAGCACAGTGAGGACCCATCTTTTTCGTGGCTGTGTAGTACTCCGTCGCGTAGCTTTGCCATTAGTCTGATTGGCTCTTGATAAATGTTTAGGTTGCTTGCAACCTTTTGCCTTTACACGGGGTGCTACCAAACGAACAGGCTCGTACAGCCTGCCACTGTCCGTGGATGCAGCTGTATTTGGGAGATAAGCTCATAGAAAGAGTGGTCACATCACAGGAAAATGCATGCACGGTTTTGACAAGCCCTGCACGCTGCCCCTCAGAGGGACGGTACTCATCACGTCCCCAGCAGCCATGTTGCCAGCGAGCACTTTTCTGGCCCTCTTGCCAAAATGTTCCATTTATTTATTATTTTTTTTAGTACCTGCCGATCTGATAGGAAAAAAATGAGTATCTAAATGTCGTTTTAATTTTCATTTTTCTGAAAATGAGCGAGGCTGAGAGTATTTTTATGTATTTGCATCTCTCGTGTGTTCATAGCCTTTGCCCATTTTTCTATTGATTATTGGACTTTTTTATCGATTTATAGCACCTCTTTATAAATTAGGGAAATTAGCCCCCTGTCTGTGCTACGAGGTGCAGATCGTTTTCCCTTGCTTGTCATTTTCCTTTTGTCTTTGTTCGTGGTGGGGTTTGTAATGTAGGAAATTTTCGTCTTTATAGACTTGGATTTATCGTCATCTTTTATGGCTCCGGGCTCTGTGTCATACTTTAAAAGGCCTTCAGCCGGAGTTCTGCAACCTCAGGAGAGGAGAGGAGGTGCCGGCCTGTGCCCCAGAGAAGGGAGGGGACGGGCGAGCTGCTCCGGCCTCTTCTGCCTCCTCGACAGATATGCCGCAGCCCTTGGGAGAAGCACCCCTTGTCCAGCAGTCTAAATGAGGCTGCGGACCAGCAGCACCGGAATCAGCCGGAAGCTCAGAAATGCTCTCGGGTGGCCCCTGACCTGCTAGACCAGATGTTTTCATCTCCGGGAGCCTCCCGTGCCCAGCGGAACCCGGGACTCAGGGCTGGCTAACATCTCCTTTGCACCCCGGAGTCTCCATCCCCTTTTCCTACGATTCTCTAGGTCCCAAGATGGAGTTTAGGGTCTCCCGGTCCTCCAGCCAGCTTTCACCTGGACGCACGTTTGACCCTGGGCCTACCCGCAGCCCTCCCAGCCCGGCCCACCGGGGAGCTGCTCAGGCTCCCAGCCCTGCCGTCACACGCCTCACCACACGGACCCAGAGCAGCTGCAGGGAGCGGGGCAGACAGTGTGGCAGAGCGGCCACTTCCTGGTCCTAACCAAGAACACAGCTCCTTGGGACCCAGTGCTGGCCCTCCCTGGTCTCCCCAGCTTCTTGGCACCCCTGACATTCCCCAGATCAGAAGCCACTTTAGGCTCTTGGCACCCCTGACATTCCCCAGATCAGAATCCACTTCAGATTCTTTGCCCTCAGTCCTGGGCTGTGTGTCCACCTGCAAGCCCTCCTCTTCAGGCAAGCCCAGTGTCCCCTCCGTCCCCTCCGTGCCTTTCCCTGCCATCCTGCCTGCCCCAAGCACCGCCCCCTCGTCCCTGCGGCCTCCACTGCGGAGTGCAGCGCTCAGCACAGCTCGGGAGGCGCAGAGGCTGGCTTCGGCTCTCTCCACACTCACCGCTCTATGGGCAGCTGACTTCAGCTCTCTACCTCTCGGTTCCCTGTCTGTGAGGTGGGGCTCCACCCTCAGGCAGCTGCAGAGTTTAGACAGCATGAAACATGTAAGAACCAGGAAGTGCCTGGCCACACTGGGTGCTCTGTCCGTGGGCATCATTGGTGGTGTTTTTCCAACCCTTCAGGTCTCAGGTCATGGGCCGCCTCCTCATGAAGCCCTCCCTGGTCCCAGCCAGCTCTCCCATCCTGACTTCAGCCCGCCCTGCGGGGCTCTGCTGGCTGTGGATCTTGGGCAAGTCCCCTTTGTTTTGTCGTGTGCCTCTGGCATTTCATCTAAGACGGGCATCATGGGATCGGGGCGCGGGTCCGTGAGCAGCGTATGGCAAGTGTCCAGTACAAACCAGGCGCCATCGAAGTGCTAGGTGTTTATTTCTAGCTTCGCTGCTGTCTCGGGCATCTCCTGTCCCTTTTCCTTCTGCTGTCAGAGCCCATACATGCCTGAGTCAGGGACTGAGCCCCTGTACTTCCCTGTGATGTCCCATGACACTGCCATCATGCCTGACACCCAGCAGGGTATGGTGCATGCCAGGCCTCGGGGGCCACCCAGCCCACCGGTGGTCCCACTGGACTCAGCTCTTCGAGGCTCTTTAATGCCAAGATGCCAGAACCAGGGTGGCGACAGGAATCCAGACTCTCTCTCAGGGAACCACGTCCTTCGGAGCTCCCTGCCCCGCCCCAAATGCCCTCCTGTTTCTCCCAGGCTTCCTCCATCCCTGGATCTCCCCCGTGGACTCAAGAGAGTCCCTTTCTCCTGCTATCAATGTCCCCCTTCCTGAGCAGTGGGCCCCGGCCCGGGGAGAGCCCGGAGCAGAGCACGGCTCCGAGGAGCCTGACAGCAGAGCTAGTGCCGGGCCGGGCCAGGCCGGGCCAGGACTGGGTGTTTATTGCCTGTGCCATCGACCGCACAGCTCGCTGTTTATCTGTCTTCCTGACACACCTAATTACCCAGGTTGCAGCTGCCAGAGCGCTCGCTCTTCCTAAATCACAGCTCCCAGCCCTCCTGTCGCCCAGGCCTCCGGGCCTCTGCCTGCAGAGGGGATGCCATTGATTTTGCCGTTCCCATTTATGATCTACAAGGTTCTGCATCACTGTTGCACATTTCACCTTAATTAGTTTATTCTTCTGGGCGTCCCTGGTGAGCATGGAAACCAGGAGGCTGGAGACAGGGAGAGGCCAACGGCACAGGGCACCCTACCTCCTGTGGCCTGGAAGCCGATAGGTGGTCTGCAAAAAGGGGTTCCCCAGCCAAGGAGCATCTGGGAGAGCCCGGGTTAAATCAAACTAAGCAGGTAACTTATTGCAGGACTTTTCAAATAGCAGACCAATGTCCATTGCGAATTCCGAGAAGAAGGTGGGGGTGGTCTTTCCC
>NW_006160052.1:3010595-3011102 GCF_000334495.1 Tupaia belangeri chinensis | reverse complement strand
CTTTCCCTAACTGACGCTCATGGAATCCCTTCCCCAGGCAGCTCACGGAGACCAGGGTCCCACCAAGCACACTTTGGGAACTGCTGCCCTGGGCAGGTTAAGGCTCACGGAGGGGACAGTGTTACCCTAGGCACACTAGCTGAGGCAGAAGCACAGTGACTTGAGAAATTTCTGTTTTTATTTAAGTCTTCCATGGGCAAGAGAGAAACAGAGACGGCACCCCCGGAAGGGTCCACCGGACCCGGATCATGGGTACACCCATGCCTGCCATATTCAGGGAGGTGTCTGGACGCAAACCTGGGTCGACCGCGCAGAACCGTGTGTGTTACCACCACCCATTGAGCCTAGCGCTGAGTCTAGGGCTGCACATCAGCTCTATAGAACCCCAACTGCTGGCAGCCATAGTGACTGCGAGTCAGGCTTTGGTGGGATGAACAGAGGGTTTTTGGGGGGTTTTTGAGAGTTTTTTGCTATAGAGAGTGTGTGCTCACCAGAGAGAGAGAGAGA
>NW_006160052.1:3007233-3009045 GCF_000334495.1 Tupaia belangeri chinensis | reverse complement strand
AACTGGTGGCAGCCATAGTGACTGCGAGTCAGGCTTTGGTGGGATGAACAGAGGGTTTTTGGGGGGTTTTTTGAGAGTTTTTTGCTATAGAGAGTGTGTGCTCACCAGAGAGAGAGAGAGAGACAGAGACAGCTAGAAATCACCCCCCCGGGGGATGGCCACGCCACAATCCCTTCTCCTCCATTCCTCCATTCTCCTCTCCGAATCTTGGGCACGCACACACATGCGCCCGGAGTGAGTTTAAGCCATCGGGTCCAGGACTCGAACCGCAGTTGACTACTTGGGAGTCCAGCAACAGTCATTACGTCAACTGCTTGTCCCAACAGAGGTCTTTCAAGAAGGGACCAGGCTGGTTGGAGGTTGGAAAGGGACCCGGGCAAGGGCTGCCCCCTATTGGTGAAAGCTGGAGACAGGATTTGGAGGCCGTCCTGGGAGGCCCCCAGGCATCTGGAAGTGATGAGAGGCGGCTCTGCCTCCAGGGCAGGCATGACAAGGCAGCAGGCCAGGTCTCTTCTCCCCAGTCCTGGAACCCAGAACACTCCGAGAGCCTCAAGTGCTTTTTCTAAGTTTGTGGGAAACTCAGTTGACAGCCAAGCCTGTCCTGAGCTGATGTGAGCTATTTATAGGCTTTATTTATCCCACTTATTGTGAATATTCATATGTTCCTGCAGAAATATTAATGTGTTTAATTACGGGGTGTTGCCCCCGTCCCTGCTGGGGTGTTATGTAATAAATGGCGTCTGTACTGAGTTACTTTTCAAGATATGAGAGAAAGAATCCAAATTTCTAAACCCGTCTGGCCCCGGGGACTTCCATAGGGACTGTGTCCCCGCAATGGTGCAGACCTGTCACTGGCTCTGGACGTGACCAGGGCTCGCATGTGATTCCCGTGGTGACGCTGGGAGGGAGGTGCAGCCATTGCCTATCGTATGTGTATTGCAGATGTCCACACCCTGGCCGGGTGGGCACGGTGCTCACCGAAGGCCTCACAGCTAATGAGGCTGGTTGAGCCTGCACCTGTGCTTTTTCCCTCAGTCTCCCCCCGGGCCTCCTGCCCACGCCACAGCAGCTCCGTGCAGATCTGCATCTGTGACTCCTCCAAAACGGGCCTCCCCCTGTAAGCACCCCGCCAGCCTCCTGGGTCCCCTCCCTGCTCTGCTAGGTCCTGGAAGGGCCGTGCCCTCCTGGGTGGGGCGGGCCCTCTGGTCGCCAGGACAGCCATGCTCCAGTGCCAGCTCCTGGTGTCCCCTACAGCCCTGAGGCCATGCCAGACCCCAGGGACCAGGCTGTAGCCCCTGAGCGCCTGTGGCCCCAGGAGCTCCCAGTTTGAGTGGTTACTCTGCAAACAGAGACTCCCTCTGCACGGAGGGGCCTCGCCAGGGCGGTGTGTACCCCACTCCTCACACACGCGAGCAGCACACACCCTCCCACGGCTCTCACACACAGTCACACTCACACTTCCCCCACTCACACTCATCTCTCCCTCGTTCTCTTACACTGCTGCTCTCACACCCTCACTCATGCTCACACTCAGTCACTCTTGAATACATCCACTCTCACTCATTCTCACGCTTGCACTCTCTCAAATACATCCGCTCTCACTCTAGCACCACTCCTCACACACGTACCCGCTCTCGTACACCTTGCCCTCGCACATTCATGTGCACACACTCGCAGGCTGAGTCACTGACTCGCCACACCCCCTGAGGCAGATCGGGGCCTGTAGCTCATCGATAAAATGAGAAAACGCGGGGCCAGCAGTTAGCGTAATGGCTATGTCGCTGGACTCCCATGTAGTCGACCGCGGTTCGT
>NW_006160052.1:3003941-3006804 GCF_000334495.1 Tupaia belangeri chinensis | reverse complement strand
GTGCGTGCGTGCCCAAGATCCCAAGAAGAGAATGAAGAAGGGATTGTGGCGTGGCCATCCCCCCTGGGGGGTGATTTCTCACTTTCTATCTCTTTGTCTCTGTTTGTCTGGCGAGCACATGCGCCCTATAGCGAAAACCTCTCCAAAAAAAAATGAGAAAACACAGTTCCGTCTAATCACAGCTACCTTCGGGGCCCCGTGCCACGCCCTTGACATCTCGTCTGTTCGTCCCAGTCAAGGTGAAGGTCCTTCTTAGGATCAGGACACTGAGGCTCAGGTGCCAAGTGACCTGCCTAGTCTGGAACCCGAAGCAGGACCCGGGCAGAGCCCAGAGTGGAGCTTGGGCTCATCCCCACCCCAAGTTTGTGACCACTGTCCCGTGCTGTCCCCTGCAGTCTAAGCCCTCGGCCGGCAGGGCAGCCAGGTCCAGGGATCCTGCCCCGAGTCTCATCCTCCCCAGGCTCAGGAAGGACCTGCCTGGGTCCCTCAGGGCTGCTTCTGTTTCCTGGGCTGGGCTGAGGGGAGAGCACCCTGGGTTCCCACTGACAGGAAATGGGCCCCGGGGAGCGCAGAGGGGAGCTCTCTGGCTCAGTGGCCACCTGTGGGGCTTGGGGCTCCAGCCACCCGGAGGTCTTCCCCACTTCCCCAGAACAGGGCTTCTGAGTCCTGGAGGAGCTTCAGGAGTTCACGGCCTCCCAAATTCCACATCGTGTGTGCAGTGCGGGTGCGTGACTTTCTCGGCCAAGTTAGCTGCCACCTGCTCTCACGGTGACCCAGACCCAGGGCCTGGGCCTCCCAGGGCAGCCCAACCCTCTCACTGTCTGAGCTCAACTCCAGCCCTTCCTCAAGGCAGACGTCAGGACCGCCCAGCAGCCAGGACCACTCCTGGGACCAGATCGGTCCTGCAGTCCCGTGGAGCTGGAGGTGGGGGACAGCTCCTGGGCAAGGAGACGCCCTGGGCTGAGTTTGGATGTGGAAATGTCGGCCGCTCGGGGGCTCCCTTGTGATGTTACAGGGGCGTGGCACAGAACCGAAGTCGGCCCTCGGGTCACCCCAGAACCAGCAGTGGCAGCCTTTCTCCCCTGGCTCCCAGGCTGGGCCGGCCACCCTCACAAGCTGCAGTCTCCTCTTGAAGCGAACACACCTGAGTTCCCTCAGACAGAGGCGCTCACCTTCTGGAATCTTCCTTGCAGCAGACGACCCGCCCACCTCCGGCCCAGCCACCTTGGGGCAGGTGCCGCCAGACTCCCCAGATCGGACCTGTGCTAATCCACCATCTACCCTCCCTTCCCTCCTCTCCCCAGGGGTGGCCACGTACACGGACAAGCTGTTCAAGTTCCGCAATAACCGGTGGGAAGACATCCTGAGCGACGAGGTCAACGTGGCCCGCGGCGTGGCCAGCCTCTTTGCCGGACGCTCCGTGGCCTGCGTGGACAGGACGGTGAGTGTGGAGGTGCGAGGGGGGTCTGGAGAGGAGCAGGGGCACACGGCAATGTAGGAGCCACCGGGTGGACGTCCCCAGCAGCGGCTGACGGGCACAGCCCACCGCAGCACTACCTCAGCACCCCGCACCCTGCATGCAGGTGCCGCTCACAGCCGAGACCTGCAGGGCGCCTTACAGCGTACCTTTCCGTCCTCTCCTGCAGCCACGAGGGAGCTGGCCGGGGCTGTCACCACTGTCCGTCAGACATGCGCAGGGACGAAGGCCTAGTGTGGGGTTGTGGCTTGCTGGAGGACCCCGGATGAATAAGCACTCTTCCACTTATGTGTCTTGAGCCCTGTAAACAGTTACGGGACAAGCGAGGGCACGAGGCTCGCAGGGAGCGACCGAGGGCTGCCTGCACACAGCCCTTCAACCATCCGTAGCCCAGTCCCGAGTGGGTGGGGAAGAAGGCCGGGCGGGGTGGGCCAGAGCCGCTGCAGCCGCCCACCTGGGCTTGGTCCCAGCAGGCCTGGCCGGATCCCGAGGCTTGCTGCGAGGTGATTTATCCCTCCTGTCACCTGCTCCCCTGCCGCCCACCTCCTTGGCTTTAAAACCAGCCACTAAACCAGGACCCCAGCTGCCAGCCAGCTTTCCAGGGGAGCATCTCTGGGGCAGGAGAAGGGGGTCGCTCACGTTGGATTGAGGTGGCACCAAGGGGATTGGGGATTCAGCGTGAATCTTCACAGCAGGGGCCTCCAGGCCTTGGGAGAAGGCAGGTGCCAGGTATAAATATTTATTTCTTAACAAGCTGGTGCTGGGAAGAGAAGCCAAGCTGGGCTGCGAAGCCACATTTAGCCCTGACCTGAATCTGTGCCACCTGGACTCCTGCCTGGTGGGAGGAGAAGGGGAGGCGGCTCGGTGAACAGTTCCAGAGTGTGGGGAGGGCCTGGAGGGGGCATGGCAGGCCTGGTCACGGCTGGGGGCCTCTTCCCTCTCTCCCCCTGACTTCCCGTCTGGCTCATTCAGGGCCAAGGCTTCCCACACTCAGCAAAGTGGGAAACTTTGCGAGAGCAAGAGGGAGGGGCGTGAAGGTTACTCACAGAGAGGCACTGTCTGTCCTGACAAGGTCATCTGCACACCCACGCGTTTAACTCAGGACAAAGGCCCCGTGCAGAATGTGAAGAGACGCCTGACCGCGCTGCGACGTCTGCAGGCCTGCTCGCTCCGCTCAGCCCCAGGCTTCAGCCTCCCCGGCCTCGGGGAGCAAGAAACAACTGGAAAGTCAGTCCCCCCCTGAAGAGCAGCGCTCCCTGCGTCCAGCCGCCCGTTGACCATCCTGGGGCCTGGGGATGGTGAGGAGGCCAAGGAGGAGAGGCAGGCCCACTGCGGTGGGGACACAGAGCAGTGGCAGGGGGGCCAGGGAGGAGAGGCTGAGGCCAG
>NW_006160052.1:3001736-3003877 GCF_000334495.1 Tupaia belangeri chinensis | reverse complement strand
GGCAGGCCCGCAGTGTGTGGGGGGGACACAGCGGTGGCAGCAGTAAGGACAGCTCATGTTTACTGAGCTCCGCGCGGAGCCTGTGTGAGCGCATCCCACGCAGCACCTTCCAGAAGCCCTCGGATACGCCTGTAAGGCAGACGTCCTTGTTATCCCACTTTACGGTGGGAACCAAGGCTGCCAGCAATTAAGCCACTTGACCTTGGCCACCAAGGAGGCAGCAGGCAGAGCCAGGAAGCAGAGCCTTTTACCTTGGGGTGCCCGCCTCCAGGGGGGACCGGTGTCAGATGCACGTCCCTCAGCACGGGTTCTGTTCCAGCGGTCCCCACGCCCGCTTTCCTCGCTCCCCAGCCCCTGTGGGGGCCTGGACTGTCTCTCTGGGGGTCTTGAGGGTGGCGCTCAGACAGTTCTCAGGCCCTGCCCCTCCACCCGCTGAGTCAGAGCTGGGGGTGTGTCCTTGCCATCTGGGGGTCACCTGCCCTGCAGGGTCCTGGCAGACGTCTCGGCACCTCCGCGTGCTGCCCTCCCTGTCGCCTCCTGCCCCGTCCTTCTCCACCCCAAGCCCGGAGCACCCTCCTGCCCTCCAGCCACAGACACCTCCTCACTCGCCACCTCTGATCCAGCTCGGAGCTGATCCCTTACACACCGCACTCCCTGATCGATAATGATTAGGCCTCATGTGTATATAGCATTTTTATCCTCTCTAAGACCTTTCGCACGCGTCACCTCATTTAATCACCTCAGCAGCCCGGCCAGGAAGCAGGGCAAGTATGGCCCCTGTTTAACACAGGAGGCGAGCACCCTGGTAGGTGAGGGGTCTGCCCAGGGACAAGGGCCAGAGAGGGCAGCACCCAGGCCGATAGCCCTAGGCCAGTGGTCCCAGAGCATGTCACCTGTTAGACATGCGGATTCTCAAAACCCACCCCAGACCTCTGGAATGAGAAAGCCTGGGGAGGGGGCCCAGCCTCTGCATTTTTTTTTTTTGGTTTATTTTTAAGTTTGTCTGAATAATTTTTTTTATTTATATATTTATTTTTAAGTTTGTCTGAATAATTTTTTTATTTATATATGTTATTATTATTATACATACATTAAATCGCTATACGTCATTTAGATTGTGAAGAGACTTCACCCAGCATGATCTACACCTCCGTGCAGCCCAGCTGAGACCACCACACACATCCTGGTCAACAGATAATAAACCTTATCTGTCCCACAAGTGTCTTTCCTCTCCATTTCCCCCCAAATTTCCTATTTTCTTCCCCTCCCAACTCTTTCCACTTTGTCTCTAGCGTCCAATTTTTAATACTTTTATGTTCTCCAGTCTTTCAAACAAGTCAAAAGGCACCCGCGTCCTTTTCAGGCAGGCAGGGCTCAGGTCCTGGCTTCACCACTGACTGCATGACCACGGGGTTTAGGGTGCAACTAAGGCTGAGAACCCTGGCCTGGCCCCAGGCTGCAGAGCCTCTTCCTTGCCCTGGGACCGTCTCACCTTCCAGAGTGTCAATGGCCACGTTCCCGTCTCTTCCTTGCCCTGGGACCGTCTCACCTTCCGGAGTGTCATGGCCGCGTTCCCGCGTGACTGTCTGCCGTCCTCTCCAACTGTGGCGCGTCTGTTTATCACTTTCATCACCCCAATCAGCTGAAGTAAGAAACTAAGTCCGACTGACTTGACGAGCACCCTAATTTCTAGCAGAGGGCACTTGCAGCCATCTGGGTTTAATTGCCCGTTTGCTGATGAGCTCGCTGACAGTAGGGCAGGTCAGGAACGGCTCGTGGTGGGCGCTTTCGCCTTTGGCCTTCGCTCACGCCTCACCTGATCATCCACACGCAAACACCCAGCTCCAGTGCTGGGGGAGACCCTTTCCAGGCTCAGCTTTGCATAGGAATCACGGGGAGTCTTGTTCGAAAGCAGATTCTGGGGACCAGCAGTTAGCGTGCGTAATGGCTATGTCGCTGGACTCCCATGTAGTCGACCGCGGTTCACTTCCCAGACCCGGTGGTTTAAAACTCACGCCGGGCGCCTGTCTGTGCGTGCCCAAGATCCTGAGAGGAGAACGGAGGAGAAGGGATTGCGGCGTGGCCATCCCCCCTGGGGGGTGATTTCTCGCTTTCTGTCTGTATGTCTCTCTCTGTCTGGC
>NW_006160052.1:2995302-3001597 GCF_000334495.1 Tupaia belangeri chinensis | reverse complement strand
GCCACCCCCCCTGGGGGGTGATTTCTCGCTTTCTGTCTGTATGTCTCTCTCTGTCTGGCGAGCGCACGCGCCCTATAGCAAAAAAACCTCTCAAAAAAAAAAACAGATTCCGATTCAGCGAGTCTGGGGTGGAGCCCGAGACTCTGGTTTACCTCTGACATGCTCCAGGCATCACCCAGGTGGCCCAGAGACAACTTTAAGTGACGAGATTTGTAAAGCAAAGTCCGCAGAGAGCAGAATAGGACTTGGATAATCACAGAGAAAGGGCCGTCGGAGTCTGTAGACAAGAGCTTCGCAACCGTCTGGACTCCGTCCCTTGACACTCCCCGCTCCCGTTACGTCCCAGCAACACTGAACTAGCTGCCCGGATCTTCCTACCCGCATTGCGCCGCTTCTCACCTGCCTGGAAGGTTCTTCTCCACTTCTCCTGGCTGAGACTGCTCGGAGGAAATCGCCTTCCAAACTTCCTGTGGTGTGGTCTGAGCACCAGGAGCTCCTGCCCAGACTCCGCCCTGGACCGTGTATGACCCGGGGTGCTCTGACAGACGCCCTCCTTAGCCTCGGCCGCCGGGCAGACGCTTAGCCTCCACCAGGAAATGCTCCCCCAGAAGGTGTGAAGTCCGTGGCTGTCAGGAGGGGCGAGGGCTCTGCTCGGGGTGCCGTTGGATAAGAGGCAGGCGCAGGCACAGAGGGCCGAGGGGCGAGGGAGCACAGCATGGCTGTGCGCTGCTGTCCCCTTTCTCTCGCGCCAACGGCTTCCCTTCCAAACTAGACACCAGACAGGGACTTGTCTTAGGTACCTTCACAGGGGAGCGTCTTGCACGTGGTGAAAGCTCAAGGAATACCTACCGTCTGATTAATCGGAGGGAAGGGATGAAAGGGCGAGAGGAGAGCTAGAAACCCAACTTAGAAACTGTGCATCCCTCGGGAAGAAGGAGGCATGCATTGAAGAAACAACGGCATTATTACACTGGGCAGAAAGGAACCTTTCATCCCCAGTGTTTTGGACTAGAGAAGAGAATGACGACAGCAAAGAGAAGCTGGTGCCCGGGGCGTCTGGATGCAAAGGGGGAAATTTTTTCAGAGACAGTGTTATAAAGGCAGAGCAATGTTTTATATCTTTCTGGTAATGCAGGGCCTGCAAGGGAATGGGAGAGCGAAGGACCCCTGCAAACGTGTGTCTCTCGTGCTCCCGGGACAGAGGGAGGCAGGAGCGCGGGTGTGAAGGGGAGCAGGAGATGGCTCAGGAATTTGCTTGTCATCTTGCCGGAGTGAGCTTGAATGGGAGAGGGAGAGACTGAGAATAATGGGAATTGGTAGATCAATCAATCAGCAAATATTTATTGAGCAGCTACCCTGGCTGGCAGCTGGAGAGAGCTCAGCTGGAGGCAGGCACATTAGAAAATTGTCTATAAAAAGGTGGTTGTGGGGGAGAGGGAGGGACGTGTTCTTCTGGAACAGGATAGAAGGAGAAGCGGGCTGCTTTGTTGTACAACTCCCGGGGGGCGCCGTTCACTCGTAGCCTCTGTGAGAGCCCCTCCGGAGTTGTGCCGCGCAGCCTGCAAGGCCGTTCGCCGCAGACCTGGAGGGAGGACCCAACCCCCAGAAAGAGCCACAGCCCCGTGGCAGCGGGTGGGGGAGTGGGGAAGGGCTGGCCGAGGCATGAAGGCCCGCTCAGCCGCCTCTTCCTTCTCCTCAGGGCTCGGGACGCTACTCCATCTACATCGCCAATTACGCCTATGGGAACGTGGGCCCGGATGCCCTCATAGAGATGGACCCCGAGGCCAGTGACCTCTCCCGGGGCATTCTGGCTCTCCGGGATGTGGCCGCCGAGGCTGGGGTCAGCAAATACACAGGTATGCAGAGCGACACGGGAGGGCAGGGGCCGGGGCTGGGGCTGGGCCTAAGCCATCAAGACCTCAAGGAGCAGGTGGGCTGTGTCCCTGGGGAGGGGATGGCAAGGCTGTATTCCATCCTGCCACCGCAGAAGGTGCCTCAACGCTGGCTCTTGAGGGTTGGTGGCCCCTGGGAGCTTCAGGAGGCCCAGCAGGGGGCGTCGGGCAGAGGGGCTGGCCCGAAAGAGGCCTGAGGACACCATGCCACCCTCCTCTCCTGGACCCTCCTATCCCATCCCTGCATAACCCCAATGACGGGTGAGCTGGTTCTGGAGGAGAAAACTGACAAATCACAACAGCGGAGATTTAAAGCATTCTTTATTGCCAAACAGCAGATGAAATTATTTACTTCCACGTAAGCGGCCAGGAATTGAGTGCTAAATCCCTAAGCTTCAGCTGGGTCCCGTCTCGGATAACTGAGCTCAAAGAATTGTGTTCTTGTTCCAAAAGCTCTCCAGCACTTTTTTTTTGGAAGGCGTGCTCCCCCCTCATCTTTCTGGATGGGGGACCTATTGTCACAGTCTCTGACAGGGAGATCTTTCTAGGGAAGGCTGTTTTTCTAATTGCAGCACGGCTGCTGACTAAACTCTGAGAAGCTGCCAACAGCCCGCAGTTCCTGTCTGGGATGCCAAAGCAGGAAGCAGAGCTGTGCACGGCGACTTCACACTGACCGTCAGCCCCTCTCACACCCACCCGCGTTTCGGACGGGGGGATTCTCCCGGCGGTTGGCCTCCCCACTATATTCAACCCAAGTTTGCAGCAGAGGCTTCCCCAGGAGTGCAGCCCAGAGCCTGGGGCCGGAAGGCTACTCGCAGGGTCCATTGGGCCACCCTCTGCCTCCAGACCCCCAGGTGGTGGCATAGCCTCCAAGCCCTCCCCGGAAAGGTCCATCCCTGCCTCTCCTGAGTTTGCAGTGCCTCTCTGTAGCCACTTCCCATCTCAGTGGAATGGGGAGATTAATGTTGACCTGTCTGACAAAGTTTGTGGGAACAAACGACGAGACAGTAAAATAGTTTGCACAGCTCAAGCCCCATCAAAGCGCCGAGAGCTCCGTGCGTGAACGTACGCGGAAAGGCTGAGTGTCGGTAATAAACTATGTTTCCCTGGGAAGAAGAATAAACATGCAGGCGATCCGGCCGAGATGTGTACAGTCAATTTTTCTGAATAGTTCGCAGTTCTGTGTACTGGGCTGGCTTGGCAATTAAGTGCCTTGATCTTGCAGGAGAAGGGGGTGGGCTGGGATGAAGCACTTGAACATGATGAGCTGGAAGGGAGGCAAGGACTGGGAGAGCGGGCTGGGCGCCGAAGAAAAGAATCAGAAGGTTGCGGCTGGGTTTGAGCATGAAGGGGGCATTGTTCGCGCTGGCTGGGCTGGCGCGGAACCGAGGGGAGGGAAGGAGGGGACCGAGGGGACAGCTGAGGAGCAGCGATGGGGGTTGGAGCCCCAGCCAACTGTGCCGGGAGGTACTGGAAGGACAGAGCTGCTCAAGGAGGGCTCTGCAGCTTCTGTGGAGGCATGGAGGGAGGCTGGGGCAGCTGGCGTGCCCAGAGGACACGTTAGCGCTGCTTTGCAGACTTCCAAAAGCCATTTGGCTGGCAAGAACCTATTTGGCCCACCAAGTTACTACTCAGTCTGCCCGCCTTCCCCAGCCCACCCTTTCCTTGCCCGCCAAGCCCCCCAACGCTACCCTGCAGCCCCCTTTGTCACTTGACTAATGACACATGGACATCTGGCTGGAAAACTGGCCCAGAGTGCCCCCCCCGAGCCCCAGAAATGGACCCCAAATGTACGGGCCGCCATGCTGAGCCCGGCCTGCTGGCCAAGGCTCTGGGCACGTGGCCAGCACTCAGCTCCAGGCCTGTGCCAGGGGCCTCGGGGAGCCGGGGAGCTGGGCGGGAGCAGGCAGGGATGAGCGAGGCTCCGAGCAGCCTGAGGAGAAGCCAGCCACAGCCAGATGTGCAATCCGGGAGCTGAGGTCCCCGGAGCCAAGCCACACACACCCATCTGCTAGACAGCACGTGGCCCGAGAGAGCCTGCCCGCTCACACAGAGCAAACCCAGGCCCAGAGAGCAGCCGCAACTCACCCAAGGTCACACGGGAGGTTTGTCGAGAGCTAGCACTTAGAGCCCCCTCTCCTAAACTGCCACCACGGCTGACCTTTCTGTTGACCTCCAGCAGGCCAGGCCGGGAGGGGCTGTTGGGGGAAAGCCCTGGCGCAGCCTGGGAGTGCTGCTCAGGGACTGAAGCCCCCCGGGACTGACCCTCAGGACTCTGCCTGCAGCCCAGGTAGTGGTAGCTGAAGCAGCTGCCTGGCAGGGCACCTGGCAGCAGGCCAGGCAATGGCACTGCCTGTAGGAGGCCGTCCGGCTCTGCAGGAGGGGGCGGGGAGGCCGCCTCCCAGACCCTGTCAATTCCATGGCCACCGCCGCTGCGCTGGGTCACAGTGCCATCTAGCGGCCACCCTGCCAGCTCTCAAGGGACCGAGGGACCAAGGCTGCCAGGTGCAGATCCTACCCCCACCACGCCCTAGGGGGCAGATTACTAAGCCCTCTCAGCCTCAGCATTCGCCTCTTCAAAGTGGGGGTGTCTGAGAAGGAAAGGGCTAAACGAGGGACAGTGCCCACCCTGCTGCCCAGAGGCTCTGCCAGTGAGGCAGGACCCTCTGCCGGGCACCTGGGGTGCAGGGGGTTCCATGGCAGGCCGGGACACACCAGGGAGCAGGCCAGCCCCTGACCTGGGCGCATGCTCTGTGTGTCCCTCCATCCCTGCCTGGCGTGGGCATCTTACCCCACTCCTCCGGAACCAGCTTTCTCCCTCCTTCCCACTTGAGCCTCCCTCCCTGGGCCCCACCCAGGAACTCTGCATTCGGGCCTCCCTTGAAGGGAGCATCTGTCATGACTGCAAGGTGGTGATTAAAGAAGCCTTAAAAGAAATTTGGAAAGAAAATGAAGGTGGATTTATGATGTCGGGCGGGGAGTTTTGCTGTTGGCTGAGAGCAGTGTGGAGCAAAGCAGAGGGCAGATCTGATTTATAGAAAGTCATTATTGGAGGAGACGGAGATGCCTAAAGCCCAGCTGAGGCCTCCTGGCGGGTCTCCACCAGAGGCATGCCCGGGAAGCAAAGGGTGGGAGCCAAGGAGCCTCCCGGTTCCGGGCGGGTGCTGGTCTTCTAGCAGGAGCACAGCCAGAGCCGGAAGCAGGGACCAGCCAGGGCCTGGGACCCCTGGGAGTGCAGCATAGGCCCGCCAGGGGGACCCCAAAGCCCAGGATAACAGGATGGCTTCCCTGGGCGTCGGATGCACTTGATGATTGTCAGGAAGGGACATCGCTTTTCTTTTTAAAACAAACACAGATATACCATTGAATAGAAATGTGATTCTTGTATGCATTTTTCTCAGCTAATACACGAGATTTTTTTTTTAAGAGAGATTTTTGCTATAGGGCATGTGTGCTTGCCAAGAGGCAGAGAGAGACAGGGAGACAGAAAGCGAGAAATCACCCCCCAGGGGGGATGGCTACACCATAATCCCTTCTCCATTCTCCCCTCGAGATTTTGAGCATGCACACACACGTGCTCAGCGTGAGTTTCAAGTCACCAGGTCTGGGACTCAAACTGCAATCAGCCATGTGGGAGTCCAGCGATGTAACCATTATGCCATCTGCTGGTCTCAGCACATGAGATTTTTTTTTTTTTATGTCTGGCTGTGTTGGGCTACACCCCCAGGCTCGCCAGCACAAATGCCTTCCCTGTTGAAAGGGGGTTTTAGAAGACATTTGAGAAGCAGCCTTGGAGATGCACGTGGGCTTGGATTGTGACCGCACCTCCTGGTGGCTTTCCGTTGACCTCTCTTAGCCTCAGTTTCCTCACCTGAAAGTGGTGGTGATGGAGGTGTCAGTCAAAGGGGCCGAGAGACTATTGCACCACGATGATAGTCAATGGTGCTGCCGTCTTCAAACGACTCGGGGAGAGATTCGTAGTGTTCTCACCACAGAAACAGGTACGGGAGTTCATGCATGCCACTTACCTCGATTTAGCCCTTTTACAACGTATGCATATTTCAAAACACTACGTTATACATGATAAATATCATTTTATGCGTGTGTGCCACGGGGTGTATGCGCTCACCCGAGACAGAGAGAGAGAGACCACCCCAGGAGGGACGGCCCTACCACAATCCCTTCTCCATTCTCCTGCCTCATTCAGGCATCCACGCACATGCACCTGGCGTGGTTTACAAGCTTCCGGGTCCAAGATGTGAACTGTGCAGTCCGCCATGTGATCCTGATCTACTCTCTACTCCAGCCCCCTTAACCACCGCACCACCCAGCTGGCCCTCTAATTTTTTTTTTTTTTTTTTTTTTTTTTGGAGAGTTCTTTCTTTACACGGCGGTGCGTCCGC